>NC_045768.1:41002474-41310252 GCF_008692025.1 Phocoena sinus | reverse complement strand
TGAAAAACAAAACATTTCTGAAATTTAGATTTTGTTTGTTACCTTACTACTACATACCTATATCATATAACTCTTTATATATAAGCCTGAATATGTTTCATGGCAGAGTTCTTCTCCTAATACGCTCAAGTGGTACCCACACAAAGCAGCATGTTTGGTGGGAAGGAGGACAAATTTAAAGTCGAACATTTTGGATGACTCCTCTCCCAACTCTGGAGCAGATTTAACGTATCTATCTGTGCTTTGCTCTTCTCTCTGTGAAACTAAGATAATAGTAATGCCTACCCACGGGCACTGTGAGGTCTTGTGCTATAAGTGTTTGCTGAGACAATGCATGTATCTGCTTTGTAGACTCCAATCCGCTATATTTTTAATTTTATGAATGTTTTCTATATTATGTAGAGACACAAATAAAAAGCATAGGTCTTTATGTACAGGTGTAAAGCTTGGTCTGTAAATCCTACATGTAAAAAAAAAATCAACTCTACATGTAAAAAAACATGTCACAAAATTCCCTATGTTCATATTTAAAAGATGGTCATTAAATACTTCCCTGGGTACCTATATAAAATATTCATAAAACCAAAGGTAAGATCAAAGAAATGATTGCTTCAGCCCTCAGTTCCTCAAATAAAATATCAGGCTTCAGCTCCCTGGCACATCGAGCTTATCACTGGCCGAGTCATTTTGATAAGACCCCTAAAGGCTTATACATATACGTGTGTAAGTGCATGTCCAGTGACATATGTCAGAGTTCAAATGCCAGCTCTTCAGAGGGGACTTTCCTATTTTCTTTCTAAAGAACCATTATCTCACTAACCACTCTCTGTGCTAAATCTATTTTACTGCTTTTAGCCCCTATTACAAACGGAAATTTGTTTATCTTTTCCTTGTGCGTTATGAGTCCATATCATCTCCCCTATTCCTGTCCCCACACTACATGAAACATGAGTGTAAATTCATAAAGAATAGGGTATGTGCTTGTTCACTGTTATATTTACAACACCTAGAATAGTGCGTGGAATCGTGTTTAATAAAGAGACATCAATTAAATGAACATTGAGGGCTTCCCTGGTGGCGCAGTGGTTGAGAGTCCGCCTGCCGATGCAGGGGACACGGGTTCGTGCCCCGGTCTGGGAAGATCCCACATGCCGCGGAGCGGCTGGGCCCATGAGCCATGGCCGCTGAGCCTGCGCGTCCGGAGCCTGTGCTCCGCAACAGGAGAGGCCTGCGTACTGCAAAAAAATAAAATAAAATAAACATTGAACAGCTGTCCATGTAAAAAATATACTCTCTGCATGTAATGTGAGTTAAAAAATATACTCTCTGCATGTACTGTGAGTTACAAGTTTATCTCAGTCAGATCTGTTCCTTTATCTTGACCAGATCTGGTGACATCATGTGCTGTGTCTTTCTTCGAGAACTTTGAAAGTACTGGATCAGTGGCTCTACCTCTGGCCCTGATTTCTCCCTGATGATCCAGGTATTGGGTCTTGAAGTATAGAGGCCATTTCCCCAGAGCCATGGAAATACAAGCTAACAGAGTGTGAACTGCCAAAACTCTCCTTCCAGCTCAGTCAGAACATTGTCAGTGACAGTAATGTTGACAGTTTTCACTTCAGAAAATACAGGGATAATGTGATTTCAGTTGTTCATCTCCTCAGGTTGATGGGTGGAAACCTGAGCACTCTTTTTAGACACTTGGTGAGGAATCTATAGTCGTCCATTTTTTCCTCCTTCTGACAAAGCTGCCATCACACTGTCACATCTTAAGAATCTTCCAGGACAGAAAGAACAGACAAGAGTTGTTAGCTTATTTCTAAACTGGCTTCAGTGAACGCAAGTATCAAGAATTCATCTTCAGTTACTTATACCCACTCCTATCATTCCTTCAGCCTTGTGGTTATGAAAGCACTTTTCTTGGTTCCTTTATGTATATGGTTTTTATCACTGTTTAAAGTAAGGTTTGGCAGTCTTGTCAAAACAGGATACCTGGTTTCACTATTTTGGGGGGAATACCAAAACCCTTAAGGTATTATTAGTGGTTTGTTGACCAAACACTAACTCCCCCCCCCAAAATAACTTAAGACAAAATATAAAAGGTTATCTGTAAATAGTAGATTCCTCTTCCCTTGCAAGGTGAGGAGATAAGAGTGAAGATAAGGAGGGGGTATATATGTCATACGAACAATAGAGATACTGTGTTGGCCCATAAGGATAGTATTGGCAGGTGTAAGTCTAATAAATTATTAGGAGAAATCTCTCTAGTGTCAGAAAGCTGGACTTGGTGGCAATGACTTTCAGACCATCTTTGATGCAGGCTTCCTATATACTAATCCTTGGGTTATAACAAAAAAGTTGGCACGTACGATGGTTAATTTTATGTGTCAACATGACAGGGCCACAGGATGCCCAGATATTTGGTTAAACATTATTCTAGGTGTGTCTGTGAGGGTGTTTCTGAATGAGTTTATCATTTGAATCTGTAGATTGAGTGAAACAGATTGCCATTCCCAGTGTGGGTGGCCATCATCCCACCTGGTGAGTGCTGAATAAAACAAAAAGGCAGAGAAAGGGAGAATTTTTTCTCTTTGACTGACTTTGAACTGAGCCATTAGAATTCTCCTACACTCAGACTGGAACTTAACACCATCAGCTGTCCTGGTTCTCAGGCCTTCAGTCTTGGATTAGAACTAAACCACTGGTTCTCCTAGGTTGTCAGCTTGTAGATAGCAGATCATGGGACTTCTCAGTTTCCATAATCACATGAGCCAATTTCTTATAATTAATTTATCTATCTACCTATCTTTCCATTCATCCATCCATTGAGAGAGAGCGAGATCTTTTGATTCTGTTTCTCTGTTTCTCTGGAGAACCTTGAAGAATACAGTGTATGTATAATGTCCTTCAAATACCCGCAGGCTAAACACAATTACACTCACAACTATGTATCTTTGAAAGAGTTTCTTGTAGCCAAGAGCACAATCTTTGAATCCAATATTTAAATAGCTGATTAAAGATGGTTATTTTAGCTTTCTCCTCTTCAAAACTATCCAACAGCAACAAGAGATTGGAGAAACAAAAACTCAAATTCATCCTTGCCAAATTTTGGAGGCATCTATACCCCAGAATTACAAATTCAAGGCAGGGCTAACAAATAAACTGAAGGTTCAAGAGGGTACTATAGGAAGAGGATGGCTATGTTTTCAGATTCCAGAGACAACCTCAAGAAACAGAGCTCCAAAATTACTGGCCTAAACAAAGAGGTGAAACCAAAAGTCCCCTGTCTGGAACAATGAGGTGACAATAATTTTCCTGGAGCAAAAGTAACACTAAGTCTCAAGAAACACACTGACCAGTCATATTTGCAGGACACATTCTGTTGTGAGGCTAGAGGAGAAGAAAAATTTGGCATTGTGAGTAGTTCTGCAGTGTCAAACATGGTTGGGAAAAGTAAAGGCTAAAAGAAATTGTTTATTTTCACAATACCCCACTTCTTTAAATGGTTTTCTTGTGACCTAGAACATATTTTTATTCTTCCCACCCCATGAACCTCCAGTAAATACACCTGATTCAAAAATAAGTAATACCAAAAATGAGCAAGCATAAGAATTTTACAAATACACTGTGAGGATAAAATGAAGACAGTAATGGGAAAAACAAATAGCAAATGAATAAAACACACTAGAGACACTGCTGTGAATATATGACAATTTTGACTGAACAGATCAACAGGAAATTTTTTAAAACTGTATACAACATAAGAACATAAATGGTATATACTAAAAATTAGAGAAGATATGGCTAGATAGGGAAAAAAAATAAAACATGGACAGGCAGAGCCCAAGAAATAGGAAAAGCAAAATAATCACATAAAAGAAAGCTTTCAAAGGAATATAAATGAGAATAGACATTTCTGAAAACACACTAAGAAATATGGGGTCAAAGATCTGAAAAAAGGCAAATGAAATAATATAGAAGTCAACAAAGAATTAAAAGAAACTGTACACTGCCAGCGGCCTGGGTTTGATCGCTGGTCAGGGGTCGAACTGCAAGCTGCGTGGCACAGTCATAAATAATAAATAAAGGAAACTGTAGAGAAAATTACAGGTGTGGAACTATCTAAAAGCTGTTACTATGCCTATACCAATTTAAATTTCATATGTGTTAAATATTTATAGTGAAAATTTTTTTATTTCTAGAAATAAACATGGAAAATTATTTTAAATACTATTAAAGTGATCAGCATTTTTAGGTATACACAAAATTCTCAACCTGTAAAAGAGAAAAATGATAAATTTAACTATATAAAACTCAGAAGTTTCTGTATGGCAAAATATTTTTTAAGACTTCAAAGAAAATAGCAAATATCATTAAAAAGTCAAAAGTTAAAAAATGAAAATGTGAGAAAAATATTTTGACTCATATCACAAATGTCTAATGTCCTTAATATGTAAAGAATACCTGCAAGTCAATATGACTAACAATCCAATAGAAGCATGGGAAAAGGCTATAAAAGGACAGATCACCAAAAAAAAAGAAATAGAAGTTACTCAAAGGTACGAAGCAATGCTTAACCACACTAATAAACAGAGAAATGTCAATAAGCAATTTTTCAGTATGGTCAAATATCAAACAATTTGGTAAAACTCTATGCTAATAAGAGCATGTGGAACAGAATTCTCCAAACATCAAAGCTTAATACAATCTCTGTGAAGAGCAGTTTGTCAAGATCTATCAGAATTTAAAATCAAATATCTTTAATCCCAGCAAACACACATCTGGGTATTTCTCTTACTAAAATACTGTCACGTGGATAAGATGATGTATTTGTAAAGTTATTGGAGAACTGTTTGCAATGTCAAAAGATTATAAATAACTAGAGTTGTATCTATAAGGGATTAGTTAAATAAATTATGGTATTTCTTTACAATGAAATATACAGCTTTAAAAAGAATGAGGTAGCTCTATACATACATTAAAATAGTCTACAAGATAAAGTCTTAAGTGAAAAACGATGTGAAATACAATTTAATGTTGTAAGTTATGAGTATATATTTGTGCATAAAATGTCTTTGAATGACTACACTAAGAATAAATAAATATATTTATTTCTGGGAACAAAGGTGGCCAGAGGACAGGAGTAAGAGGTATATTTACTTTTCAGTGCCTTTTGAACTGTGTTTAATGGATAGGAGTCTCTTCAAAAACTGCTCAGAAAACTATTCAAAACAATTGGATAATTTAAAATAAAATTAATTCAGGGCTTCCCTGGGAGTGCAGTAGTTAAGAATCCGCCTGCCAATGCAGGGGACAGAGGTTTGAGCCCCCGTCTGGGACGATCCCACATGCTGCGGGGCAACTAAGCCCGTGCGCCACAACTGCTGAGACCACGTGCCACAGCTACTGAAGCCCGCGTGCCTAGGGCCTGTGCCCCGCAACAAGAGAAGCCACCATGATGAGAACACCACGCACCACAGTGAAGATCCAACACAGCCAAAAATAAAAAAATAAAATTTATAAAATAAAATTAAATTAATTCAAAAAATAAAATATATAAAATACAAAGTACACAAAATGTAAATGATTTTGCTTTTAGTTTAATCATACTACAGAACTTTAAGGGGAACTTTTTTATTTTAACATCTTTATTGGAGTATAATTGCTGTACAATGTGGTGTTAGTTTCTGCTGTATAACAAAGTGAATCAGCTATATGCATAATATATCCCCATATCCCCTTCCTCTTGCATCTCCTTCCCACCCTCCTTATCCCACCCCTCTAGGTGGTCACAAAGCACCAAGCTGACCTCCCTGTGCCATACAGCTGCTTCCCACCAGCTATCCATTTTACATTTGGTAGTGTGTATATGACAGTGTTACTCTCTCACTTCATCCCATCTTACACTTCCTCCTCCCCATGTCCTCAAGTCCATTTTCTATGTCTGTGTCTTTATTCCTGTCCTGCCCCTAGGTTCCTCAGAACCTTTTTTTTTTTTTTTAGATTCCATATATATGAGCTAGCATATGGTATTTGTTTTTCTCTTTCTGACTTACTTCACAGTGTATGACAGACTCTAGGTCTATCCACCTCACTACAAATAACTCAGTTTTGTTTCTTTTTATGGCTAAGTAATATTCCATTACATATATGTGCCACATCTTGTTTATCCATTCATCTGTCAGTGGACACTTAGGTTGCTTCCATGTCCTGGCTGTTGTAAATAGTGCTGCAATGAACATTGTGGTACATGACTCTTTTTGAATTATGGTTTTCTCAGGGTATATGCGCAGTAGTGGGATTGCTGGGTCATATGGTAGTTCTGTTTGTAGTTTTTTAAGGAACCTCCATACTGTTCTCCATAGTGGCTGTATCAATTTACATTCCCACCAACAGTGCAAGAGGGTTCCCTTTTCTCCACACCCTCTCCAGCATTTATTGTTTGTAGATTTTTTTGATGATGGTTATTCTGACCGGTATGAGGTGATACCTCATTGTACTTTTGATTTGCATTTCTCTAATGATTAGTGAAATCATTTGTTTTCATGTATTTGTTGGCAGTCTGTATATCTTCTTTGGAGAAATGTCTATTTATGTCTTCTGCCCATTTTTGGATTGGGTTGTTTGGTTTTTTGATATTGAGCTGCATGAGCTGCTTGTATATTTTGGAGATTAATCCTTTGTCAATTGCTTCGTTTGCAAATATTTTCTCCCATTCTGAGGGTAGTCTTTTCGTCTGGTTTATGGTTTCCTTTGCTGTGCAAAAGCTTTTAAGTTTCATTAGGTCCCATTTGTTTATTTTTGGTTTTATTTCCATTTCTTTAGGAGGTGGGTCAAAAAGGATCTTGCTGTGATTTATGTCATAGAGTGTTCTGCCTATGTTTTCCTCTAAGAGTTTGATCGTTTCTGGCCTTGTATTCAGGTCTATAATCCATTTTGAGTTTATTTTTGGGTGTGGTGTTAGGGAGTGTTCTAATTTCATTCTTCCACATGTAGCTGTCCAGTTTTCCCAACTCCACTTATTAAAGAGCCTGTCTTTTCTCCATTGTATACTCTTGCCTCCTTTATCAAAGATAAGATGACCATATGTGCGTGGGTTTATCTCTGGGCTTTCTATCCTGTTCCATTGATCTATATTTCTGTTTTTGTGCCAGTATCATACTCTCTTGATTACTGTAGCTTTCAGTAATCAGTAATCAGTCAGGGAGCCTGATTCCTCCAGCTCCGTTTTTCTTTCTCAAGATTGCTTTGGCTATTCGAGGTCTTTTGTGTTTCCATACAAATTGTGAAAGTTTTTGTTCTAGTTCTGTGAAAAATGCCATTGATAGTTTGACAGGGATTGCATTGAATCTGTAAATTGCTTCGGGTAGTATAGTCATCTTCACAATGTTGATTCTTCCAATCCAAGAACATAGTATATCTCTCCATCTGTTGGTATCATCTTTAATTTCTTTCATGAGTGTCTTATAGTTTTCTGCATACAGGTCTTTTGTTTACTTAGGTAGGTTTATTCCTGGGTATTTTATTTGTTTTGTTGTATAGTAAATGGGAGTGTTTTCCTTAATTTCTCTTTCAGATTTTCATCATTAGTGTATAGGAATGCAAGAGATTTCTGTGTGTATATTAATTTTGTATCCTGCTACTTTACCAAATTCATTGATTAGCTCTAGTAGTTTTCTGGTAGCATCTTTAGGATTCTCTGTGTAGAGTATCATGTCGTCTGCAGACAGTGACAGCTTTACTTCTTCTTTTCCGATTTGGATTTCTTTTTCTCCTCTGATTGCTGTGGCTAAAACTTCTAAAACTATGTTGAATAAGAGTGGTGAGAGTGGGCAACCTTGTGTTGTTCCTGATCTTAGAGGAAATGCTTTCAGTTTTTCACCATTGAGAACGATGTTGACTGTGGGTTTGTCATATATGGCCTTTATTATGTTGAGATAGGTTCCCTCTATGCCTACTTTCTGGAGAGTTTTTATCATAAATGGGTGTTGAATTTTGTCAAAAGCCTTTTCTGCATCTATTGAGAAGATCATACGGTTTTGATTCCTTAATTTGTTAAGGAATGGTGTATCACATTGATTTGCATATTTTGAAGAAAGCTTGCATTCCTGGGATAAACCCCACTTGGTCATGGTGTATGATCCTTTTAATGTGCTGTTGGATTCTGTTTGCTAGTATTTTGTTGAGGATTTTTGCATCTATCTTCATCAGTGATATTGGCCTGTAGTTTTCTTTTTTTGTGACATCTTTGTCTAGTTTTGGTATCAGGGTGAAGGTGGCCTCATAGAATGAGTTTGGGAGTGTTCCTCCCTCTGCTATATTTTGGAAGAGTTTGAGAAGCATAGGTGTTAGCTCTTCTCTAAATGTTTGATAGAATTCACCTGTGAAGCCATCTGGTCCTGGGATTTTGCTTGTTGGAAGATTTTTAATCACAGTCTCAATTTCAGTGCTTGTGATTGGTCTGTTCATATTTTCTATTTCTTCCTGGTTCAGTTTCTGAAGGTTGTGCTTTTCTAAGAATTTGTCCATTTCTTCCAGGTTGTTCATTTTATTGGCATATAGTTCTTTGTAGTAATCTCTCATCATCCTTTGCATTTCTGCAGTGTCCATTGTTACTTCTCCTTTTTCATTTCTAATTCTATTGATTTGAGTCTTCTCCCTTTTTTTCTTGATGAGTCTCACTAATGGTTTATCAATTTTGTTTATCTTCTCAAAGAACCAGCTTTTAGTTTTACTAATCTTTGCAATTGTTTCCTTCATTTCTTTTTCATTTATTTCTGATCTGATCTTTATGATTTCTTTCCTTCTGCTAACTTTGAGGTTTTTTTGTTCTTCTTTCTCTAATTGCTTTTGGTGTAAGGTTAGATTGTTTATTTGAGATGTTTCTTGTTTCTTGAGGTAGGATTGTATTGCTATAAACTTCCCTCTTAGAACTGCTTTTGCTGCATCCCATAGGTTTTTTGTGGTCATGTTTTCATTGTCATTTGTTTCTAGGTGTTTTTTGATTTCTTCAGTGATCTCTTGGTTATTTAGTAGTGTATTGTTTAGCCTCCATGTGTTTGTATCTTTTACAGTCTTTTTGCTGTAATTGATATCTAGTCTCATAGCATTGTGGTCGGAAAAGATGCTTGATACGATTTCAATTTTCTTAAATTTACCAAGGCTTGATTTATGACCCAAGGTATGGTCTATCCTGGAGATTGTTCCATGAGCACTTCAGAAGAAAGAGTATTCTGTTGTTTTTGGATGGAATGTCCTATAAATATCAATTAATTCCATCTTGTTTAATGTGTCATTTAAAGCTTATGTTTCCTTATTTATTTTCATTTTGGATGATTTGTCCACTGGTGAAAGTGGGGTGTTAAAGTCCCCTACTATGATTGTTTTACTGTCGATTTCCCCTTTTATGGTTGTTAGCATTTGCCTTATGTATTGAGGTGCTCCTATTTTGGGTGCATAAATATTTACAATTGTTATATCTTCTTCCTGGATCGATCCCTTGATCATTATGTAGTGTCCTTCTTTGTCTCTTGTAATAGTCTTTATTTTAAAGTCTATTTTGTCTGATATGAGAATTGCTACTCCAGCTTTCTTTTGATTTCCATTTGCATGGAATATCTTTTTCCATCCCCTCACTTTCAGTCTGTATGTGTCTCTAGGTCTGAATGGGTCTCTTGTAGACAGCAAATATATGGGTCTTGTTTTTGTATCCATTCAGCCAGTCTATGCCTTTTGGTTGGAGCATTTAATCCATTTACATTTAAGGTAATTATCAATATGTATGTTCCTATTCCCATTTTCTTAATTGTTTTGGGTTTGTTTTTGTAGGTCTTTTCCTTCTCTTGTGTTTCCTGCCTAGAGAAGTTTAGCGTTTGTTGTAAAGCTGGTTTGGTGGTACTGAATTCTCTTAGCTTTTGCCTGTCTTTAAAGGTTTTAATTTCTCTGTCGAATCTGAATGAGATCCTTGCTGGGTAGAGTAATCTTGGTTGTAGGTTTTTCCCTTCCATCACTTTAAATATGTCCTGCCACTCCCTTCTGCCTTGCAGAGTTTCTGCTGAAAAATCGGCTGTTAACCTTATGGGGATTCCCTTGTATGTTATTTGTTGCTTTTCCTTTGCTGTTTTTAATATTTTTTCTTTATATTTAATTTTTGATAGTTTGATTAATATGTGTCTCAGCATGTTTCTCTTTGGGTTTATCCTGTATGGTACTCTCTGTGCTTCCTGGACTTGATTATTTCCTTTTCCATGTCAGAGAAGTTTTCAACTATAATCTCTTCAAATATCTTCTCAGACCCGTTTCTTTTTCTCTTCTTCTTCTGGGACCCCTTAATTCTAATGTTGGTGCATTTAATGCTGTCCCAGAGATCTCTGAGACTGTCCCCAATTCTTTTCATTGTTTTTTCTTTATTCTGCTCCCTGGCAGTTATTTCCACCATTTTATCTTCCAGCTCACTTATCCGTTCTTCTGCCTCAGTTATTCTGCTATTTATTCTTTCTAGAGAATTTTTAATTTCAGTAATTGTGTTGTTCATCACTGTTTGTTTGCTCTTTAGTTCTTCTAGATCCTTGTTAAATGTTTCTTGTATTTTCTCCATTCTGTTTCTGAGATTTTGGATCATCTTTACTATCATTACTCTGAATTCTTTTTCAGGAAGGTTGCCTATTTCATCTTCATTTATTTGTTCTTATAGGTTTTTACCTTGCTCCTTCATCTGTAACGTATTTTTTTGTCTTTTTTTTTTTTTTAATGGTTGGTGCTGTATTCCTGTCTTACTTGTTGTTTGGCCTGAGATATCCAGCACTGGAATTTGCAGGCAGTTGGTTAGAGCCATGTCTTCTTGCTGAGATGAGGACCTCTGGGAGGCCTCACTCTGATTGATATTCCCTGGGGTCTGAGGTTCTCTGTTAGTCCAGTGGTTTGGACTCGGAGCTCCCACCACAGGAACTTGGGCCCAACCTCCGGCCTGGGAACCAAGATCCTGCAAGCTGGCCCAAAGTGGCCATCGCTGGTTTCACATCAAAATTACCTCAGGCACAAGCCTCCTTGTTTTTCCATTTTGTCTTTATTTCTTGAAACAACTGGCCCACGGTCCCCAGGAGGGTTGAAGCTTCACTGGTGGGGCCCCTCCAGAGCCGTCAGCGCAGTGAGTTCAATGAATCACATTGAACTTTCCTCTTCTGTAGTCAAATATCTCCCCGTGCCTCTGTCTTATGAGGATACGTGTGATTACATTTAGGGCCCACAAAGAGTTTTCCCATCTCAAGATCCTTAACCTGATCATATCTGCAAAGTCCCTTTTGCTATATAAGGTGGCATAGTCATAGTTCTGGGATTGGGACATGGACACCTTGAGAGGGCATTATTCAGCCTACCACAGACCGTATTATTTCCATTTTATACTTGAGGAAACTAAAAGTCAGAAATGATAACTTAGGATATAAGGGGAGGGGAGGGATAAATTGGGAGACTGGGATTGACATATATACACTACCATATATAAAATAGACAACTAATAAGAACCTGCTGTATAGCACAGGGAACTCTACGCAATACTCTGTAATGGTCTATATGGGAAAAGAATCTAAAAAAAAAAAAAGAGTAGATGTATGTATATGTAAAACTGATTCACTTTGCTGTACACCTGAAACTAACACAACATTGTAAATCAACTATATGCCAATAAAAATTTTTAAAGAAAAGAAATGATAACCTGCTTGCCCACTCTCATGGGACTGTTACAGCCCTAGTTCAAAGCCCTTGATGATTCCCCTACACCCGGCAAAAGATTTTGTATTTGAGAATTATTTCAAATTTTAAAAAATTTATATTAAAACCAAAAAAAAAATGTTTTGAAACTGAAAATGTAACTTAAGATCTTTGTTTAGAACTGATAAACTGATGTGCTCCAAAAAGACATGAAATAAAGTTCATGCGATGTAAAACTGTCACCCAGTTCCATAAGCTAGGAAGGGGTGACATCCCACCCCTTTCCACAAAGACTAACACTCCAGGTTTATTTCTGGAAATGTTTAAGTGTGTTAATGTAAAGTTATTGACAACAGATATATTGGTAGTTAATTCCTTTTAAAGCCACATAGAGTTGTTTTGGAGCTCCAAGAGATGCTCCAGAGGCCAGAGAACAGGGAGGAGGGGTAGAGCCAGTGGTAAGGAAGAAGCTAAGCCAGCTAAGCTCTAGGCCTGTCAGCCGGAGCTCCACTTCTTCCTCTTTCATATTTAGAAGTCCTGAGTGAAAATTCATCTGGGAGTAATTTTTCTGCTGCTAAAATTAATTTGAACATCATTAGTCTTAACCTTTAAGAGCTTTTGTGATTCCTTATGTGTCTTTTACACATGTAATACGTTAAGTGTGTGAGTGTGTGTGTGTGTGTGTGTGTGTGTGAGAGAGAGAGAGAGAGAGATTGAGAGAAGGATAGAGGAGGAGAAGAAGAGAGATAAGAGAGCCTGAATCTCTACATGGAAGATTCCTCCGTCATTTTTGCCATCTCCAAAACATTCTCCCATTCCTCCAGGCAATTCGGCCAGATCACAGTCTTTATGGGATGTGAACCTGGTCAGAGTGAATGGACCAGGTGTGCCCCACACAACACGTTCAGCCACTCTTGCCATCCAGGAGGGTCTCTTTAGTAAACCACTTCTTCAAGTGCGCTAGCCTTTCATCACAGCAATAGACACTTAAATCCCTCTCACTGTCAGCCATTGCCTCCTTCTCAGTGAACCACATATGCAGGCACTTCAGTTGTGTCTACAAACACACGCTAGTAGGGGGAGAAACAAAGTGAAAAGCACTGTTTATTTTGCAAACAACTGCTCTGATACTATATATTCTTCTAAATTTAATTATTTTCAAAATAACATCTTTGAAGACAGTTTTTTTTTTAACACCTTCAAACCAGTCTTTGTTGATACATTCTTATACATTTGTAAGCAGCATATAAGAACTTCTCCAAAGTCATGTGGTTCCTAGTGTAATCAGCTCATAACCTCAGCTCACACAGGAGAGAGGATAGAAGTCACTCCTCCATGTGAGTTCCTGTCCTGGTAAGAGCTTGTAGTAGACTCTAGAAATTACATTAATGCTTGAGTACCACTGGAACACTTTAGCACTTGGTACCATCAAGCAGGCTCCTAGGATTACTTGAGAGATTTAAAGCAACTTCAGAAGTATTAACATCAACCAAGCTATACAGGAGATCAACCTGGCTCTTTTATATTAACTCATTCATTCCTTCCTTCCTTCACTTACTTATTTCCCCCCTATACATACAACTCTTTCATTTCAATAAAAGGATAAAACCTCTGGGTTTTTCTGGGTTTTTTTTTAAAGCCTCTGGCTTTAATGCAACATCCCATCTTTGTAAAACGAAGTGAGTTGCATTGCCTCCCTTAAGAATTATTTTGTGGACCCTGCCCATTTCATAATACACGTTTTCCCCAGTACCCATTGAAAGTTAGAAAAGATGACTTAAATCAAAAAGAAAAGATATAACTTTAGTGGCGATATCTCAAGAAAATAAAATTGATTAAAGTGCAACTTTCGAATGATGTGCGTTTTTATCATTGGTAAAACATTTAGAAAACATGGTTTAAAACATGTATAAGAGTGTATGGTAGGCATGTAAATACCATCACCTTGTGAGTTTAATTTTCAGAATAAAAGCTCCAGTGAGTAGCAGTTTTATGAGTCCTAACACAGAGTACAGGATGTCACTGTGGTGGCAGAAGGAGGGACAGTCAGCTATGCTGACAGGGCACCATAGATATATACAGAGGACATAATCAGCTGTCATTGGGAAAGGCTTTGACGTAAGTGGCTTAACAGGCATTATGAATATTGCCTCTGGCAGTAAACAATAAGCACAGGGGAGACCTGTAAAGAAAAGTGAGGACACCAAGGTGGGGGGGCAGGTAATTGCCTCAAAGAGAAGCTCACCTTCTTAAGATCAATTCCCTAATACATGTGGCTTTAGAAGGAAAATCTCCTCTCTGCTTGCTGGTTAGGCTGGCTCACAATTATTTCTTGCATCTTTCTCTACCTAACTTTATTTAATCCGTCATTTCCCATTTTGTTTCCCACAAAGACCCCATTCCTAAAGCATGCTCCATAGAAGTGGAGTTACCCAGAGGAGCAGCCAGTAATGCCAAAATCATCTGTAAGGCAGCAGAAGGGGGCTCTGGAATTGGAGCGCCTAGCTGCCGCAGCTCCACGCGCTTCCCTCTTTCTACAAACGCGTTGGCCTTGTGCACTGGTGAGCCAGAGTTCAAGTGCCGTTATGAGTCACATTTCACACCCCTTGGCTACTGCAGAGTGTTTCGGAGGCAAACACCTCATCATGCTTGTAGACTTGGACAAACAAGCCTCTTGAGGATCATGAGTGATTTTTTTTCCCCCCTCTTCTGAATAGGCACCCTCTCTGTCACTGTTTCAGTGTAGATTCTGAAAGGCAGTTCTGAAAACAGAAACTCAAGCAGGTTAGACTTGCCGGTCAGTGAAATTGCAAGAGTGGAAGAAGGAAGACAATTGAGGTTGAATTGACAGAAAGTTGGGGCCATCTTCCCATTTTCTCTCCTGCTTTACCCCATTTGGCTGTGATAGAAAAGAATGCCTGGTCGCCAGACACCCTAGACTCTTGGAAATCCATATTGGTTTTCATCTCCTTTTGTGAATATCAACCCTATGATATGAACCAGTCAATCAAGTCCAGGCTTTTTATTTTGGTGAGGCCCATTCATTTGCACCTTTACCCAAGGACCTAACTCAATTTCTGATTGCAGAAATTTTAGCTTCCTCAAAAATGCACTGAGAATTTGAAATACAAGCTATTTCTGGCAAAAAAAAAAAAAAAAAAAAAAACACCATGATCTCATGTTAATGCAACAAGAATCTGCTTCTCTGAAAAGGTGAATCAGGTCACACATGGAGTGGGCATGATGTACACTGATGGAGAAAAGCACATTTTCATTTAAATGGGTCCTTTTTGTATCTTCTTGGTTATAAAAATATGTTTGGTACTATTTACTAAAATTTCTAGAGGAATAAAAAGTGACTCATAACATGAATTGTGCCTACGTCATCATGATTAGACCTGTGAAAAAATCCTGTTCTCTTACTCTTTATCATGAGTCAAAAACAACTATTGCCCTCATCTCCATCTCATGAATGTGACCTGATCAAATAAATAATGATTTGGTCACTGCTGCTCTTTTACCTAAAATTTTAAACTTTTAAGAAACTGTGCTGTCTTATCAGTTGGATCCTCAGCTTCAGTATTCTTCTGTAGACTGTCCGGGTAGGGTCTTTAAAACCCCCCTTGCCTATTGCAAACTAAAGAGTACAACTCTTTGCCTTTGTCTTTCTTCCAGAACTCACAGTGGCTTATCCAGTCTGTTCCACCACCATTTTCAAAATTCAAGCCATGATGACACTTACAGGAATATTGTATGCATTGTCACATAGATGCTGTATTAGTTTGCTATGGCTGCTGTGATAAAGTACCAAAAAGTGGGTGACTTAAAGAACAATTTATTGTCTCACAGTTCTGGAAGCTAGAAGTCTAAGATCAAGGTGTTGGAAGGACTGGTTCATCTGAGGGCTGTGAGAGAGAATCTGTTCATGGCTCCCTCATATCTTCTGGTGGTAGATGCGTCACTCCAGTCTCTGCTCTCATGGTCACATGGTGTTCTCCCTGTGTGCATGTCTATCCCTGTGTCCAAATTTCCCCTTTGGATGAGGACCCACCCTGATGACCTCATCTTAACTTGATCATCTGAAAAGACCCTATTTCCAAATAAGGTCACATTCATAGGTACTATGTGTTAGGACTTCTTGGTCTTTGGGAAGGCACAGTTCAATCCATAACAGATGCTAAATAAACATCTGTTGGGTAGAAATTAATTGTGCTTTATAAATTACAAACCTCTACCCAAACCTATATACTGCGTGATTATAGAAAAAAGCAGGACACAAACGTCCTGTCCAAAAGAGGGCATGGTAAATGCAGGCAGCAAACATTTCATTCACCAGATATTTTGAGTGGGTTCAGGAAAAGCATTGTTGTAACAAGACAGTTAATAATCAAAATTTTTGGCCACAGATTTTTAAAACTGTAGCCAGTACTGTACATTCTAATGAGTGAATTGACTCCTTCTATAAGCCAGCCTGCCTTTTTTCTGATTTGTGTTTTGACCTAGATGGGTCACATAGATTGACCCTCCTGAGGTGGCATTTCCCACAACCTGCTATTAAAGCAGCTGTTCACTCTCAGAATCACCCCCACCCTGTGAACCCCCAGCAACTGGGTCCACAAGTTAGCTAAGTAGAGAGCTGGATGGAGTGGGGTGCATGGCGGCTGCATCACAATTCAATGCAAGTTTGCCTTTAATACGTTTTTTTGTTGTTGTTTTTTTTGTTTTTTTTCCGGTATGCGGGCCTCTCACTGTTGTGGCCTCTCCCTTTGCGGAGCACAGGCTCCGGACGTGCAGGCTCAGCGGCCCAGCCGCTCCGTGGCGTATGGGATCTTCCCAGACCAGGGCATAAACCCGTGTCCCCTGCATCAGCAGGCGGACTCTGAACCACTGCGCCACCAGGGAAGCCCAATACGTTATTTTTAAGTGTAAAGAATTGATTTATATCCCCAATCAATGGAATATACATTGACCTCAAAATTTTCACAACTCTTTCTAGTCACTGTAGATTTCTCATTTAGTGCATTTTCCTATATCAATCATGCATTCTTTTTAATTTCCTTTTTTTTTTTTTCCTAGAAATACAAAAGCATAAAGTGCCTGGGCTCAAGAAATCCTCTAATAACTGACAATAGATGAGTACCAAGGCTTTGTTCATAACAGAGAGGGTTGTCTGCTTTTGTTCTCCAAATTAATTTGTTCACAGCATGGCTGTAGTGTTTCTCTTCAGCTTATCTAAGCGCCAAGCTCTGCTTGGATGGAGCGGTATATGGCAACAAGTTATAAAAACAAAGTCATAAGACCCTCCCATGTTTGCATTCTAGGTTCCCATATCCACAGGGAATTCTTAATACCTGTTCTTATTGTACAAAGATGTTTAAGGCTATTGGGGTCTCAAGTTGTCCACTCTTCAGAAGGAGCAAAAGAGAGAATAATAATGTTAAGTAATATTTATTAAAAATGAATCATGCTTTAGGAACTGTGTTAGATGCTCATATGTATTAGCTCTAACTCAAACCAATTCTGTAAGAAAGGTATTATTATCCTCACATGGCAGAAGAGGAAACAGAGACCCAGAAAAGTTAAGTAGCTTTCCCAAGACACAGTTGGCAAGAAATAGAACTAGGATTCTATTCCAGACACCAAAGTCTACCCTCTTTCTCTTTTATCATAATATTAATGCTTAATATTTTTCAATTCATCAACTACATAAAAGCTAAACCCAACACCCACTCTTGTTATATTCATGAGAAAAGCTTATTACAGACACTGATAATTGCTCTTATTGTTTGCAAAAATTATTGTATGAATATATTCTTTCTACTTCTGTTTGGATTGATAATCTGTAGATATCTGGGTCACTCATAAGAAATCCTGAATCTAACAGGATAGGGAGAGAATATCATCTTACATGCCATTTTTTGAAAATAAAAATTTGTACATAAATCCATACTTAATTGAATTCAGCAGCAAACACTAATAAGAATTTACAGCTTACAACAGGGGTCCGCAAACTATCACCCGTGGGCTGAATCCAGCCTGCTGCCAGTTTTTAATACAGCCCAAAGAGCTAAAAATGGTTTTTACATTTTTGAAAGCTTAAAAGTAAATCAAAATAAGAAGACTATTTCGTGAGAATTATATGAAATTCAAATTTCAGTGTCCATAAATAAGAGTTTTTCGTTGGTTTTGTGGGGTTTTTTTGGTAACACTGCCATCCTCATTCATTTATGTCCTGCCTGTGGCTTTGAGCTACAACAGCAGAGTTGAGTAGCTGTGACAATAGTTTTTCTGTCACAAAGCCAAAAAAATTTACTACCTGGCCCTTTACAGAAAATGTTGGCCAAACCCAATTATACCAGTCACTGTGGAAGGATCTATTACTGTGACCAGATAGTACACAGACTCTGCTCTCCAGGAAAGTACTATCTAGGAGAGGAATAGGATGTGTACAAGTATCTTAAGGACAGATGAAGCAGGATCAGTGTCATAAGAGATGTTCAAGTTCAGTGAATATTCAAAGGAGGGGAAGATATAAAAAGGCATGGAGATGGAGACTTGCGGTCTATCTTATATCCTCATCCAAGTTTATACAATGACTGAAAACCAGGGTTAGTGCACACTGGACCTCTTCTTCTTTCTCTGCTCTGCCTCACACATGCACACACGTGCACACAAGCATGCACACACGCACACACACACACACAAGAGATCATAAAAGGTATTTTTCAGGGATGACCTTATTCTCAAAATTCTATTTTTATCCCAAAATACACCATTTATATGAAACGCTCATACATCGTCCATGAACTTTAGAGCTCAGAGGAATTTAGACATTATTTAATCCAATGCTTTCCTTCTACAGATGAAGAAACTGAGCCCGGAAAGGTAAAGACAATTCCCAAGTTCACACAACTAGTCAATGACTGAGCTAGCAGTAGAGACAGGGAAGGGACCTATAATTCATAGAACACCTGCTTCCACATACATCATCTAATTGAACTCTCACAATAGCCCTTCAAAGTTGATATTATCTCCATTTTACGAAACAAAACCCTGGAGTTCAGAGAACGAAAAAAACTTACCCAACGTCTCACAGATACTTTTTATAGAAGCCAGAAACTAAAACTTAGACTCCAAATCCTCTGATTTTTCTACTTGAGAATCTTCTAGAGATCTTTAATAGAGATACTTTTATCCTAGTGCACCCGAATCGCCTACTTTCAAAAAGAAGGTTATCCAGCTTCAAAGCCATATGTTGCCCAGAAAAACTGTGGTTTTCTTAAACCACCATACATGCACCTTACCCTGGGCATCATTCTGGCAAGCTTTATAAAATAACATTTGTCAGTTATAGATTCACCTTATGTCATTCTTGCCTAAAATTAAATTGGTATAGGTAAACATCTAGAAATGTTGACTCCCTTTCAGAAGGACAAGAGGTAAACATCCAGCAGTAATACATTACTTCCTTTCCTACATTAGGCATGCACTAGGCCAAACCACTGAAACATTTATTTTCATCACAAAATACAGGCATACATGTTAATCTGGTCCTTAGTACTCAGACTCTTGACCATTTATTAGTTTTAAAATTTGTTTATATCGTATATATTCACTTAAACACACACACACACACACACACACACACACACACACACACTATAACTTTTACCCCTCAAAGACCCTGTACTCATACCTGTAAAGGATATATTAGAGACTGGCTGGATGTTCACCCTGAACCCATTTATTCTCCTTCCTGACCTTATGACTAGACTACATTTCCCAAAATCCACTGCAGCTAAGTGTGGCCATGTGACTGAGCTCTGGCCAATGACATGTAGACAGAAGGGAACCGTGCCCCCTCCAGGCCTGCCAATAAACCTTCAGCACAATCATCTATATTCCCTCTTTCCTTAACAGTTGGCCACACACAGACAATCTGCTGAAGATCCTCAAACCATCTAAGAGGTTATTGAGCCTGTAAAGGAATAGAAACTGTATCCGTAAATGACTGCATGGAGCAGAGCACCTTCCTCTTGCCCCTCTGGCCCTAAAGATTTAGAAGTGATTCCACTGAAACTGCTCAAAATGTTTCCAGCTGTTTGATTTTATTTCCTTTGGATCCTATCCTACTTTGTTTTGAATGTTCATATTCTCAGTAGAGGTGGCTCTTTATTGTTCAGGGTGAATTTGAATATTGGCAACAGGCGAATGACATCTGATACCAAATTTTGTAACTGAAGATTAATCAAACTACAAAAGTCTGTTTAAAAAAATTAATTAAGCTGTAAAGTTACTAATCAAAATTAATATGTGACTCTAAAGCAGTGACTCTAATGCAAATGCACCCACAGCCTGCCTTTGTAGATAAAGTTTTATTAGCACACAGCCATGCTCACTGTTTACATACCATCTATGGATGCTCTTCTACACCACATGAGCAGAACTGAGTAGTTGCCACTTGGCTGGCAAAATTTTGAATACTTACTGTCTGGCCCTTTATAGAAAAATTTGTTGACCCCCTGCTCTAAAAGAACAAAACTCATTTTCATTTTTAATTGACTTTGAATGTAATTCCAAACTAGAAATTACAAAAAGTTTTAGGTGTTCCAGCACTGTGGGACCAATTATAGAAACCCCTGAGAAAATGATGTTGAAAAAATGTTACTCATGAAAATATATGCTCCATGAGATTGGTAAAAATTCATTTGCAAACATCCTAATGCTTTTAACAAAAAGACAAGTTACATACTAGAAAAAAATATTTGTTGATAAAGAGTCAGTATCCAGAATAGATACAGAACTACAAGTCAATCAAAAAAGATAAATATACTAATAAGAATATAGAAAAAGGATATGCAGAGGCAGTTCACCAAAGACAAAATCTAAATGTCCAGTAAACATATGAAAATTACCGATAATCAAGGAAGTGCAAGTAAAGCAACAATGAGATCATGTCACACCCAAAAGACTGGCTAAACTTTAAAATCTAAAAATCTCAAATCAAGGCAACAATGTGGGAAAGCATAAACTTTCTTGCTAGTGGATGTGTAATTTGTATTACCACTTTGGAAAACAACTTGGTAACTCCTAGTCAGGCCGACTCCATACATGCATACCTTACAACCCAGCAGTTCCATTTCTAGAAATGTACCCTAAAGGAATTCTCACGTATGAGCATAAGGGGACTCCAAAGATGTTCATCACAGCCCTGTTTGTAACAGAGAAAAGTGGGAACAGTCCATTAGTAGGCAACTGGACAATAGAACTAGGGATTATTCATATGTATAAAATCACATGAGTTAAAATGAATTAACCACTTCTGTCTGGATACATCTCAAAAACATAATGGTTAATTAAAAAGCAATTGCAAAAGGAATGTACAGTAGCATACCATTTATTTAAATTTTTTAATGCACAGAATTATAAACTTTCATAGACACTTTTATATAGTCAAATTATAAGTTTAAAGTAAAAACAAAGTAAACATAAAAAAAAAAATTCAGAGATCAGGTTCAGGTGATAGTTACCTCTGAGAAGGGAGGGAGAGGGCATATATGGGGTGTTGCACCTTAGCTATAATCTAATGGTTATTTCTTTAAAACAGAGAGAGAGAGAATGAAAATAAGTGTGACAAAATTATAACATCTTTTTATTAGGTGGTGGACCAGTAAATATCCATTTATTATGTTTTTTTTGTATTTTTCTGTATGCTTGTTACATTTTATATAACATACTTTTATAAAGGCAAAAAAAAAAGTAATCAACCACTCCCTGTTACAGTTGCAGTGGGTTCTCTGCTCTCTGCAAACAGTAGGACACTAGGCAGAATGTAGCAAGTGACATTCAGAAGACCCTGAATTGCCTTTCCATTCAGGGCTGGGTCCATCTAGAGAGACCAATTTCCATGACATGTTCTTGCCTTGGAATTTCTGGAGAAAGGAAATGATCTGTGGACCTCAAATAGATATGTACCTATTTCCTCCTTAGGGAAGTACTGGCTCTGCAAAGTCACAACTTCCACAGATCTTAGAATTTTAATCCATGATTAGGCATCTCCTCCTCCTCTCTCATAAGGTGAGTTCCCTTCCATTGCCTCTGAACATGGATGTAACTAAGAGACCATCGCTCAGAGCCTTGGAGTGTGCTCCCGCCTCAGTCTCTACCCCTTGTCAGGTCTCTGCTGCAAAGTCACTTTCTCACGAAGTAAATAGGTTAAACACTCCTTTCCCATTTACCCTGTCACTGCACTCTCCCCTTATTAACACCTGTCACAGTCATAATTCATTAACCATTTATTAATATGCAGTTGATGTCTGTTTTACTCATGGTTCTTCAAAGAAACAGAACCGATAGAGGAGAGAGAGAGAGAGGAAATAAGAGACTCATTATAGGAATTGGCTCATGCAGTTATGGAGGCTGAGCAGCCCAGCAACCTGCCATCTGTGAGCTGGAGACCCAGGAAGGGCAACGGTATAATTCAGTCCAAGACTTCAGGCCCAAGAACGGGGGGCCACTTGTGTTAAGTCCTTCAGTCTGAAGGCATCACAAGGTCTGTCTCTCCCTCTAGACAGTAGGCTCACAGAGTAGGCCTTCAGACTTGTCCACAGCAGTGTCCCCAAAGCCAAGTTCTGGGCCTAGAATCGGTACTCACTAATTATTTATAGAATGAGATTCAGCTTTCTGCTGAAGTGCAGAAAAGAGTCCTGCCTAGAATCGAAGCCAGTGCATGAACCAAATAGATGCTCCGTGTCTGCTCGTATAAATACCTTAACAGGTAATGGATTAGTAGTACTCTGAAGATCTGATTCCCAACCCTGGCTTGGCCACTTACCCGCCCCAGAGCACCAGAATGTTAGGAGCGCAAAGAGAAGTCTGCAGCCTCAAAGGAGACGTGATCTAGCCAGTGTTAAGAGGCCTAGTTCTCTCACTCACTTGCTATGTGGTCTTGGGCAACTTATTTAATCTCTGAGTCTGTCTCTTTATCAAAAACAGAAAGCAATCATTGTACCCACAGTACAAATTGTTACGAGTATGACTGTATGAGTATGAAAACACTGAGTGGTGCTCTTGGACTGTTAAAGCAATCACGAAATATACGGAAGAAGGAGGAGGAGATGAAGTAGAAGCTATAGGAAAGCTTGTAAACCAGAAATTATAAAATAATGTGGTATTATTATTCTGTGCAAAATATCATACCATGCTCTGCTGGAAATGCAAAGAGATATAAAGAGATATGACACATGTACCTTGCCCACAAGCAGCTTGCAGTCTCAGAGAGTAATGTATGTGTGCATGTTAAAAATTAACAAATCCAGGGCTTCCCTGGTGGCGCAGTGGTTGAGAGTCCGCCTGCCGATGCAGGGGACGCGGGTTCGTGCCCCGGTCCGGGAGGATCCCACATGCCGCGGTGCGGCTGGGCCCGTGAGCCATGGCCGCTAAGCCTGTGCGTCCGGAGCCTGTGCTCCGCAACGGGAGAGGCCACAACAGTGAGAGGCCCACGTACCACAAAAAAAAAAAAAAAAAAAATGAACAAATCCAGCAGTTGTGCTCCTTAGTGTTTATGCAAATGAGTTGAAAACTTATGTTCACACAGAAACCCACATGCATATGTTTAAAGCATCTTTATTCAGAATTGCCAAAACTTGGAAGTAACCAGGATGTCCCGCAGTAGGTGAATGGATAGACTGTGGTCCATCCAGACAATGGAATAGTATTCAGCGCTAAAAAGAAATGAGCTCTCAAGCCATGAAAAGACATGGAGGAACTTTAAATGCATCTTACTAAGTGAAAGAAAACAATCTGAAAATGCTACATACTGTATGATTCCAACTATATGACATTCTGGCAAAGGCAAAACTCTGGAGACAGTAAAAGGCTCAGTGGTTGCCGGTGTGGGGGCAGGGGTGGGGAAGCAGGGAAGGAGAGATGAACAGGCAGAGCCCAAGGGAATTTCAGGGCCCTGAAAATATTCTGTAAGCTACTACGATGGAGATACATGTGATTGTATATTTGTCTAAACCCATACAATGTACAACATTGTACAACATCGAGTGAACCCTTAATAGACTTTGCGTGATAGCGATGTGTCAGTGTCGATCCATCGATGGTAACAAATGTACCAATCTGGTGCAGGGTGTTGACAGTGTGGGAGGGTGTGCATGTAGGGAGCAGAGGATATCTGGGAATTCTGTACTTTCTGTTCAATTTTGCTGTGAACCTAAAAAATAAAGTCTATTTAAAAAATAATAATAATAATGCAAGGCAGTCCTAAGTGTCAAGGGTGTGGGGTAGACCAAAGTGCAAAAGGAGATCAGCAGAGACCAGGGCCATCAACAGAAAAGTAGCATGAGCTCAGCCTCAGAAACAGAACTGGAATGGCTCCAGGATCCAGAAACAATCCGAGGCCTGCAAGGAATCCCACCCATCCAAACACCGCTGAGGATAAGGGAGGAGGCCCCTTTTTTCCAAGAACAAATTCAAAGGGCTATTATCCAAAAAAAGAGCAATAAACACTCATCTCAACAAAACTCCTTAAATACAAAAATATTTAGTATGCCCAGGCTGGCTCCTCTTGGTTATTTTTTTGTTAAATACTCAATGCAGAGTACAATTTACTTCTCCGTTAAAAAAAAAAAAAAAAAAAAAATCTTTTTTCCATCCTGTTTTGGTTTGTGGGTTTTTGTTGTCATTTCTTCCTAAAGCGCTGTTTCCTCACATTTGCATCTCCCAGCCTTTTTAATGTGATATTCCATTTAAACTGCCTTTTAATTGTACGTGCTGCCTTGGCAGAACATGACTGATGTACTCGCGTTAATTAGGGCTCCAGTCAGCAGCCCATGCCAGCTGGAAACTGAGAAACAAGCGCAAATTATTCTGTCATCAATCAGCTCGAAAATGTTTGAATCACTAATTAGTTTGCAATTTGGGTGACAGTTTATCTGACGCAGGCGGTGTCAGAAACTTCAGATCTTAGATGAATAATTTGCCAGGAACAAGCGCAGATTCCCTGCTTTTAAACACATGAAGGTTTATCTGCATGTTGAAGGGTGGCTCAGCGGTCGTCATTAACTTCCAACTGGGACTATGTAAATCAGAAATCAGTGTGAGCCTCTTCAGGCCTTGGTGGCTTAGCAGATGATATTTAGAAAAAGAAAGTCTCTTTTCTCTTCCTTCTTTTATTAATAATTCATAAACTGATAGACAAGGATGTTTGGGCTTGAACGGCTTAAAAAAAATCACAACGGTTTAAAAAAAAAAGCAACCACCGCCCCCCCTTTTACATGAAATTAGTTGTGCTGTATCTTGCTGTTTAACTGATTTATTCTCCTTCATCGTCATGTGACTAGAATGTTAAACAAGGAGTGATTATTAGCCCTTGTCCTTTCCAGAAGGATCATTATTGAGATTTTATTAAATGGCAGACTTATGTTTCCATTTAAAGAGAAAGGTATGCAGACCAAGGTGAGGGTAGGGGGTCGGGGTGGGGAGGGGGAGAGAATAAGCAGAGAAAAAGAGAAATTTTTGTCTAAAAGCATCATAAAAATCTAGTATTTATCCAGGAACGGATGCTAGTATGGCCCCCGGTTATTTGAATCGAGATCAGGCCTGCGTAATAACTCCCTGGGTTAACTGTTGTTGGGAGGGTGTGTCATCTGTGTGATACTTTAGGATTATGGTGCGATTTGGATCTGTAGCTCCATTATCCCTGCATTCATAGGCCACATGCTGCTATACGCATAGAAGACTGAGGATAAAGGGAGTTGTCACCTTTCAAAAGTTGTTAGCAAGAGGTCAAGTCAGGCCATCCTATTAATTGTAATAGACCTAGGGAGTAGCGGTGGCAAGAGCAATGCTGCCCACTTCTAGAATGGAAAATGGGAAGAGAGAAAGATGCGTTTAGTTTTCCGGGCCCTCTTCATAGGTGGCTTAGAGCTTGAGGGCAGCTGTCCAGGTGGAGGAGCAGCGGGGTTTAAGGCATCCCCGAAAAGGGAAGCTTGGGGAGGATACAGAGCAGTGGGCAGGCTCCACAACCTGCTCTATGCCGAGGCCTCACTAGGAAGGGAAAGACAAGGTGAGAGAAACAGAGCTAAAAACTTAGTGTGTCACTTTTTTCTCTCAAAGCAAGGTCCTAATTTCTCTTGTTGAGGGGTTTCTTGACAGCCCCCAGAGGCCAAAACCACTCTGTCAATCATGCCTCCTCCCAGAATTTTGGTTTACCATTTCACCCCCCAAGTCACTTCCTGAGTTCAGGTGGGGCGGTGTCTCTCTGACGGTACGCGGGCCTCTTACTGTTGTGGCCTCTCCCGTTGCGGAGCACAGGCTCCAGACGCGCAGGCTCAGCGGCCATGGCTCACGGGCCCAGCCGCTCCGCGGCATGTGGGATCCTCCCAGACCGGGGCACAAACCCGCGTCCCCTGCATCGGCAGGCGGACTCTCAACCACTGCACCACCAGGGAAACCCCGGTACAGTTACATTTTATGTAGCATTCTTGACACAACAGAAGTATAGAGATGGAGAACATATTGCTAGGTTTTAGGGGTGGAGGAGGGAGGACAGGGAATGGGGTTATAAAGGCAACATGAGAGATCTTTGTGGATCTGATGATGGAAGTGTTTCTGTATCTTGATGGTGGTGGAGGATGCATGAGTCTACAAATGTGGTAAAATTTAATAGAATTAAATACACTCGCACATACGCACACACACACACACACACAAATGAGTACAAGTAAAACTGGGGACATCTGAATAAGATAGGTAGATTGCATCGGTGTCAATATCCTGGCTGTGTTATGCACTATGATTGTACTTGATGTTACCATTGGGAAAACTGAGTAAAGAGTACATGGGATCCCTCTGTATTATTTCTTACAACTTCATGTGACTCTTCAATTACCTTGAAATAAAAGGTTTACTTAAAAATATATAGTCTAGAACAAAAACTGACAGTACCTCTGCTTAGAAGATCTACAGAAACACAAGACCAATGGAGAATTTTCTCCCACCATTTCAGAGGTGAACATGGGAGTGGGTGTAACTCAGGGATCCAGATTGATGGCAGCTCTACCGTGTTCAATGCGTGGCTTCTAAGGTCACTCTGGGGGTGGAGAAGTGGGGTTACTATCCCAGACGGCTAGAAAGAGGAGAGTCTGGAGGAGCACACAAGGCAGATTTTATGAGCCAAGCTCGTACACCACTTGCTGAACAAACAAACAAACAGGAAGATTCATCAGAGCCCAGGAGGAGACTCTAGCATTATTCAATCCTTCCCATCCTCAATACTTGTGAAAAGAATCAAAATAGCCTCTTGGGCTTCCCTGGTGGCGCAGTGGTCGAGAGTCTGCCTGCCGATACAGGGGACACGGGTTCATGCCCCGGTCCGGGAAGATCCCACATGCCGCGGAGCGGCTGGGCCCGTGAGCCATGGCCGCTGAGCCTGCGCGTCCGGAGCCTGTGCTCCGCAACGGGAGAGACCACAACAATGAGAGGCCCGTGTACCGCAAAAAAAAAAAAAAAAAAAAAAAAAATAGCCTTGTAAAATGAAAATATTGAAAATTATATTTCTAGAATCTTTGGGAAATGAAAGATGATGGATGGTGCTGCTTACCACTGCCAATGAAAATGATATATCTTTAAATCTTGATCACTTTTTTTCAAATCACTTATTTCACTGTCAAGCTACTCATTAAAAATTCAAAATTGGCAAAACAATCCAATGACTACCATATTAGCCTAGTAGAACCTAAATTGCCTTTTATAACCCTCAGTATATTAGTACAAATCAAGTAACTAAAGGAGTGGGACAGGAGACAGGTTAAGGTTTCTGTTAAGAAGGTGGAAGGGAAGGTGGGCTCAGAGGCTATTTTCTGTAGATCATTCCTAGGTAGAGTATAATAGGAAAGTGCCTCAGGGAGCTAAGATGTATCATAATAACATTGACTACCAGGCAGAACCTACAGGATATTAGCCCTTATCTACTTTACAGCCAGCCATCTGATTTGTCCAATCATTCGTTCAACCAATGTGCACAAGTGTGCAAGTACTACACTAGGTATTAGGAATTCAATGGAGAGCAAGATAGACCCAGTCTGCACTCCATGGAGTGTATCACCCCTTTGAGGATCAAGCTATTTTAAATAAAATGTGATTAGTGCTATGATAAGGGAAGTAGGGTTTACTATGAGAGCATATAGCAGGGGTCTAGGCTTAATCAGTGAAGGCTTCCTTGTGGAAAATTAAGCTAAATTGTGATGAGTAATTAGAGTCAACTAGGAGAAGAAGAGGGAAAGAAGCAGAGCTGCATGTGTTGGGTCAATAATTTTTTTCTTGTGATGAGGGCAGTGGTAACAAAGAAGTGGGCAAGTTTGGGTGAGCACCTCAGGCTCCAGCCAATGAAAAGAAATGGGAAGTTTGATAATAAAATTCATAGTCTAGACCCCCTACAAATGTAAATAACAACTCTGTAATGATGCTCAAGAATGGAGTGGTCATAGCAGAAAAGAAGTGAATAGGAGAAAACACTCTCTTTCTCCACTCTAACCTCCTTCCTCTGTCCACTCATCAGGGATAGAGAAGACTAAATCCCCAGCTGTGTCTCCTTCCCTTGGGATATATCTCTTCCTAAGTCAGTTCTAACTTTTAAACTCATACAGTAGCATGCTTCAACCTTCTCCTGGAGAGTCTCTAAAATATTGGTTTACCACTTATATTAATATTAACTGGACTATGGATTCAGCTATTCAGTCTTCTTTCTTTGCCATCCCTAGAGTGTTGCCTTCAACTGCATGGTCTAAGATGGCTCATCCCCTTGTCCCAGTCCAGCCAGCAAATAGTGGGGAGGGGAAAGGGGAGATGGGGGGGAATGTCCCTTTCTTCCTAGGAACTGGCATACCTTCCACCTGCATGCATCCTGTTGGCCAGAATTTAGCCATGTACCCACATCAAGCCCTAAGAAAGGGTGGGAAATATAGCCTTTGTTCTAGGTGGCTGTATGCCTAGAAAATATTAGAAATTTGAATGAACAGTGAGATGAAGGGAAGAATGGATACTGGGACAGATATCAGTCTCTGCCACACCGTTTTCTGTAAATGTGATTGATCCTTCCGGTAAGAGGTTAAATGCAGTTTTAACTCAGACTAATCCAGTAGTAAAGCTCCACTGATATTGAAATACAAAGAAAGAAAAATCGTAGGTTATGAAAAGCTCTGATCATTCATTTGATGGGGGCACATCAGGCCACATCATTTGATGCTAGAAATTTGTAGACTAAAGGAAAAACTGTCCTATCCACCAGTCATTTTGAATCTTACATTCAGAATTCCCATAGCTTCGGGAAGTTTGTCTAAGGCTAAGGAAACAGGAAATGATTTTTTGGCCTAGTGTGACACATTACATCTCTTAAAAGATGGAGGTAATTGTTGGTCTGCTCCTTTATCTTATCTCCCAGCATCAGAGCGTGGTTGTCCCACCCTATAACCTACACAGATAGAAGCACCTACACAGATAGATCCACCTACACTCTCTCTGAGGTCCTGACTCCTCCGGACTCCATGTGGTTTCCTGGAGGGAAAATATAAAGCTGGTACTGCTTTACTATTGATGCAGTTTATTCCCAGTTCTGCTCTAACCTCAAAATCCAAGTTGCTCAGAAATTGGGGTCTCAGTCTGCTCCTTATGACTAAGTCCTGCCTTGTTTCTCACTAGCCAAATACTTCCCTGAACCCCCTTTCTCCTGTAAATCAGTTCCCTTCTCATGCTTCTATGGCGTTTCTTCCTTGCCCCACTTCCCATTATAACCTCCCAATAACTGGATTCCTTCATTCTTTAAGTGGGATCCCTGTCCCGTTCATTACCTAATTTGATGATTAGATGCTTAAACTCCAGTCTCTTTGGAAGACAAGCCAATGCTAGGCCAAGCCATCTTAAATTCTTCTGGGACCCACTTACACAGCCATTCTCTCTTCCTCTGTGTTTCTTTCTCTCTTTCTCTGATAGACCAGTATTGATCTTTTATTAATAACATTATCAGTTATGCCCTACATGTAACTGTCCCTTCATTGGCTTCTTTCCTGCTTTGAGGATTGCTATCTGAATGTATTCATCCTTTGAATCACCAGTTTGGAGCCTAATTTTCATCTGTAGACGTCTAGCCCTTTGGTTCTACCACAGGTCCTGCTATTGCCTTCTACTGTTGGAGATAGTCCATAACTACCTTAATTGGTGTGCAGCTTTTTGGAGTGGTGTTGCAACAACCAGCTTTTGCTAGGTTGTGCTGCAGTAAGAAACAAACCCATCAGTTCAACAGCTTACTTAAACAGAGGTTAATTTTTCACACACTCACGTTACATGTTGTCTGCAGCCCTACTCCATGCCTTCCTTGTCTGGGAACAAAGTCTGAAGGAGATGCCCCTACCTGGGACATGCCAGTCTCAAGGCAGAGGAGAAAGAGGGCTGGCAGAACCAACAATGGCTCTTAGAGTCTCTGCTCAGAGGTGTCACATGTCACTTTCACACATGTACCATTGGCCAAAGCAAGTCACAGTGCCAAGTGACACACCAATGGGGCAGAAATTATAATCCTCCCACAGAGAGAAGCTAGGTAGAAAAGGGCCTATGTCTTTTAACAGAAACACAGTCTTCCATAAACTCCAAAAAGGTCCCCACAAGCTTTCTGGGTTGCCTGGCAATGGCGGGTTAAGACTAGGGATGCCTTCCCTGTAATAGGAGATGTTGAAACGTCACACATCTCTCATTGTCTCCATGGACTGGGTAACTGGTTTTTCCATTCATTACTATAAACACCTGTCCCTTAAGCTAAGTCTGTTTAGCAACCAAACAGTCTTTTTGATCCCCCACTGATAAAGCTGCTCCCAAGCTTGAACCATAAAAAGGACGACAGTGGAGTGGAGGGGGAGGTAGGAAGGGTCCCACCCTGAGAGTACAACCACAGAGCTCCCGCCAGACCCTGGCACAAACAAGCCTCTACTCAGGGTGCCAAGAAATAGGAGGCTGGGTGCCTGCTCCCGCTAAGAGATCTATAAGCTGCTTCCTTAACTCCTGCGGGGTTGACATTTTGGAATTCATTCTCATTCAGTCTTCCATCTTGGAGCTCTGATTTACAAGGCACCAGTCAAAAGACTATTTTATTTCCTCCTCAATATCATAATCAAAATCTGGACGTACTGCTACTATGTATATGTTGTGAACAAACCCCAGCCTTGTCCTGCATATAATCTGGTTTCCCATATTCATGGTTAACTACGTCCAAAAGGATTTAGCAAGCTCTTCCATTTATGTGGTTGTTCCTGGAAAAAAAAAAGAAAAAACCAACATAGCTATTAAAATAGCAAATGTCAACAGTTATTAGCACTAGTTTATTACCTTTCATTTTTTAAAAAATGAGCAGAATCTAAATAAACTCGAATATCAGGGCAACCCTAAGGAGTTATCTTTAAATTTTTCATTTCCTTTAATCCTCTCAAGAGATGATGTTTAACTATTTCTCTTCCTTATTATAATATAGTTGTGAAAACAGCCCAGGCTTGAAGGGTTCCAAGTTCTACCAAGAGCTTGTCTATGTAACAGTGTCTATATGTTTGTCTGTATAAAATGCCCTGTGATCATTTAGTTGCTAACGTAACTCCTAACAGAGTTAAATATATGGTATCCCTTTGACCATCATTTGCCCCAACCAGATCCAAGACAGACATTAACAATCGATCTCAGCACTCTTTCCTTCCATACCTAAAATCAGCCTTAGAATGCTGCTCTACACAGTGCTCCTGGCAGCAACCTACCACTGAAGAAAAACATGCTGGAGGTGGAACTAGAAATGGAAACTGCCATCTTGGTCTCAGTAGTCACTTGAAGTTCTTTGGCACCATGACAGCTACCTGTGATGAAACTCTTCCCTACCTAGTCTCTGAGGTGTTTCTCCAGATTATCTTAGTTTCCTTTTGCTCAGAACTTGACCTTTTCCATCCATATCAAACATGATTTACCCATCCCTTGATTTTAATTGAGTTTTCTTCCATTCAGTACCTCTCCTTGGTTGACTGCCCTTTGTGCCTAGAGTTTGTATTAACCCTATTTTACTTTGAATATTTAAATCTACATAGAAACTTGCAGCAACACTATTAATATCTTTAGCAGACTCCTGGCTCATTTAAACCCTTTTCCTTTCTACACCTTTGCAAGCATCAAAGTTTTGAGCAGAGATATAAAATAATGTTACCAAATAAATATCTGGGGTTCTAAATAAGCCATTGTAATTTCATGATGTATTAATTTCCTAGGGCTGACATAACAATGTACCTACCATAGGCTGGGTGGCTTAAAACAACAGAAATGTATTGTCTCACAGTTCTGGAGTCTAGAAGTTCAAAATCAAGGCATTGGTAGGGCAATGGTCCCTCTGAAACCTAGAGGGGAGAATCTTCCCTGATCTCTTCCCAGCTCCTGGTTGTTTGCCAGCATCCTTGGGGTTCCTTAGCTTGTAGCTGCAGCACTTTGATCTCTGCCTCCATCACAAGGCATTCTCTCCTCCTGTGTCTGTATCTCTCTATCTCTTCTCCTCTTCTAATAAAGACACCAATCATATTGGATTAGGGCTCATTCTGATGACTTCATCTTGACTTGATTGCATCTGCAAAGATAATAAGGTCACAGCCTCAGGTACCAAGGATTAGGTCGATGTATCTTTTGGGGGGGACACAATTCAACCCATAACATAGTTTGGGATACAGCGCTAATTATCTAAGTTAGCATATTGAATCAGAGCCCAGTTGAGGGTGATGATGCTTCATCGTCGGACAAGAGGTACATCTCAGCTCATTCATCTGCTTGCAAGGGTACGTCATTTCCAAACATTTCTGTTTCCAAATGAGACACCATGTACCAAGTGACGAGATTTATTGGCTACTTTTCCCATACGTGATCTCACCCTGAAGGAGTAGTTATTAATCCAGCAAGTGCTCTAAATATGTTCTGATTCCTTTTCTTTGAACAGTATCTTAATTCTTGATAATGTCCTTTGTAAGGTGTAATGAATCTGGATGGAAATCAAAGTATTTTATTTATACATTTACTATATATCATGTATAAATGCTGTTGGTTTATTCTTTTTATAAAAAATAGCGCACTGCCATTATGCAAAATGTTTTTAAAAGATCTGAAAGTCGTTAAAGAAAAATAAAATGTATGTAATAGTCTACCATCCTCACCGACTTTATTAATATTTTTATGTAACTCCTTCTAGGCTTTAGGCGTAGATTTGAAAAATAATTATGAGCATACTACAAATAAAACATTTGCATGCATATTCAAGTGAGCAGCTTTAAATCTGTAGTTTAATTGTGATGAAAGAAACAAGGTCCACTTAGTTCCTAGTAAGGGGTAAAAAGATAAAGACAATACCTATTCATTAACTCCAAGTCTCAAGAGTTACATGATATATGTGAACAGCTTTAGTTTATAGTAGATAACTAAGACATTACCAAAGAGGTTTAGATACAAATGGCCTAAATAATGCCACCCTTTGTTCACCTCAGTTACATGAACACTATGTAAATATCCGATGGGATTAGTTTGCCTGTAGTTATCACATAAGCCTAAATAATCGGCAATGCAGGATTCCGACATTAAATAAACTGCTATATGCTTCCTGCTTTTCTTGAAGAAAATGATATATATTCCTTAGAGCTAGTGAAATATGTGATAGAAATATAGGCAACGTCTTCAGCTTCTGACTTGTTTTTCTTCTTTGCTTGTAATTCTCATCAATTTCAATATATCTACATGGGCAATCCCCCCCAACATTCTGATCTCTCAGTTTGTCCTCTTTCTGAAATCTAGTTACTGTGATCTCTGTGCCACTAAAGTTGCTCTCTGATGAAGCCACACCTGGAGTCCAGTATCCACTCAAAATTCTCTCTATTTCTCTAGCCACCACCTCCTTAATTTCTATCTTGTTCACTCTCTCAAACTTAAAGAATGTCCAATTCCTTGAAAATTGCCAGTTTTCTTTGCTTATGAATCTCATCTTGACCTCATATTTCTATACAAATGCTCAGTCCTTGGTCATTCACCATTTTCTCCATTTCTACTACTGAGCAAAAGAATTACAGAAAAAAAAAAAAAAAAAGAATTACAGAGAAGTCAAGAAACTTCGCTAATCTAACTTCAACCAAGCCTTCATTACTTAGTGTCTCATTTTCAGTGTATTATAGCCCACACAACAACTTTTCCATTTTCACTTTCTTCCAACCCTCAGCTCCTCCCTGAGATTCATTCCCCACACCTGCCACTTTTAAGGGAAGGTCAGAGCCTTTGTGGTCAGGCCGACCTGGAACCTTCTCATAGTAGCTGTATAACCATGGCGGAGGCAGTTCACTTCCTGCAGCCCCGGGGCCTCTTGTGAGGATGAAACGAAAGAGGTTTGTGAGAATACACCACCCCAGTACCTGGAAGATGGTCAAAGCCCAGTAAATGTGAGTAGAACCTAAAGGTTGGATGTTAGACAGCCACCTACATTGCCTTTGCTTAAGTCTAGCCCAAGCAGAGTCTCCGACATTCAGACTCAACTCTCACAGAGACAGAGGGATAGAAGGAGGTGAGGAGACCCAACCATCCAGGCCAATTTGAGGAACCTCATTTTCTTCCTTTCTTTTGCTTTTCCTGGCCTCTTTCCAAGAAGAGTAGATGTGGGATTCGTAAAAACCATTGAAGAGACAGCAGAGAAGTATGTGGGGTGAAACTAGGAGAGAGAGGATCTGGGTCTGTCAGGATTGGTTACGTTTTCTGTGTTCACTTGTGGAAACTAGGATGTAGAATTGCATGTCAGCCTGTCCAAACTGAATAGACTCTGTGTACAATTTACTGATTTATAGCTAGGGCCAAACCAAGGCAGAGAGAGGCTTCAAAAGCTGGCTTTGGTGATGCCTTCCCACTTCTCTCCGATGGTCCCCATCGCCAGTGGGCCTCCCACAGCAATCCAGTATTCCACCCACGTCTGCCCTCCCTCATCCGTGGACCTCTACTTCCTATCGAAATTTGGCTGTCCTGTGTTCCATTCCCTAGGGACCAAGTGACAGCCGCCTTCTCTAAGAGAGAAGTTTTAGAACGTTGTACATGTGTTTATGAGCCCTGACTCTCCGTCCTTTTCCAGCTAATGTACATTCTTGTTACCCCAGTGCTGTGGCTCTAATGCTGAGAATTTTGGCCAGTTTGGCAGAGCTTGAGGAGATATTTTTAGACATTCAGTACTTTGTGGTCCCCACTGTGGAGATGATTGTCTGTGTAGCTTATGCGAAAGTTCAATCCACTGTCAACAGCCCATAAATAGCAAAAATCACAGCTACTGAATCAAAGCAAAAAGATGCTTGAGTAATCGGGGGGGTCAATGAATGTTCTGACTCAGAGAGGCTGGTTCAGTGAGCAGCAGGTGCCATGGACCAAACTGGAACTCACTGCCCTTTCTAAATCGGTCAGGTCGCTGCATGGGGAGAAAACGTAAGGTCTGCAATGTACTAGGTGCCATGTAAGTTTTTTTAAATCCCACGGAAAATAAAAGTCCTTACCCCAAATAGAGGGAGGAGTAGGCTGATGCTAATGTACGTTGACATCTTCCATGTGGCAGACCTCACGTTACAGACTTTACATATCTGCTACTACTCACAATTACAATAGTATTTATGGGGGCCTGTAACATGCACCCCGGATGTTATTCTAAGTACTTTACGTAATAACTTACTTAATGCTCACAATAACCCTGTGAAGTAGATACTATTACTAGCTCCCTTTTACAGAATCAAACCTGGAGGGGCACAGCTGGCAAGAGCGTGTGCTGCCTCATTCGGCCCCCATAGCAAGCTGTGAGATGCATGGTATTATCTCCCCATTTTGCAAAAGAGGAAATCAAGTGTCATAAAAATGATGTAATCAGTGGCAGGTGAAGGTTACCTAGGTTTGGTCCCAGGTCTTTGGGCTCTGAAGTCTGTCTCTTCTCACCACCTCATGTTGCCTGATCTCCTAATGTCACCACTTCTCCTCCACGCAGAAGTGGCAGCTGACACCCAAATGGATTCCTATCAACAGACACACACAGAATGGATGAGCTCAGGCATCTTGGCAGTACATCCCCTGTGCATGATGGTCTCAGTGAGGAGGGCTATAAAACAGGGACAGAATGAAAGGACTTATGAGTACTAAAAGGCTATAAAATCTCCCTAGATTTGGTTTCTGACAAATCAAATGTAGAGAAAAAGCCATCCTGTCTGTGTCTGAGCTCCGCAGAGGTGGTCTAATTCTGAGTCCTTTCTGAATGCTTCAGCACTTTGTAACACAAAACTCAACTCCTCCCGTTTTTAGGATGCTGTTGTTTTGCACGCAGCAGTTTTGAAGCTGGTCCATGCTTCTGTTAAGAACTCTTGATTAGGTCCATGCTTCTGTTGAGAACTCTTGATTCTGGAATGTCTAAAAGGAATTGTCTCCCCCATACACTGAAAGAATGCTTGTATCCCCTCTCCATCCAAACTCTCAGAAGAATGACTTCTGACATCAAAACAAATCCTTTGTGACTTGTGTTAGTGTCCTGCAGAGGTGTGATAAGGAATGGAAGAAAAGGCACATATATACAATGTGCCATAAAAAGGAACGAAGTTGAGTTATTTTTAGTGAGGTGGATGGACCTACAGTCTGTCATACAGAGTAAAGTAAGTCAGAAGGAGGAAAACAAATACCATATGCTAATGCACGTATATGGAATCTTAAAAAATGGTACTGACGAACCTAGTGGCAGGGCAGGAATAAAGATGCAAAAGTAGAGAACAGACTTGAGGACACGGGGCAGTGAGGGGGAAGCTGGGACGAAGTGAGAGAGGAGCATTGACATATATACATTACCAAACATAAAGTAGATAGCTAGTGGGAAGCTGTTGCATAGCACAGGGAGATCAGCTGGATGCTTTGTGACAACCTAGAGGGGCGGGATAGGGAGGGAGGGCTCAAAAGGGAGGGGATATGGGGATATATGTATACATATAGCTGATTCACTTTATTGTACGGCAGAAAATAACACACCATTGTAAAGCAATTATACTCCAATAAAGATGTTAATTAAAAAAGAAGAAGAAAGGAATGTTGTAGGTAATTATGAAGGATGTGGCAACTTGGGCAAAAGAGAATAGATGAATTGGAGTGAAATATAAAAACAGTATAACTTGCAGCCATTTGACAATTTAGATTAGCGTTTTGCTCTGCAAAGGAAAGCTGTATAAATGTTTGGATTCACTCACTTTTTTTTAAGGGTTTTCTATTTATATAGCATTAAAGATATTCTAAATGCATAGTAGGACTCAGTAAATTACTGTTGAAGGAATGGATTAATACAGGTACTAAAAGGGGATAATGCCATCTCTAAAATTTACAAAAAAGGATAGACAATAAAATGTTTTAACATTCATGATTTTACTTTATATGTTGGGAAAAGCTTCTTTTAAAATATTTATTCCCTTTCACCACTGCTTTTGTAGTCTTTCTCCCCTTATGAATAATGCTAGTACATTATGTGAAAACTCCATGTCGTTAAATGTACTTTATTAAGACTGTGGCTGCTGAGTTCTTGGGGGTTTTCTTTTCCTCCAAATGAAAATGTTAGTTAGTATTGGTTGTTCAGAAATGACAGTAAGAACAGGCAAGAAAGAGGGCCACGATCCACTGTCCAGTCTGTTCTCTTCACCCTGGACCGCACCTAATTAACTAATTAACTAAAACCAGCCATGGTAATGTTGTTTGTTGCACGTTCCGTTCAAGCTTTTTATCCAAAGGGTGCTGTCAGCCTTGACTGCCAAGTTGAAGTTGGATTAATTCCCCACCAGTGGATATCAAGAGCAAAGAGGAACCTGCTTAAATGGGGTGTATTCAGGAGGAAGACAGAGTGGTTGGTAGCAGCTGGGGTCTTTAGTAACAAGGAGATTTCATAGAAAGAGTCTTTAGTAGGTAGCCAGAGGCAACAGTAAAATTAGGGCAGGAACAACAGCCTGGGAGTAGAGTGAGGGGAAGGATGGAAGCAACCATCAAAGGTCAATCACAGCCATTCCGGGTAACATGGAGGTCTTCATGGGGTCTGATGGGAGCGGGAGGTTTAATGAGCAGTGGAATAGAGTGAGTGTGATTCCCAAGGAGTCATATGAATGAATGTCTGAAAACAAATCAAGAAGAATGTGAACCAGACTGATCAGGAGCCATTCAGCCAACCTGAGTGGTGGCTTTGGGCAGGTTCACTTAAGTATTCAGGGTGGGGGTGGATCAGAGCTGGAGGTGAAAGTGATCTAACCAGGGATCCAAGAAATGCAGGCACAAGGGACACAGACAATCTAGATGTCCTTTGAGGGCGTGGCAGCAGTGTCGAGATAGCTACTGTCTCTGTTTTTCAATTGGGAGAAGCTAAGACTATCCCCAAACTTTTCAGGCTCAAAGAGAGAAGATAATCAAGGCCATATTCTTGACCAAGGTCTGACAGTCCCTGGCTGATGACGGGAAAGGAGGTGAAAGTCCGGGGCAGATTGGGGGGTGAATAATGTAAATAATTGAAGACTCAGGGTCCATTCGTTTAACACGAAGTTATTAAACACCTACTATTGCCAAGCACTGCACCACGTTCTAAGGCTTCAGTTGTTGACAAAAGAGAAATGGTCCCTCTGATGTGGAGTTTACAAGTGAAAAACAATTAGAAGTACAGGATGAAAAGTACTGTGATGATGGTGGTCCAAGGCTTGATGGAAACACAAGACGTCTCTAGTCTAATCTTGGGAGTTAAAGAATATTTCCATGAAGCGACACCTAAGCTGAGACCTGGGGATAATGAGCCATTTAGCAGATAAAAGGGTGAGTGGGGTGTTAGAGAGAAAAGAAGACTCATTTTTTTAGAGTGCGGAAGCTACACTTTTAGTACAATGGAGAACTGAAAGTTATCCAGTTTCATTGATGGGGGATGTATTCAGATCCCTGGCTGGAGAGACACTCAAAGGCCAGTTAATGAGGCACTTTCTAAGGATGTGAAAGAGGACGTTTATCTGTGCATCCCAGCCCAGTCCAATGTGTTCAGACTTAGGTACAGAAGGTAGAAATCACACCTTGTACTGTATTAAGACAGCTTGAGTTTTAGCGTTGAGAAGGGCTGGTTTAGATCGTGACTCTGCCATGTACAGGGTGAAAGCGGGTGATGGCTTATACTCCCCGAGCCTCAATTTCCCCTTCTGTAAATGGGGATTCTTTTTCGACATCGCATGGTTATTTTTAGACTTAGAGTGTTTCTCACGTGGAAAGAGAAGCCATCCATTTGGGGAGGAACATTTAGTAAATGGAAATAATGATTCATTCAGATTTCTTGTACTGTTCTTAATATCTCACAACACCATTTGAATTCTTGATGTTCTCAGTAAGAAAGTACAATGGATACAGCACTGATACGGAAGACAGATTTAAAGCCTTCTCTCCGATATGCCACTAACAATGTGAGCTGAGGCCCAGAGTAAAGCGGTTTCCTATCTGTTAAACGGGGGCAATAACACTTGATTCCTCACTTCCAGGCATGTTGTAAAGTTTAATTAGATGTTACCCATAAAGTACTATGAACTTTTAAGAGAAAGACAGCACATAAATACAAGTTACAGAGCTCTCATTATTCATCTTTCTTCTCTGATTTATCTATAAGCCAGTCTCCTGTAACTCAGAACCTCAGCATTTTGTCCCCAGGTATTCCTCATCTTTCTTATGGGTAGAGTCAGGCTCTCGTTCTTTTTCTCCATCTCTAAATGTCTGCTGCTTTGAATTGCGCTCAGCCTCCCCCGGTCACTCATTTATTACATCATGGAATGGATTGCCTTCACTCACCTGATGTTCTTTGGTTGGATGATGTTTTAAACCACAGAGACAACTTGATCTTCCTTAGTACTCTCTTTAACTTTCAGCTTTCAGGTTTAATAGGCACCAGTGGGACTCTAATCAAGGCAAGACAGATTATTGATTATTTGGCCCTATCGTGTATGCACGACCCTCTAAATCTCTTAGATTCCCTTGGTTTAAAAGTAATTGATAAGGGTGGGAGGGAGGCAGACACAAGAGGAAAGAGATATGGGAACATATGTATATGTATAACTGATTCACTTTGTTATAAAGCAGAAACTAACACACCATTGTAAAGCAATTATACTCCAATAAAGATGTAAAAAAAAAAAAAGTAATTGATAAGTCATTAGGACTGAGACAGTGCCCTTCTAAACTGAAGACAAATTTCTAACTTGTTCAGGTCACTTGTGGCTTAGTGCCTTAAGATTATCATTTCTGCCCAGTTTTATTTTTCATATATTATTAAACAGGACAGATGTTATCACCTGCTTTTTTTTCTGTGAGTGGGATTTCCACGTATAGAACTAAAAGCGATGTAGTCTTATAGAACTGTTAAAACCTTCAAATAGGTTCCAGCTCTTTTCCTCCTCAAATGAAATTCATTGTTTTTGTACAAACTGCAAAACAGGAACAAATGTTATTAATACTTAATGGGGGATTTTGAATTTTAATGAAAATCGACAGTTGAGTTTTTCAAGGTTGAACTCAGGTATTAATCTCTCTGGTATTCTCAGTGTTTACAACAGATACTGCCGTATGTCACAGACCGCAAGTATATTGGCTAAATATTTTACCGGGAGTGGGAAGGGATCAAACAATTTCAGTGTATCCTGGGAAGTTCAAAAAAATCACTCAATCACTATTTGAATGTGATTTCTACCAAAATTTAGCTGGGGCATAACAAATATGATCTAATTCTGGAGATCAGGATAGATGGATGGGTTCAAGGAGAGGCTCGCAAGAGTTTGCAATTGTATCCATAATATTTAACTTTTGAAGAAACAAAGATCTAAACAAAAAAGTCATAATGCTAAGATTGACAAGTGGCAAATGCATGGCTATTCATTGTACTATTTTTATTCTTGTCTAGAGGTTTGAAATAAAAATATAGTTTTGCAGTTACAGCACTACTTACAACACTTGTAATTTTGAAAAGAATAGAATTATACATGTAAACTGCTTTCCACTTTTATGGAAGTTTCAGGGCTCTAGTCAAGGACCTTGCAAGTGTTCTTTGCTGGTAGGATGTTATTGATGAAAAGCTGACACTGAGCGTGGAAATGGAAACCTTTGCTTGGTTTTGAGAGTGCCATTTATGAGCTAGTTCTAAAATTCTTTACAACTAAAAGCAGAAATTTACATTTGTCCTTGTTAGGCCTCATCTTAAGGACCCACAAATCTAACCTATTGAGGTAGTTCTTTTGGAAGCATTTATTGTTTTTATAAAATCAATACACACATAAGTTTTAAAAATAAGCAAAATAGAAAAAAAGAAAGCAAGAAATTGCTGAAAATGCCACCCTCCAGAAATAGATGCATCATTCATCCACATTTTCACATGCAAATTGAAATAGAAAGATAAATGAATGTTTAAGTGGAAAAGAACAATTTCATTAACAGTTAACACTAAACATACTTTCATTTAAAAATATATTAAATTTAAGATTATTGTAAGAGAAAAAACTCTACTGTGGAAACTGAAGGAATTGTTAAACTTAGGATAAGTGAGTCTTTTCCACAAGAGATATTAATTCTGTGCTCATGCTCTAGCTTAAAAAGTAGATTGTGGACTTCGGGTTCTGGTCCAGCATGTTAGGAGTTTAGAAGTCCTCTCCATCCTAACAACAAGTAAAAAACTGAACTAACTGAAAAATCAACAACACTTCTTAGATTTGTCAGAGAAGTCACAGAGCGAACCATAGCCCCCCAGATTGAAGAGACATACAGGCAAATACAGAGAACCACAACTTACGGGAGCAAAAACCCAAAGACGAGAAACTTCTCTGGGAACCAATACTGGGGTAGAAAAACCAAAGATGTGATTGACGGATTCCTGGAGGCTCAGCGTGAACAAGTCTGAGAGATAAAAACTCCAGGAGGACCGAGTCATAGTGTGCCCCACACTTTTGTGAGTTTTACTTCTAGGAGTTCTCCCAGTTTCTCACAGTGAAGATCAGAGAAAAATCCCCTCTGGTTTCCCACAGCGGGGAAGAGAAAAAGTGACCATTTTGAAACACACCAGAGCATTGTGTTCTTAACAAGACCTGCCCTCAGGAGAAACTATTTTACCAGAGCCTAACCTATCTGGGTTTTATCGGAGCCTAACCGACCTAGAGGAAGGGAAATTCCTAATCCCAGCCCCCTCTAGCCATCCTGTCTCACCTAAGGAGATGGAAAAATAAGAAATGTTTGTGGGGCTTCCCTGGTGGCACAGTGGTTGAGAATCTGCCTGCCAGTGCAGGGGACACGGGTTCGAGCCCTGGTCTGGGAAGATCCCACATGGCGCAGAGCAGCTGGGCCCGTGAGCCACAACTACTGAGCCTGCGCGCCTGGAGCCTGTGCTCCGCAACAAGAGTGGCCCGTGCACCGCGATGAAGAGCGGCCCCCGCTTGCCACAACTAGAGAAAGCCCTCACACAGAAACGAAGACCCAACACAGCCAAAAAAAATTATTTATTTATTTAAAAAAAAAAAAAAAAAGAAATGCTTGTGAAGTTTGCAGGGACACAGGCACACTAAACACTGAGACCCAAACATAAGACTATAAACACTTCTTCTCCCCACCCCCATCTTACCACCACGTTACTAAAGGCCTATTTACTGCAGTTTCTTTTACCCAGTATATCATGTCTGCCTATCGACAAAAAATTACAAGGCATACCAAAAGACAAAAAGTTACAAGGCATACCAAAAGGCAAAAACACAGTTTGAAGGGACAGAGAGCATCAGAACCAGGCCAAGATCTGGTAGTGATGTTGGAGTTTTCAGATCGTGAATATAAAGCAATTATGATTAATATACTAAGGGCTGCAATGGAAAAAGTAGACAACATGTAAGAACAGATGAGTAATATAAGCAAAGGGGTGGAAATTCTAAGAAAGAATTTTAAAAAATGCTAGAGATCAAAAACACTGGGACAGAAATGAAGAATGCTTTTGATTGGCTTATTTGTAGTCTGGACATGACTGAGGGGGAAAAAAATCTGTGAGTTTGAGAATATGTCAATAGAAACTTCTAAAACTAAATAACAAAGAGAAAAAAAGACGGGAAAAAATGGAACAGAATATCCAAGAACTGTGAAACAATGCCAAAAGGTATAATATATATGGAAATATCAGGAGGAGAAGAAAGAGGGAAAGGAAAAGAAGAAATATTTGAAACAATAATGAGTGAGAATTTTTCCCAAATTAAAGTCAGATAACCATACCATGGATCCAAGAAGCTCAGAGAACACCACATAAGATAAATCCCCCCACCGAAAAAACACACACAAAAAATCAAACAAAAAGACTACATCTACACATTATCAATTTTAAACTTCCAAAAATCAAAGATAAATTAAAAATCCTGAAAGAAGACAGAAGAAAAAAGAAGTGGTTCTTCTTACCTATAGAAGAACCCAGATAAGAATGTATCTGACTTCTCCTCAGAAACTCTGCAAGCAAGATGAGAGTGGAGTGAAATATCTAAGTTGTTAAGAGAGAAAAACCCACCTAGAATTCTGTACCCTGTGAAATTACTCTTCAAAAGTGAAGAATTAAAGACTTTCTCAGGACAAACAAAAATTGAGGAAATTTGTTGCCAGTAGAACTTCCTTGAAAGAAATGTTAAAAGAAGTTCTTCAGAGAGAAGGAAAATGATGTAGGTCAAAAACTTGGATCTACATAAAGACATGAAAAAGCATTGGATAAAGTGAAGGTAAAATAAAAACTTTTATTTATCTTTTTCTTAATCTAACAAGTAAGTTTATTCAAAATAATAATAGCAACAATGTATTAATTTTATATCCTTTTTATAGCATACTTCTGTATACTTATATATTAGTGGAATAAATGATAGTAATGATACAGGGGATGGAAGGAAGGAATTTGAAATATTTTGTTATTATAAGGTACTGGCACTTCTGTGAAATGGTATAGTGTTATTTGAAAGGGAACTTGGATTAGTTGTAAAAGTATATTGCAAAAGGTGCAGAATAGCCAACTCAATATTGAAGAAGAACAAAATCAGAGGACTGACACAACCTGACTTCAAGAATTACTACAAAGCTACAGTTTTTAAATGTGTACTACTGGTTAAATATATATATATATATATATATATATATATATATATATATATATATATATATATATATGGGCAAATAGATCAGTAGAATAGCATATATAGCCCGGAAACAGACCCACATAGATATAGTTGGCTAATCTTTGAGAAAAGAGCTCTGTGAAAGAAAATGTCAAGAGAATGAGAAGACAAGCCACAAACTGGGAGAAAATAGTGGCAAAAGACACATCTGATAAAGGACTGTTATCCAAAGTGTACAAAGAATTCTTAGAATTCAGCAATAAGGAAATGAACAGCCTGATTAAAAAATGGGCAAAAGACCTGAACAGATGCCTCACCAAAAAAGATACATAGGTGGTAAATAAGCATATTTAAAGATGCTCAACATAATTTGTCATTAGGAAATTGCAGTTAAATAGCAATGAAGTATACCTATGAAAATGCCCCGAATCCAAGACACTGACAACACCAAATGCTGGTGAGGATGTGGAATAGCAAGAACTCTCATTCCCTGCTGGTGGGAATGCAAAATGGTACAACGACTTTGGAAGACAGTCTGGCAGTTTCTTACAAAACTAAACATATTCTTACTGTAGGATTTAGTAATCATGCATCTTTACACTTACCCAAATAAGTGGAAAACTATGTCCACACAAAAACCTGCACACGGATGCTTATAGAAGCTTTATCCATAATTGCCAAAACTCAAAAGCAACCAAGATGCCCTTCAATAGGTGAATGGATAAACTGTGGTGTATCTAGACAACGGGATATTATTCAGCACTAAAAAGGAATGAGCTATCACACCACGAAAAGACATGTAGGAATATAAATGCATATTATTTTAGTGTTAAAGATTGAATATAATATGTTCCCCTAAAGTTAATATTTGAAATCCTAACTCCCAAGGTGATGGTATTAGGAGGTGGAGCCTTTAGGAGGTGATTAACTCATGAGGGCGGAGTCCTCCTGAATGGGATTAATGCCCTTATAAAAGAGGCCCAAGAGACACCTAGCCTCCTTCCTGCACTTGAGTTTACAGGGAAAAGGTAGCTGGCTATGGATCAAGAAATGAGTTCTCACCAAACACCAAATCTCCAGACACCTGGATCTTGGACTTCCCAGCCTCCAGAACTGTGAGAAATAAATATTTGTTGTTTATAATCCACCCATTTTAGGGTATTGTTGTTATAGCAGTGTAAACAGACCAAGACATTAAGTAAAAGAAAATAATCTGAAAAGGCTACATACTGTATGATTCCAACTATATGACATTCTGGAAAAGGCAACACTATGAAGACAATAAAAAGATCAGTGGTTACCAGGGTCTTGGGCAGAGAGAAAGGGAGGAATAGTGAAGCATAAAAAAATTTTAGGGCAGTGACACTATTCTGTATGATACTATAATCATGGATACATGTCACTATACATTTGTCAAAACAGTAGAATATACAACACAAAGAGTGAACTCTAAGGTAAACCATGGACTTTGGGTGATACTGATGTGTCTGTTTAGGTTCATCCATTGAAACAAATGTACTACTCTGGTGAGGGATGTTGATAGTTGGAGAGGTTATGTTTGTATGAGGGCAGGAGGTATATGGGCTGAGCTTTTCCTTCCTTCAGACTTCAGCTGAAGCACCAGCTCTTTCCGGGTCTTGAGTCTGCTGGTTTTCAGGCTGGGACCACACAATCAGCTCTCCTGGATCTCTAGCTGGCTGGCTGACATCTTGGGGCTTGTCAGCCTCCATAATTGTGTGAGCCAATGCCTTAAAATAAACTATTCATATATAACGTACATCGTATTGATTCTGTTTCTCTGGAGAGCCCTAATACAATTTCTTTTTAATAAAAGGTGTGTCATGGCACAGATACTAGCCACTCAAAACCTAACTTTTTAGAAAACATTTGTTTAACCTCATCTAAATGAACCTTAATTCTAATGTCACAGATACAGGATATATAGCTCTGAAATTCGGAAAAGCAGTCTGGGCTAGAGACTGTAAATCACCAGTCAAAAGTTCCAGCGTCCACATTTTCCCTCTTTGGAGAACAATGTTTACCATCTCCATTCCACAAATTCTCAAATGTTCAAGTCATCTACAAGTTTGTCTGCCCCATAACATATAATTCAACTGGGCTTGGAAGTCTGAAACTCAGTTAGCATGTCCAGGTGCTTCCTTAGTCTACTCTTCTATTTAATACTTTAATTTCCTCTTTGAAATGCTTTATCTATCCTCCTCAGTTGGAAAATTATTCTCCCTCAGGAGAAGACAGAAGCAAAATCATGTTTTGAAAAACACATGGGTTTTGAAGATAGAGAGTCAAAACTCCAGGCCCTGGAACTACCGTTAACTCATTGTGTGATCTTCAGCAACTTATGTGGCCTTTCTGACGTGCAGGTTCCCTACCACAAAGTTGCATCTAAAAATATTCAGCAGCACGATGTTTAATCAGAACAACATTGCAATGAGCAGAAAGACACCAACAGACAAGAGAGTCAAGTTCCTTTAATGTTTCTGAAGAGTAAACACAATTGACTTAACACAGATGACTTCACAGGTCAGAAGAAATAGCATCAGTCCCTTCGGATAGGCAAGCTTCCCTGATCTTCAAAACCCCATAAAGACACCCTACCACCAAGATATCTCCTGATCATTGTGAAGATACTTTCAAGTTCTCAAAGAAGCTTTCTTTGCCATTTCCACCCTTTTTTCTTTTCTTTTCTATCTTCTCTATGCCTTCCATCCACTAGGTACAAGTAACTAGTACCACCCATAACACATTACTACAAGAATAAGTCCAGGGGAATTCTGCTTCTCAGGGTCAATTTCCAGACTAGGCATCCCCTCTCAGGTTAAGGCTTTAGGTCTGCTGAAATTTATTACTGTACTTTCTACTCTTGGAGATGCTATGAGGATTCAGATGTTCTCAGAAAATTCAAAAGTACTAAGAAAATAAAACTTATCTCCCCAAAATATTAACTTCACCATGTTCCCTGTTTTCTGATCAGTTAAGATTTTGGTTGCAAGCAACAGCAAAATTTGACCCAATTCAAACAGTCTTTAATAATAAAGAGTATTTATTATCTCACAAAACTTAAAATTCCAGAGGTAATTCTGGCTTTAAGAGAGAAATGATCAGAAATTCACTAGATCCATTTTTTTCTCTTTTCTTTCCTTTCTGTCTTTTATGGTTTTCCATTCAACTTCAAGGCTCTTCCCACTATGATTTTTTTTTTTTTTTTTTTTTTTTTTTTTGGGGTATGCGGGCCTCTCACTTTTGTGGCCTCTCCTGTTGTGGAGCACAGGCTCTGGACGCTCAGGCTCAGCGGCCATGGCTCACAGGCCTAGCCGCTCGGCGGCATGTGAGATCTTCCCGGACCAGGGCATGAACCTGTGTCCCCTGCATCGGCAGGCGGACTCTCAACCACTGCGCCACCAGGGAAGCCCTATGTTTTTTTTTTTTTTTTTTTTTTTTAATGGCTAGAACAGTTCAAGACTTCACACTGTTTTAACACCAACTCATCTAAGAGAAAGAGAGTGTCCGATGGCTCTCACATATGTCCTGGAATCCACACTTTCTCACTGGCCCTCACTGGGTCAGATCTCTATCCCTGAACTATACTTTGGTAGTCAGAGGGAGGAGCTAAATTGATTGGATTAAGTGAATCAGGACCCAGCTCTGGAACTGAAAATGGGATCATTCCTGTGCAAACCTCCTGCATGAGAGTGAATTAAACAAAGGAAAATTAGGGTACTATTGAAAAGAGATGCAGGGGATAAATGTGAGGGAGACAACAAGTGAATGTCCACTACATGGTTTTATTTTTTCTCCAAATAAAATGGTTAAAGTACTTCTTGACTAGCTTCAGCCTTCATGATGCCTTTCTTATTGGCATCCTGTTCTCTTGTATTTCTCTTTTGGTTAGCTGGCCCTCCTCTTTTGTCTGTTGTTTGTATTGAAAGCTGAATCTACTGGATAATTTTTATGCCCCCTTGTTGATTTCTGGAATTGCTTCCCCCTTCCCTTTCTTATTGGGTTAATCAGGATTATGTGAATTACATTTTAGAATGACATCATCTCTTATTTGTGTTTTTTCTATATATTTCTCCAAATAACTATATTGTTATTGGGGGAGGTATAACAAGCATATCAGCTGGCTCCACCTCTCCTTCTATCAGTATATTATACTTTGTAGGGATGGGGCATAGGTGTGAATGGATCATGGGAATAAGGTTAGAGGAAGCATGGTATTTTCTTTTTGCTAAAGGAATAAAATTTACTTAGCAGTCTTTACAGGGATCAGATAAAAAAAACATCTGATTCCTAACCATCAACCTAGAAATCATTCTCCAGATTTCTTCCCAGGCCCACCTCTCCTCTGATCAGAGTTTTCTATCTGTGAAAGAAAGACACTTTTGTGGTGGTAAGAAAAAAACCCTCAGGCTGATTAGCTGATTGTATGCCATTTTGTTTTATCCACACTTCATTAGCTCAGGTAATTGAAAGTTGCCTCCATTTTCCTCTCCTATTGAGGCTCTTCATTCTCTCTCTCTCTCTCTCTCTCTCTCTCTCTCTCTCTCACACACACACACACACACACACACACACACACACACACACACACACACACCATCCCTCTCACAATCTACCTCTTTCATCTAAAAGTACAGGTATTTTAAATATTCCTTTTAGCCAGGAATCACTTGACAACTCTTAATGCAGTGTGTTGGGAATGCAGAAAAACGTGGCCAATGAAATTTTGGTTCAACTGAAATTTTTGTGGGTCTTAAGGAACTAAATTATGTGCATGTCTGTTCATCAAGGGTACTTTCATTATTTTTTTAATTGCTACAACTTAAAATCTTTAAAAACTAAGTAGTGAGTTATTTATAAGAAAGAAGTTAGAGGCAGGATTTGAACAACCATCTTTCCTGTATATATGTTCAAGATATTAGGAATATAACCTTTAAAATTGTGAATCACTGTGCGGTACATATGAAACATATAATATTGTACATCAACTATACCTCAGTAAAAGAAAATCAGGAATATATCTTACATCATCAGTCCCCACCCTTAGTCCACTCCACAAAATACCCTGAAGTTTCTGAGATATATATCTGATATTTGTTTCCATGACATACTTAACCATATATTATGATGTTTCTCACAGACTTTGAAATTCACTAAAAACAACTATGAAATATATGTGTGTACCTTCCTCCTCAATTTTTGGTATAAATTTTCTTAAGATAACTTCAACCAGGATTTCATTTATCTCCTAATAAGAGATTCAGTTTTCACAACTGAATTCTTATCATTAAATACCACTTTTTATTAAATTAGCACTTACTTTAGCTCAACAGATACCTTATAGTAACTAAATAAAACACTTTGCCGGTTCTTTTTATCATGACTGAGGCCACTTGGCCATATTCATTGTGCAGGTGCCAAACATGTGATTGCAATGGGAGGTTTGGTTCCAAGCCAATAGTTAACTGAGTCTTCTAAGAAATGACAAATATTAGGCCTTAACCTAATATACAAATATATAGCAAATTATTTCATTGATATTTTACTTTAAAAAAATAAGTGATTGAATGATAACACTAGGAATCTCTGTTTTAAGCCCTATAAAGCTCTGTTTAATTGTTTCCAGATAAAATGCTTTAAGATAGCGTAATCTTACTGGATTGCATTTCCAGTAAAAAAAAAAAAAAAGTATTGCCTTTGTTGCTTTTTTTAAAAAAATAAAGTATTTTTAAAATTTATTTATTTTTGGCAGTGTTGGGTCTTCGTTGCTGCACACGGGCTTTCTCTAGTTGCAGCGAGCAGGGGCTACTCTTCATTGCGGTGCGCGGGCTTCTCATTGCAGTGGCTTCTCTTGTTGCAGAGCACGGGCTCTAGGCATGCAGGCTTCAATAGTTGTTGCACACAGGCTCAGTAGTTGTGGCTCGTGGACTCTAGAGCACAGGCTCAGTAGTTGTGGCACATGGGCTTAGTTGCTCTGCGGCATGTGGGATCTTCCCGGACCAGGGCTTGAACGCGTGTCCGTTGCATTGGCGGGCGGATTCTTAACCACTGTGCCACAAGGGAAGTCCACCTTTGTTGCTTTTTACCATAAGTATTTTCAAAAGGCTCTTCAGAAATAGAAAGGAGTTGTATTCTAAGGGAGCCCATGAGACCTACCACATAACAGAACCAAGACAGCGAAACTGGCTGATAAGATCAGCTGTCGGGGAGCTGGAACTCAGTGACAAGTCCCAAAGTCAAACTCCAGAAGATTTAAGAGGCAACCAGAAATGCCACATATGGGGGAAGCAGAGTAACATTTTCAAATCACAAAGCCATGGGCTAACTCATCAGAGACAGATAGGCATGGGTTAATCAAAGAACGTGGAAGAACAGAAAGTCAAATAGAACCACTTTGGAAGAGTGAGCTTCACCACTCCCTTACGTATGTGCATTGTGCTTCATTGGCTACTTCTTGAGCTTCAATTTTATAAAACTAATTTGAAGAGCTTACTATGTATTATATAACTTGTTGCTAAGGGAAGTGTCACAAATAAGTTTAAGATATTTAAAGATTGAGAAGCAGTTTGGGGTCAGTTCTCTCCTTCCCTCACCAAAAAACAACACAAAATTTATAAAATGTATCACCCATACAGAGCCCAACCATCTCATGACCCCTTGTGGGCATGATTTCATGTTAAGAAAGCCTTAGCCCAACATCCAAAATATTTGAAAAATCATGTAAATTTTTATTGTCACCATTCATAAAAAATGCCTAAGAGGGAATGCATCCAGAAAAACTTTAGAAATACTCTTTCCTATCCTGTCAACTCTTTCTACATGTGGCAGCTTCTGCAAAGTCCTGGCTCTTCTCCGATGTAGCATCTCTTGTATCCTCCCTGATCTGTCTCTGGTGCAGCCTCTTTAATATGTGGGTCATTTTAACCTATCTGGTTTCTTTCAAGTCCCCCGTTCCTCCTTTACCAAGATTCTTTAGAGCAAAAGAATGCATAAGAACTCACACAGCAAGTAAAAAATTCTTCTTCCTGTTTTCCAAGATGGTTTGTTGAGGTTGGGGAGAGGTTGTAACTTGTAATTTCTTTCTTTTATCCTGTCTCACCAATGACAGATAGGGTCTTTCCTTTTAAAGTAAGTTTGTTAAGTAGCAATAGTATAAAGGAAAACTAAGGTTTTACTTTTGATTTACAGAATGCAGGCAAAGCTTTCATTTGAAAGACAGCAAAGCCCAAAATCCAGGACCATGTACATACACCAAGGAGACTTTGAATCCAACTTTACAAATACAAGTTGAAAAAACAGTCAAGTCAAGCTCAGAGATAAACCAGGGTTAGACTTCACGGTAACTCAGAGCAGATCTAAATGTGTATATTTCCTTTAGGAACTTGTTTTTTTTTTTTTTTTTGCGGTATGCGGGCCTCTCACTGTTGTGGCCTCTCCCGTTGCGGAGCACAGGCTCCGGACGCGCAGGCTCAGCGGCCATGGCTCAGGGGCCCAGCCGCTGCGCGGCACGTGGGATCCTCCCAGACCGGGGCACGAACCCGTGTCCCCTGCATCGGCAGGCGGACTCTCAACCACTGCGCCACCAGGGAAGCCCAGGAACTTGTTTTTTGACGTTAACAATTTTTTATCTTTCATGATAAATATTTTTATTTGAATTAACAGTTATCAAGTGGGCAGACTTACTCATTTATCTCAGTGTTACCTGTGCTTAAAATATGGCTGTTTGGACCACAGACTCCTAACTAGGTCCAACTACTGGTAGAACATTGTAATTTCAGGTAAAGAAAGAAGAATCAGAGTCACTTAAGTGACAAGTCATCCCCAAATCTGATAAAATACGTGCAAGAAAGAGTATGATAAGAATATTTGAAAGTTACAGACTTTCACAGGGATCATTTATATTTTGTATTTCTAGCGGTGATGTTCTTCTTTATTTCACTCATCACAACACTCTTCCTTAAATCATGTCACTATCCATCATTGTACATAGTGCCTCACATGCTGTCTGTTAACGAGGCATTTATGTCTAAAGTAGATAGGCAGAATGGAATCAACGGTCATGATAATGAAGGCAAGAGTTTCCCATAGAAGAAAAATGTAAAAAAATAAAAAATGGGCATGGAAGGCACATAATGAGAAGTGTTGTTACTTGACTGGTGTTTAATCAGCAAACCCAAGAGAAGACATGAAAAGTATAGGCAAGAATTAGTGAAGGTCTATGGCCAAGAGCAATTTGATTGTGCAGACAACGGGAGGGGCAAATTTAAGGTATGAGCAGATTACCAGCGTCAAAGTCAGGAGCAGAGGATGTAGTGAAATGACAGTAACTGTATCTATCTTTTGTTCTGGTATATTAATTTTGCCTAGCTCAATACCTGGAGTATAGTGGGTCCTCGGTAACTGCCAGTTCATTTTTCCTTCCTGTTTCTTATTCTGGATTTATTTCTATGCTTAAAAAATGATCACTGATAATGTATATGCACCAATTTGCTGCCTAGCCAAAAGTAGATATGGTTCAAGTTACAAATTCCAAAAACGAAATTATAGTTCCGCCAGCGCTGTGTAACAGCTTAGATTAGCCTCATGTACTCTGTCCAGTGAAATCTTCATCTTTCAATATGGGTAATGGCTGCATAGAACTATACATAACACAGTGCTTACAGCATGACTTTTAAACTAGAGTAGATAATCTTCCCTCTTCCCTCTTCCAACAGATATGGTGACTGGGACACATGAGACCACCCCCCATATCAACTGATAAAGGGAAGGAGATAGATGATGGAAATAATATGGATAAACTAGTGTGGCCAAGGTAGACTATACCTGACCCCCGTCCCAGAAGCCTACCCTCTGGCACTATAGCTATTTCCACAAGCAAATATTTTGGAGGTATCTTCTACCTTGGCTATAATCACCTGTTTCTGTTTAATTCTAGCTGTTTAAAACAACAAATATTTATTACGACATAGTTTCAGTGCCTCAGGAATTTGGGAGAGGCTTATCTAGGTATTCTGGCTCAGGGACCTTCTTAAGGTTACAGATAAGCTGTCATCTGGGGCCGAAATCATCTGAAGGTTTACCTGGGGCTGGGAGATCTACTTCTAATATGGTCACTCACCTGGCTGTTGGCAAAAGGCCTCACTTCCCCTCTAGCTATTAGAAGGAAGGTTCATTTCCTGGGCCTCTTCCTAGGACTGCTTGGGCATACTCTCAAAATGGTAGCTGATTTTCCCCAGAGACTGATGGAGAGAGAGAGAGAGAGAGAGAGAGAGAGAGAGAGAGAGGTAGCACACAAGGTAGAGGATGCAGTGCCTTTTATGACCTAGTCTCAGAAGTCACATATCATTACTTCTGCCATACTCTCTTTGTTAGAAGCATGTCACTAAGTCAAGCCATCACTTAAGAAGAAAAGAATCGGGTTCCACATTAAATTGGGAGAATAGTCAAAAATTTTATGGATATATTTTTAAACTACCAAACCTACAAAGAAGTGTGAGTCTTCCTACCCTAAAGTAATTCCTGATTCTGTGCCTTACACACATGGTCCAAGATTTCATCAAAGATAGAATTATAATACAGAATACAAGACAATATGGTAACTACAAGAATTTTTTTTATGGTAAGGCTGGCATCACAAGTCAGTAGGGAAAAAAGGATTATTTTAAATTATGTTACTATAAATATGTTGACTACATTATATGTACAACTCATTGAGCTTTTATATTCTTAATAGTTTTTGGAGTAAGAGCTAGAGCATATAGTCACATTTTTTTCTCAAAGCAGCATTGTATATCTTGTATTTTCTCTGTAATAAGTGTGAAGAAGCTTACACTTCCCTTTTTACAGTGCTTTTCACAGCAACATCAATTGACCTACATTTGGCATTCTTGGTAATGACCGTGTTCCAGAGATTGCAAGTTTAGTACAAAGGAAGATGGGGTGGAAAAAGGCAAAAGGTGAAAGAGGCATTTTACACTTTTTTAAGAGCACCAGAAAATACCAGGTTATACAGAAAGGGAAAGGAAAGAAAACCCAGGAGGGTCTAGAAAGACAGTCACACAGAGGAGGTCCCTGGCAACAAGAGAACACCAACCACCAGAGACAGGAGAGAATGGCCCAAAGCCATTGGGAGTACTGACAAGAGAAATTGGTGAAGGTAGAACAACAGAGATAAAATTTGCCTTTGGAATCTAAATTAAGTATGTGAATGAAAGAAATAGACATTCAAAGTCAAACACTTCTCAGGATAAGAGAGTAGAAGCCGTCAATTCTCTGTTCTAAGATGTCATAGAAGAGGTGGGGTTTGGAAAACTAAGATACTGAAGATCTTGTTAGAAAGTACAGATTGGAGTCAAGCATGGATGGACGTCAAAATTGCCCACATAACTTGGGGCTGTCTCCAAAATTACTGTATGTGAAACAAACTTGGAAAGTTGAGCCCTAGAGATGAGTCAGATTTGAAAGAACCACTTCCAAGTCCTCAGGCTTACTAATATTGAGATAGTAAAGAGGTTGCAGTGCTATTACGTCCTTCAAGAACTTTAGCAATAGCTGTTGGGACTTCAAAATCTGTTCATAGAGTTCTGTAAGGCAAAGGGAGTTCACCCTGTGTGTACAAGTCACTAAAGAAGAAGAGAACCAGGCCAATGACTGTTTTTCTTCTGATCTAAGACACTATGTATTCATCATAAGATGCACCATTATTTTATGTAGTACCAATGCTGGCAATTAAATTTTAACATAATCTTTTTTCTCACTTAAGAAAATGTTATGCTTATTTAGACAGAAATTTTGTCACCATATTATTCCTGGTGACTTAAAGAGAATTAATGATTCTGAATTTTTAAAAGTACTCTACTGCACTCTCCAATATTTTCTTCCAGGGCACCACCCACTTTGTAAGTTTTGACACCAATGCTCTTCTAACTCAATTAAATCATTTTTTAAGCATAGAAATAAATCCAGAATAAGAAAGAGGAAGGAAAAATGAACGGGCAGTTACTGAGGACCCACTATACTCCAGGTATTGAGCTAGGCAAAATTAATATGATGCTGGAAGCTAAGCAGGTTCTGTTCAAAGCCAGCAAGTTGTTTCTGATCATTTAATGCCTTACGAATAGTCCTGCACAATACATGAACCAGTCACATATGTTCCTCATTGCTTTGAAACTTCTTACGTCTATTCCAGAGGATTTGGCAATTTCTCCTGTCTTTAAGTGCATCGCTTAGTGCGTGATACACAGTCTTTTCCATGTGTGTAAGTGCTTCATCTGCTAGGAGGCATATTCCTTGCTTAGGTCACATAACGCACATAGGTGTTTCTCTTGCTAAATAATATGAAACCTAAGTCCCTCTTCCAATAAAAAAAGATTGTCTTCTGTTTGGTTTTCACATATGAATTTATACTAACTCCTTTCCAGTGCACAGAGTATAACCTTGAGGACATCTTAAATTGTACAAATTCAACATATGTAATATTAGCAATGCACAAAATGTAATTGAGGTGACAGCAATAGAAACAGCTATGACCACGTTAGTGCATGTACTTATAACTATTTCATGACTGCTGTTTGCTAACATTGATTGCAGGACAGATCTCAATTTCAGAGGTGAAATTCAAAATGAGTACATCTTCTAACTAAAGAAATAAAATTTTTCATGAAAGAATGTGAAATTTTTCATGTTGGAAATTCTGTAACATTAGCTACTTTGAGAACAGTATTTTTGAGGATGAGGGAGGAGAAGTTAGTCAACTTGCTTTAATAAATGGATTATATTATAATGTCATAACTATTAAAATTCAATAACAATAAATAAGAAGAGTCAATAAAACAGCGTGGAGAGCCTCCAAAAAGACTTTGGCATATGTTCAAATTATGTACATGGGGGCTTCCCTGGTGGCGCAGTGGTTGAGAGTCCGCCTGCCGATGCAGGGGACACAGGTTTGTGCCTCGGTCCGGGAGGATCCCACATGCCGTGGAGCAGCTGGGCCCGTGAGCCATGGCTGCTGAGCCTGCGCATCCGGAGCCTGTGCCCCGCAATTCAAGAGGTCACAACAGTGGGAAGCCCATGTACGGCAAAAAAAAAAAAAAAAATTATATACATGGTAAAGATGGAATCATGAGGGAAGAGTAGGAGACAAGTTGATACAGAACCGTTTTCAAAAGGTAATATTTTTTGAATATTTGAAGTAATTATACTGTATTGCAGGTAATTTTGATTTATTTCTGATACTTTTCTATGTCTTCCAAGATTCCTACAGTAAATATGCATTATTTTTATAATGAGGACGTGGCAAAAAGGGGAGCACTTTGGTCACATAATAAGAAGTCAAAAGCAATGCATTCTTATCAGATAATGTAATAGGTAAAGGGCACATAACACAGATATTATGATAATTGTGATCTACAGCTGCTTCCTGTGCTTGAAAGAATGAAAATATTATCACACTTGTTTCGGTTTGTGAAGCGTAGAAAGACAGTATTTCATTGGTAAGCAAAGAATTCATTTAAGTATATAATTTGATGAGTTTACATAATCGCTATGCACTTTTGGACTTTAATAACATTATTTCATAATGTAAGGTCTTGAAATGACAATTAGCAGCCTATCATATGCTAATCCAAGACTCTTTCATTATCTAAGGTTTAAAGAAGCACCCAAATAGAAAAAAAGAAAATGCATTGTCCATCAGAGGAGTTTAGATATTTACTTGCAATTCATACAGACAGTCTGACATGTAATTACAGATAATTTTAAAATAAACCAAATCCTTCTGGTACCAGAATTGGGAATACGCCACTAGATACACAGAACTGGAATGCTCATACCAAATACAAGCAAGTTTTCTCTAAGACGGATTAGGAACTAAACTTGTCATCTTAAGGGGATGGCTTTTCCACCCCGTTCCTCAAAGGTACTTCAACTCTGATTACCTTCTCTGGGATGAAGGTAAGATTCAGCCTACATACTCATTAAATTGGGAGATATTTTGAACAGCCTGCCACTTCTGTCAGCTTGCTGGGAGAGACAAAATTTCTTTTACTTTTTACTAAATCACTGACACACAGCGAGAATTCAAAACGTCTCCCCAGAGGCTGGAGGTCGAATGCTTAGGTGGATTTTTGCTCTACTACCTGACTCTGAAAAACAATATTTTTTTCTAAGTGGGTGGAAAGCAGAACGAACAATTCATCTTACTTTGACTGATGGATATATCAATAGTCATATAGAGGTTATGTGAGTAACGCAGCTCCCCCAATTGTGTTATTAAATGACAAGTACTGGGGAGAAAAAAAAATCACTTTTAGCAAATATAAAACTTTAAAACTGTTTCAATTTCAGGGAAATTGAATGGTTGTTTACCTATGCCTCATGCTGCAAGATTTAACATACTTCTTTTATCCAAACTATACAATTTTAAAGTGATGTCTGTCTGACTGAATGTGTTTAAGTGTCAAAAGATTCCCCCAAATATATCTCATTTGAAACCACTATCCGGGTGGCAGGAACAATGGCGTCAATTACAGAAATGTTACTGACAACAAAAACATTCAATTCACCAACAAAGGTCAGCAGTAAACCTCTTTAAAATATGTATAGCTCATAAAAGTAATGAGTTTGCAACTGTGATCCAAACAGATGTTCATAAAATCAGCATCTAAACATGAAACACTGTAAAATAAATGAAGATGAGATTAATTGAGCAAGTTAATTCTAAAGCTGAATGGGGGAGAAAATTAACACTAAGGCATACTTCTCAACGTAAGATGAGTTGCATGGTGAAGACGAGAATATTGTAGTGAGTTAAACTCGAGAGCCAATGAAAGGTTTTGTGTAAGGAGTGACTTGACTATGGCATAGACATTTACTTTTTACTGCTTTATTATAGCAAATGACTTTGTATTCTCTGATTATGTCAATATATAAAACATTAAAAGATAGAGACGTTTGGTCAGTTTCTTCATCAGTTGGAGATGAGAGAGTTTCATCTCAACTAACTGAATTCCAGTTTTGCTAAAATACCCATGAAAAAGAAAAAAATACTAGATTTAACAATGATTATTTTCAAAAGCCAAGTTTGGGGGTGCAAAGGTAGATGTACAACCAAAGCTGGAGTTCTCTAGAACACTTAGGGAATATTTAAGAATTTCTTTCCCAAGCAGGTGCAAGCGGTTATCCAAGCCTCATAAATATGTGCCTATAGCCCAGCTCTCTCTGTTTGCGTTTTCTTTCTACAAATCAAGGGATGCTGCAGAAGGGTCGTTTCTGGGGCAGAAAGGCCGTGCCCGCTGCTTTACATATCGACACACAAAGCACAACCCTGAACCCGCAGACATTTCCCATTATGCTCCTGGGTGTGAAGTAAATCTTGAAGGACTTCTTCAGTGTGTTCTCACCACTAGTAAGCGGCAGGCGGAATTTGGGTGGCCTGGCTGTGTTTGGGCCTCCTGCTGTTGGCTGCAGTCTTTCTTGTAGACACTGATGAAGGGCATGAGGTCAACACTGGCTTTAAATCTTCATAAAATAAAGACAACTGTGACTGAAGTTTGGTTTGGCGTGCTCATGTAAGAGAAACGTGGCCAGAAGTGTTTTGTACAAACTTTCTGTCCCCACAAAGCAGACAAAGAAGTTAGCACTGGACTGGGGCAAAAGGACTTGGCCCCAAAGGGAAGTTTCTGAAAGTTACTCTCAATGAAAAATTGATTTATACTCAAATAATCCTTTCAGTGACCCCTATAAGAATGGCTCCTCCCAAGACTGTAAAGCTCACTCCTACCATGACAGTAGTTTTAGTTGGGGTCTTTCTTTATGATTTTTGACATAATTCACCATATAGCTCAACTTGGCCAAATACATCGGCACAGATATAATCCCTCAAACAATTAAGATGCGCCTCTTTAAACAAAAGCCGGGTCTAAAGCCTCCAATACTTAACTATGTTGGACTTCTTCTTGAGTTCTTCTGTGTTTTACTGACTCATTCCTTCATCCATATTTTGACCATAAACTTGATCTCATTGAAACTGAACAAAAATACCAAATTGATCATTTTTCAGTGTAACAATTTAAGTCGATATAACTAGTTGATGTCAGTTAACAGCATGTATTGATCTAGTACCATGAGTATAGCACTATGATAAATGATGGGCTGGACTGCTGGGAAGAGAGAAAACGAAAAGGAAGGAAGAACACTGTATTAGTCTTACCGTCAGGAAGCCTACCATGTAACTGGTAGAAAATAAACAAACAAATGAACTGAAAATTGTTTCTTTTTTAACAAAATATGTACTTTTTAATATTAGAAAACATTTTTTCTGGTATTAGAAGTAATACAGGTTCATTATACCTGTATTATCCAACAATTCAGAACACTCAAAAATACAGAGAAAAAAAAATTTAATTATCCATAACACCAATACTCAGAAAAAAAACAGTGTTAATAGTCTTAAATAAACTTTTTTTTAAATAGTTTTAGATGTACAGAAAAATTGTGAAGATGGTACAGAGTTCTCATATATTCTACACTCAGTTTCCCTTATTATTAACATCTTACATTAGTAGGGTATATTTGTGATAATTAATGAACTAATATTGATACATTATTATCAAATAAAGTCCATAATTTATTCAGATTTTTCTTTTCAGTTTTGCCTACTACTTTCTCCAGTAGAGCCCTTAACATATTAATTCTAATAAATTTAAGGTCCCTGTGTGATAATTCTAACACCTGTGTCATATCTGAGTTTGGTTCTGATGCTTTCTTTACCTCTTCAGACTGTTTTTTTCTTACCATTTGGTATGCCTTGAAATATTTTGTTGAAAGCCAGACATTTTGTACTGGGTAATAGGAACTGAGGTAAATATGCCTTTAGATTGTAGCCTGTAGATCCCAGAATCTACATTCCTCCTGTATCCTTGTTTTTGTCTCCTCTCTTAACTTTGGGCTTCCCTAAGTATTCCTCCTCAGAGAGTCTGTGTCTTGCAGCATTGTCAGCTGTAATCCACTATTTTTAGACTGGAGCCCAGTTGGTGTCCTGGTAAGGTGTCGGGGGGGGAAGTGTTCTATAATCTGATGATTGAATCTCAGTTTTTTAGTATGCCTCTTTCTCTGGTCCATGACCTTCCCAAATGTTTCTCGTGTGGGATAGCTTTTTTCTGTTAACCTACCTTAGGTGAAATAGGAAGTCTAGAGGGTGCAGAGTGGGAGGACATCTCTTCTCCCAGCTGGAATAAAGCTCTGGTAAAGCCTTTTTCCCAGGAGTGTAAGGCTCTCTTATAGAGAAACCTCTGGGTGTATTTCACAATGATTACTTATAAAAAACATAATTTGGACTCACCTCTGATGTTTCTTTGACACAGATTCCTAGAAGTAGAATTTCTAAATCAAAGGATAGTCTTCAATTTGTTATTCGTGTTGCTGAAATCCCTTTCATGAGAATTGTACAAATTAATCCTCTCAATCTCAGGGGATTACAATAGTGTCCTTTCTAACTTGAATATATATACATACCACATCTTCTTTATCCATTCATCTGTCGATGGACATTTAGGTTGCTTCCAGGTCTCAGATATTGTAAATAGTGCTGCAGTGAACATTGGGCTGCATATATGTTTTTGAATTATAATTTTCTCTGTATATATGCCCAAGAGTGGGATTGCAGGATAATATGGTAACTCTATTTTTAGATTTTTAAGGAACCCCCATACTGTTCTCCATAGATAAAAAAATCTTTGTATACCCTCTGACATCTGGTTGCAAAATTTTTTTATAGTTTGCCTATTGTTTCTTAATTTCATTTATGATGTATTTTGGATATACATAAGCTTTATATTTTATGTAGTCAAAATTATTTTCTGCGTTTCTCTTATACTTAGAAATGCCTATATACTGACTAGTATCAGATTGTCACTACTGTTTTTTCTAATTGTCTGATAGCTCTATTTCTACATTTAACTTTTAATATGCCTGGAACTTATTTTGGTGTCACATGTGATGTAGGGATATAATTTTTTTCCAAATTGTTAACCAACTTCTTGAACATTGGTTTTAAATATACTTCCTTTCTCCCCTGATTTGAAATGGTGCCATTTAAACACACTAGATTCTTTCGTATAAATTTTTTAACAGCTGCAATCCTGTTCTGTTTCTGAATTCTTACCTGTTTATTTTTCTACGTTAATTTTAAACTAACTTTGACAGTTTTCCAGCCCCCAAGAAAGTCATTTTTAATGGGATCACATTCTTAAAATAAACTGGGGACAATTGAGAACTTGTGAAATATTGAACATTTCCATCCAGGAACGTGAAATGTTCCTTTTATTAGACTCCTCTTTAATGTCCATCAGAAAAGTTTTTTTGGTTTTCTTCATTGCTGGTTCCACATAGTTCTTCTTGGATTTATTACTAAGTGGTTTATATTTGTATTGTTTTGAAAGTCTAGAATGTAATTTTTGTATGTTCCATAGTCATTTCAAAACTATGTGTTCTTCCGTTACAAAGTGGAAGATTAAATATATATCTATTAAATCAATCCTTTGAGTTAGATTTCTCAAATTCTCTGTATCTTAACTATCTTTCACCCATATGATACGGTTCAAGAACAACAGCAATTTCAGGTCTAATATTTACAATCATGTGTGTCACCTAGTTGCTCTAAAACAGGTATTGAGTCAGAGTAGGTCTTAGAGATCTGGACCCTGGCTGCGATTAGAATCACCTAAATAGCTTTTTAAGAAAATAAATGTCTGATCACCCATGCCACAGTGATTTAAAAAGAACTTCTGCAAGTGAGGCCTGGGCTTTAGTATTTTTTTTTAAAGTTCCCCCAAACAATTCTAATGGAACCAGAGTTGCAAACTACCATCCCAAATAATTATCATACTCATGTAAAATTTACTAAATAATTCAATAGCCAATCACATTAAGAAGTGGGTAAAATGATATCTGGACACTCAAAACATTAACATATTAAGCCACCAGCCAGGTAGCCTGTGAATCTGAAAGGAAAACACTGAGCATTGGAAATCTTAGTTTTAATCCTGAGTCTCTAACAGGCTCTACAATTAACTTGAGTAGCTATTTTGTTACTATCCTCTGTGTCTTATTTTTCTCTCTTGTAGTATGTCAGATGAAGTAATTATCTCTAGAAGAAAGTTTAAGCTCAACCATTAAAAATGTTTCCATAAGAACAAGTCACAAAACAAACAAATCAGGGATTAGATGCATTAAATGTATAATGTAAATGCATAAATAAAAATAATTATATTGGGAAGGGATGCTCAAAACTTTCTTACTTATTCAATACATGATTTTGAAAGAATGCTTAGACACAACTGACACAAACTGGTCATGCATCCTTGAAGAATTACTTAACTTCTTTGAATTCCTAACTGTAAAATAGGAATAATAACACAAACTTTCTTGCATGATTCCTTGCAATAACAGAATCTTCTGTTCTCATCTGGCCTTCCTGTTTCAAATCCTTTTGCTATACTGTTAACTCAATTATTTTTCTAGAACTCAGCCTAACAACTATTCTGCTTAAAAAACACACCTGTTCATGCACACACATGTGCACACACACAGGGATCAGATTCCCCCCCACCCCCCAAAGCAAACTTGGTAGCTAATCCAGCAGTCAGGACCATTCATGAACTGGATCTTCCACACCTTCTCCGGTTATTTTGTCTCTACTCCTTGACACAACCCAATGTCCCATTGGCAGTAGACTCTGTCCCTTCTTCAATGTACCAAGCATTTTCATATCTCCTTATTTATCTCTTTTGGGAATTCCTTTCCTCTGCTTTCTTTTACCCCTAACGAAGTCCCACTGCTTGAGCTTGTTGAGTGCTTAATGTCCCTAGAGCATGTCTGGTAGAAATAGGAATAGAAAAATCAGAACGTGTTTGGGATGTCTTGGAAGACATCAATACTTGCCAATTGTGCCTAGACAAATGATGAGTTCTCATGAGACTCTGAGAAAATCACCAAGCCTTAAACCATCCAGGTTGACGTGATCACTGCCCAGTGGGCTTGACATTTACTATGACAGCCGAAGAAAGCTAGGATTAAGACAAAGGTAGGTGACAGGAAGAAGAACAAGGGCAGGGAAGAGGAAACACTATCTCTATTAAAATGGAAGGATTAGTGGGTAGGTTTCGAATTGCTGTGTGATCACCTGCAAGTCAGTCAGTAGTTCTTGGTCTCTTTCATCTGTAAAATCAAGGGGGCTGAAGTAGAAAATATATGAGATCCCAGTTTTAACATTTGATCATTCTCTTTACAAAGAGCCAAAACTTATAACATGTAAGTTTACATTTGTGTTGTTCAACTTTAATCTACTGTGTGTATGTTTAACACTGAAATCAAAGGGGAGATATGGTACATCCTTCACACTTTAGACATTGGAAAATCTCTGCACTGATCTAAATGGAATAGGTGCCATTTAAATATCTGGATAAATATAAAGCAATTATCTTTATTTTTTCTCTCTCACAGTGAAGAGAGAAGCACAATAAATAGGTATTCCAGGTGTTACATTATCCTGAATCATTTTTCACATCTTCTCTATTGCCCAGGAAGACTGAGGTTTGAATTACAATTAGATTCTTTTATTGTAAGGGTATACAGGTGTTTTTTGGTTTACACAGTGTTTGTGTTGCTCTTAAAATCTTGTCTGAAAATTACGTGTCTGTAAATTAAATCATTTTCAATAAACCAGAAGCTCTCACTCCTCAAAGGAAACCTGTGATGAATTGCTTTGTGAAGTAAGGAAACTTGGTAGGATAAATAGCTATATACACATTAACATGTGAACACTGAGCTTTTTAAAATTTAGAACATTTAGAAATGCATATATAAATATAAGTGATATAAACAAAAATTTCATATAAATATAATTTGTTATGAAAGCCAATACGGTTCAAATTCAAATAGTCATCTAACACTACATTTGCTGTCCAGTATGGAAGCCATGAGCCGCTATGGCTAGTCTGAATTGCAAGGTATTATAAGTGTAACACATACACAAATTTTGGAAGATTTAATGTCAAAAAAGGTAAAATATCTCATTAACAATTTTTATACTGATTACATCCTGAAGTTGTGTTTTTTAATGTCTTAGGTTAATAAAATATGCTATTAAAATTAATTTTATCTATTTCTTTTTATTTTTTAATGTAGCCACTAGAAAAATTTTAATTACATATATGGTTCACATTGCATTTCTATGGGCAATGCTGATTTAAAAGCCTTAAATATGGAGTTTTACCTGGCATAATGCATGTATGGGACCTCTATACCTACATTTATCACAAGTACAGGAAAATGGAAATTATGGATTCTGAGTGATTTGTTTTCTTATTTTAGTCGAACTTGTTTTTCCTTTTTCAAAGTAAACATCTAATTTGGAATGGATTCCCCTGATGACACTTCTCCAAAAATTTTATATGTGAATATGATAAAAAAAAAGTATTGTCAGTGATGTTGAAAGCCTTTCTTCATTAAAAGATTTTCTAGATGCTCTCTACATGAGCTTTATATAGCCTGCTTAGAAAAGAAGGTGCTTGAGGTAGCAGAATGTACAAAAACCAACAAATAAAATGCAAATATGGGAAGTACAGAAGTGGCTTCAGTTATCAGGCAACACTTTGTTGCTTCTAAGTCAAAAGTATACACTGTGTATTAAATTAGTGATTGAACACCTAGAAGTGGACTCCTAATCTGGCTTAAAGAATGACTTCCTGTCGTTAGAAAAACAAAAAAGCAAGTAAACTTCCTTGATACGTTTGTTTTGAGCCTCTTGCTTAAAGAAAGTCAGGCTTGGGCTTCCCTGGTGGTGCAGTGGTTAAGAATCCGCCTGCCAATGCAGGGGACATGAGTTCGAGCCCTGGTCTGGGAAGATCCCACATGCCTCAGAGCAACCAAGCCCATGCACCACAGCTACCAAGCCTTCACTCTAGAGCCGGAGAGCCACAACGACTGAAGCCCACGCTCCTAGAGCCCATGCTCCGCAACAAGAGAAGCCACTGCAATGAGAAGCCCGCGCACAGCAACAAAGAGTAGCCTCCGCTTGCTGCAACTAGAGAAAGCTCGTGAGCAGCGACAAAGACCAAACACAGCCAAAAATAAACAAATAAATAAATTTAAAAATAAAATTTAAAGAAAGTCAGACTTTACTCAGACATATAAATTATTCACAGATGTTAATATCCTTTTGTGTAAAACTTTTGAAGTGGGACATGTAATAATAGGTGGAGCTAAAATTTTTCAATCCCTGACTTTTTTTTCCACAAAGTTTTAGATCTGCAACTAATTAAAAATAAGACGTGTCTATGGAGATTCGAGTTCACAATAAAACTGTCCCAATGGCAAAGACCTTTCACATTTTGGAAGACATAACTTTGTTTTTCTCTTTCCCTGTTGTTTCCTTTAATGACTGGTAATAAAACAGAAGGAAATACATTTTAGCCCTAAGAGACATCTGGAAATGATATTTCAAATAATCCTCCCATAGATCCTCCAGAATGGAGTTTAAGCACCCCAGTGACCTACTTCCCTTACCTCTGGAAACTCTCTAGATGAAATAAGAATATTGACATTGCAATTTCCTTGGGGCTTGGGGAAAATAAATACACATTCCTCTCCTTTAAAACTCAGCAGTAGTTATACCCTTGTTCCTAACACTGCTATTCACAATAGCCAAAAGGTAGAAGCAATCGAAGTGTCCATCAATGGATGAATGGATAAACAAAATGTGGTATATACATATAATGAAATATTATGCAGACTTAAAAACAAAGGAAATCCTACAATATGTGCCAACGTGGATGAACCTTGAGAACATTACGTGTAGTGAAATTAACCAGTCACAAAAAAAGACAAATAAGGTATGATTCAGCTTATATAAGGTATCAAGAGTAGTCAAATTCACAGAGAAAGAAAGTAGAAGCGTGGTTGCCAGGGGTTGGTTGGAGGAGGAAATTATTGTTTAATGGGTATAGGGTTTCAGTTTTGCACGATGAAAATGTTCTAGAGATTGGTTATAAAACAATGTGAACGTATTGAACACTATTGAACTGCACAATTAGAGATAGTTAAAGTGGTAAATTTTACGTTATGTTTAAAGTTATTTGTTTCTGTTTAATTATATTACAATTAAAAATGTATTTTAAAAACTCAGCTGTAATGCCCTCTTTAATTCAACTGTTTGTCTGATTGAGTCAATGATATTTATGCTCCTTAGAAGACATCAAAAATCCACTTTGGCAGGGAAGTTCATTGAGTATTCAGTGTTGGAACCAAAAGGCCCCAGAGACAGCTGACCCCCACCTACAGGCAGGTAAGATGAGTGAGGTCCAGGGAGGCAAAATGGCTTTGAGCTAAGACTGCAAAGTTCATTGGCAGTTCAACCAGAACAAAAATTAAGTTCATCCACATCACAATGTTCTGTTTTCTTACACATATGTGATCCAGCAAACTTTCCTGAAAAAAACATGTCATTATGAAACTTTTTTAAAATGAAAAACCAGCTTAGGTGTTAATCACTGCCAAGGTCTTGTTTTCATCAGTTGATTGCCTGCCCCAAAGTTCTTTAGCAAATGTGAACAGAGTGAAATGTAGAAATGATGAGGTATCATCAGTATAAAACTTCCCTGAGTATCTAGACTTCAGCAGTGCAGTTTTCATGGTTTTGATCTTTGACACTAATGCCAGTTGCTGCTGGATCATTTGTTCAGAGAGCATCAAAACTGTAAGTTGGCCTATGGTGAGGTCCATATGACGAGCATGTTTAGAAGGCTAAAATTTTAGACTTGTGATTAACCAGAATTATTTGAACAGAATACCTACCTGAAGAGATTGAGACAAAATATAAAGAGAAAGATATAGAGAAGGGGCATACATGAATAGAGCTTCGTACTTCTCACCTAGAAACTCCAGATTATGCATTCCTACACTAAAGTGTCTAATACACCCCTACCACATTCCTCATCTAGCCCTTCAGAAAGCCAGACCACCTACAAACACAATTTGTGTGTGTGTGTGTGTGTGTGTGTGTAAAGAAAATACACAGAATTTTTATTTTCTCCTACACAAAATTTTTATATTCCTGTACATAAAATCTAAAAATACATTTCTCTTATTTTATTAATACATTGTAGCAAAATAATCAGTACATTACATTTTATTTCTATATAGAATTTTCCCCAACACCTTCTCTAGCCATTCTTTATCTTCTCCTATTTCATGCACACGTATTTCAATAATTCTGACTATATTTTTTACTTAAAATAGTGAGTTAAAAAATTCCAGAACTTAGCCTTGTTCTGTCTAGGTTATTTTAAAGGTATTGAGATCACATGAAAGGGACATATGAGAAAGAAAGAAAGGAAATATTTCAAGCAATTTAAGTTAAAGTGGCAAAGGAAAACCTGAATTGACTACACTTTTCTTACTGCCAATATTTCCCGTGGAGTAATGCGTGCATGTGTGTGCAGATACGAGTGGGGGTGATATCAGAGTGTGCTAAGGAGGAAGAGTGGAAAAAAGTACAAAAGGATGAGAAAGGAAAACAAGAGCATAAGCAATCATGAAAAAATGGAGAAGATTCAATTTCTCCAAAAAATGAAGCATTTCTTTCTTGCTTTACATCATTTCTCCTCACTTCCTTATGTCTGCACACTGGGAAACTGAAGTTTTGTCATTCTTGCCCTATAACTCCTGGATAGCCACCTTTGACTATGGAGTTACACGTGTTTTGCTTTGTTTTCTAATGCATGCTTATGTAGTATTATTTTATTTTATTTTATTATTATTTTTTAACATCTTTATTGGGGTATAATTGCTTTACAATGGTGTGTTAGTTTCTGCTTTATAACAAGGTGAATCAGTTATACATATACATATGTTCCCATATCTCTTCCCTCTTGCGTCTCCCTCCCTCCTACCCTCCCTATCCCACCCCTCCAGGCAGTCACAAAGCACTGAGCTGATATCCCTGTGCTATGCGGCTGCTTCCCACTAGTTATCTACCTTACATTTGGTAGTGTATATATGTCCATGCCTCTCTCTCGCTTTGTCACAGCTCACCCTTCCCCCTCCCCATATCCTCAAGTCCGGTCTCCAGTAGGTCTGTGTCTTTATTCCTGTCTTACCCCTAGGCTCTTCATGACATTTTTTTTCTTAAATTCCATATATATGTGTTAGCATATGGTATTTGTTGTTCTCTTTCTGACTTACTTCACTCTGTATGACAGACTCTAGGTCTATCCACCTCATTACAAATAGCTCAATTTCATTTCTTTTTATGGCTTAGTAATGTTCCACTGTATGTATGTGCCACATCTTCTTTATCCATTCATCCGATGATGGACACTTAGGTTGTTTCCATCTCCAGGCTATTGTAAGTAGAGCTGCAATGAACATTTTGGTACATGACTCTTTTTGAATTATGCTTTTCTCGGGGTATATGCCCAGTAGTGGGATTGCTGGGTCATATGGTAGTTCTATTTGTAGTTTTTTAAAGAACCTCCATACTGTTCTCCATAGTGGCTGAACCAATTCACATTCCCACCAGCAGTGCAGGAGTGTTCCCTTTTCTCCACACCCTCTCCAGCATTTATTGTTTCTAGATTTTTTGATGATGGCCATTCTGACTGGTGTGAGATGATATCTCATTGTAGTTTTGATTTGCATTTCTCTAATGATAATGATGTTGAGCATTCTTTCATGTGTTTGTTGGCAATCTGTATATCTTCTTTGGAGAAATGTCTATTTAGGTCTTCTGCCCATTTTTGGATTGGGTTGTTTGTTTTTTTGTTGTTGAGCTCCATGAGCTGCTTGTAAATTTTGGAGATTAATCCTTTGTCGGTTGCTTCATTTGCAAATATTTTCTCCCATTCTGAGGGTTGTCTTTTGGTCTTGTTTATGGTTTCCTTTGCTGTGCAAAAGCTTTGAAGTTTCATGAGGTCCCATTTGTTTATTTTTGTTTTTATTTCCATTTCTCTAGGAGGTGGGTCAAAAAGGATCTTGCTGTGATTTATGTCATAGAGTGTCCTGCCTATGTTTTCCTCTAAGAGTTTGATAGTTTCTGGCCTTACATTTAGGTCTTTAATCCATTTTGAGCTTATTTTTGTACAAACACAATGTTTTAAAATAGTTCCTTTTCCCTTGTTGAGGACAAAAATGATTCCCAAAGTTCACAACCAGTTCTATCCATAACACCCACACCCTCTCTCTAATCCAGACAAGCTGTGATTTCTGAAAACACGTTCAACATGGCTTTTGCTTTTAACTTGGTCAGTCTCTTGAACACAATATCTCAAAACTAATGTTATTATTTTTGCTCACAGTTGCGGTCACTACCGCTCCTTAGAACCGCAGCTCCCTACCTCTTAACCGAGGTGACTTGGTCATGCCGTAGCAAACTCAAAGGGCACAGTAGAATATTTTAAACTGTTAAGAGACCGTAGCGATACTTAGTCACAGGAAACTTGGACACCATGCAAACTACTAGCTCCAGGGAGTTGATAGTTTCAATATTAGATCACACTAAATTTCCTTGATGATATCCTACCTTTGTGTGGCTGGGTTATTAAGCAGTTGCTGTGATATAAAACAAGCACTGTGAAAATCAAATGTGGACCAAGAAATGAGGGTGGCAGTGTCCAATTTGATTCCAAGTTTGAGAATCTGGGCAGTGAACAACAGGTACACTCACTCTATTAGTAAGTAACTCTGGTTACCTAATAAAATTAAAATAGTATGTTTTCTTTCAATATTTTTTTCAGATGGTTACCAAGTTGTAAGGACAAAAATGCATATTGAGTTGTTTGGGCCAACGTAGTTAATAAAAAATTGCTGAGGGTTTTTTGGCCTAGGGACACCATGAAAAAATTACTGAAACAGTAAGGTCACCATGAACTGACAAAGTTGGGGAACTTCTGCTCTAGGAGAGCCTAGAGTTGATCTTGCAGTGATTTAGAGTGGTTTGAGTCCCCACAAAGAACTGCTTTGGAAGACCTGTGCCAGATTATTGATGCCCCAGCACACCTTCTGACGATGACGAGGAGGAATTGTATTACCAAAAAGAGCTGGACAACAGCAGAGAATGAGAAGCTACTCAGAAATACCACTGCTAAGCTATTGAATATGGCTTCCAACCAGAAACTTAAATAGATTCTTTGTTTAAATGATGATTCTAAAGCATATTGAGGACACAGCCATCAGTAGCTCTGCTTCCTGGAATCATATACTAAGAAATTCACATTCTATTTTACAGTAAACAAAGTACAGGAGCCCTAAACAAATTTCCTTTTAGCCTTGACATTCCTGACCCTACCAAAATGCAATCACTAATGAACACCAGTGGGACATCTGCAACAATCATCTCTTACTGAGACGCATTTCCAGTTAGGTACCTCCAGGTAAGAATATTCATTAGCTTGCACATTTTCCTGGAGATCTGGCTCTGAGGATTCCAAGTGTGACTACAATGTCATGAAGAATTTGGTGGAAAGAAGTCATGTATGGATTTCACTTGTCACTATCAAAGAAAAAACAAGTAATTTCTGATACTATTAAGAATTTTCTTGATTACAAGACAGACTCAAATGCTTAAAATGCCCCTAACTTGATTTAAAAGTCCTGTTACAATCACAGTTCTGTAGCCTTTGGTTGCAATACATCGGCCACCAGCAGTGATCATTTTTCACCATCTTTAGATTTTGCCTTTCTTTCCACTTATGTCTTTTACCAGAAGCCACCTCAACTGTATTTGGGGAAAAAAAGTGGAGTGATACATTCCAATAAAAAATTGTGGTGATCCTTATTTGGATTTCCTTGAAACAGATTTGTCCACAACACTGATTTCTCATCATTCACCATGTTTCTCCATGTTCAGCAATAGTAGCTATTCCTGCCAAATGGGGCAACTCTTTGAAACTTAATTATCTTCATCCATAATTAGCTAATGACCAGCAGACACACAAGAATGCATCCTAGATGCTCTTTTGCCTGTATCTAGTCTTCATTCATTTTACCCTAAGAGATTTTCCTTGTTAAAAGCCATGTGGCTGGCACAGACAGCCTGCATGTGTTATCTCCATCTTTATCAGCATTAGGACATTTCTGTTGGGGTGACTTGACAGTAGCAGAATCTTCAGGAGTATCTATGCTACTGCCATCTGGCATTGATTTTTCAGCCACAGTCCCCGAGGTTTCATGAGTGTCTCAACATGAAGGAAGTAATAAGTCTCTGGCCACTGCAGTTGCTAAAGTGAGTGACCAGAACTTTCTATGCCTACTAATGTAAGGCAGAGATAATCTTGAAAAAGGTGCTGTCTCCTTAATAGTCAAAAGACAATAAGATTCAACTGAGACTTTGCTTTATGTTTATAGGATAATATCCAAAGGGAAAGGACCTGAGTGCAGTCCTAGCCCCTGATTAGTAGCAGCAAAAGCTGGACTGAGCCACAGATATCCTTGGCCTCAGTTTCCTTGTGTGTAAAATTCGAATGATCTTAACACGCAAGTCACAAAATGGTTAGGAACTAAATTTGAAAGTGATATTCAAATATGAGCTGTTCTAATTACCTAAGGGGAAACCGGTATTTTGAACTCAACAGGGTTGGGTAATCTATTGGATTTTCGCATGTGTATTGTGTTTGTGTCTGTTTGTATTTTTTGATTGCGAGTATAACTAGTATAACTGTGATATTCAAAAGAATTCTTGCAGTAGAAAAGTACCTCTGTTGAAGAGATTCTTGTTTCACCACTTAATACAACAGTTAAGTACCCATTTCCTTAAAAAGGCACCTGTTTAGCACTGGTAATATCTAACATAAAACTAGTGCTTAGATTATTTTAAAAACCTCATCCTTTTTACAAAGCTTTTAGTAATGACAGTGTTATAACTCCATAATCATCTTTCCTCTTAACCCTTGAAATTTTGACTTTTGGAAAATCCCAGTTTCAATTTCAATTTAATTGAAATGTTTTCCCCAGCTTTTTAGTTTTTTCCTTGGTTGTTCTTAACCTGGTTTTGTGGGTACAACATTCTGAAAGTTGCTTACTTAATAGAAATTAGTGAACAAACGAAAAGAGGGAGGCATTCCAAGCGCTCAGCAATGTCCTTTTCCATTTACCTTCATATTATACATACATCACTCAGGGACAGCACAGTTGCTTAAACAATTTCGGTAGAAAATGTACAATCCTTTTTCTTTTTCTTTTTTTTTATTAAGTTGACTTAAGATTGACTCAGTCTGAGGCCTGCTTTGGATGCCACAGCTGACCATTCTGTTCCTGTCAGCGTCTTGCAAAAAGGGGGGCTTTTCCTACTTGTCAGTTAACGCAAATCACTTGAATTACATTTTCTTCCCTTATTGCTGATGCTTGCCTGGCAGATGCAAAGATACTGATAAGGACTGATCTCCCACAGTTGAATGAGATGGAGGTGCTTCTGTACTCTTGACATCAGCTTGGGCCCACTTTACCTTCTGATTTACTTCTGAGAAACGGTCCCTCTTTTATCCCCTCTCTGTGGTAGTTGCTTAATTTTATTTTGCTTTTCAATCATAAAGATTTTCATAATAACACCTTTATCGACCAAACGCTCAACAATTATTTAAGATGCCCACCCAGCTTGAGATACTGCTCAGGTAGCCAGCTTGTCTCAGTTTGCTTGGTACTGTCTTGGTTTTAGCACTGAAAGGTCAGCATCCCAAGATCCCAGGGAAACCAAAATAGTTGGTCATCCTAGCAGTAATGAACAGTGATTAATTTGGCCTAAATTTAGATTCTCTTAACTTTCTCTGCTATCATTTCCAAGCAAAGCTCTTTTTATAGGTACGAGCTCTGTATACAAACAAGTTCAACTCGTTTCATAGTGATTTAGAGTCAGAGAACTCTTTGCAAGTCTGCCCTTCATTTATAAAACACCCTCTTTTTCCTAATTCCCAGCATCTTATTTTTATCTGTTTTCTTGTTGCTTTTACCCATAAGCGTTGAAGGATTTTATGAATTGTGAGCTCTTGAACTCTGTTTTTATGAATTAATTGATTGGTTTTAACCTAAGCAGTTAGTTCAGTTATAGGAAAAATAATAAATAATGCAATTTAAAATATAAACTGTGGACTCATCTCATAGTAGAATTATGGGCAACTTAATTTTCTTCTTTTCTAAATCACACTGTTGTATGTATTACTTTCACAAAATAAAATCTTTTTATTTATTTATTTTTGATTGTTATAAAGAATATATTTATTAGGGTACAACCTATTACATGTATAAATACACATTTATTTGGTTATAAATCCTACAGACAATAGGGTTTTTGGCAAGGAAATGTGAGTGCACTTTACTTTTTCTTTTTTTTTTTTAATTGAGGTGTAGCTGTTTTACGATGTTGTGTTAGTTTCTACTGTACAGCAAAGTGAAGTAGAGTTCACTGTGCTATACAGCAGGTTTTCATTAGTTATCTATTTTATACATATTAGTGTATATATGTCAATACCAATGCAAAATCTTTTTAAAATAACTTTAAAATTAGGTTTTTAAATACTTTCAATTAAACAAAATTTATAATGTTCACCAAAATCCATTCCTAAGACCTCACTATTTCTGGTCAGGGCTGCCCAGGGGAATATACATAGAAAATTACCTAGATCTTCTGTCCACAAAGACATCTTGCCAGGAAAAAAAGACACTAATCAGGGTCCAAGAAATTGAGAATTGTGAAGCAGGTCAGCCATGTAATAAGCTGACAAGGTCAGTTGAAGAATAATGAAATTCTGGAACAGCTTTGCCAGAGGCAAAATGGAATTTGGAAGGGGGAAAAGCGGGTATTAGGAAAATAAGTCTTAGAATATTTTTTATTGAACCAGGGAAACTTTCATCCATTCATTTACTCATTCATTCACTTGAAAATATTTATTGACTACCTTCTATGTGCCAATGTTTATGTCAATGAACCAAAGATATTAAAAAAACATTACCCTTACAGAACTTATATTCTAGTGTGGTAGTGACAGTAGAGAGCAAATATAATAAGTACATAGTATTTTTTAAAGTGAAAAGTGCTAGGGAAAAAATAGAGTAGGCTTAGGGGCATCAGGAATGCAAGGCAGTGTGGGTAAAAGAAGGATTATAATATTAAATTGAGAGCAGAGAAGGATGCAACTAGTAAAAGTTCTTGAAAGGAACCAAGCTTTACCTAGAGGAAACAGTGAATGAAAACACTGACTTTGCAAAAATGCATTGCGATTCAGAGTGCTATTTGACATCTGACCTTAAACTTGGTAGGACAAAGGTGGGGACAGTGGGTTAATGTCAACCGAATCCTGCCCAGTTGGGGCCTCTTTACCTTCAAATGTGTCTGTTTCTATTTGTCTTTACTACAGATGAGATCAGCAAGGCAGTGGTGCTAACAGTTTCCAGGATAGTTCCACTAGGAAACTATAGAAAGGTTATTTTGTGTAGATAAGCATCGCCTATCAAAATTTTTCTGCTGTGATCTAGGGTAAGATGTAACCCATTATGTTACATATTCCCTAATGCAGCAAACAGGAGAGATTTTTTTTTCTTCAAATGCTACTGAAAAAGTTATAGTACTTTAATTAATGATTGACTTTATGGTGTATGTGAATACGTTTGTGTGCTGTATAAGTGAATGACAGAATTTAAAAGGTTTTAAACTTCATAGATAAATAAAACCATTAAGCCAATGATAACACGAAAGCCCTTTAGCGGGGAAAGTTATGTTGCCTGGAACCCAGCATTCTATAACGTATTTAACTTATTTATCCTTTTTTTAAAATTCAGTCTTGAACTGAGTGAAACTCAATTCTGCAAAAAAAGTGCAGAAAGAATACATATAAATGCAATGAATGAATGAAGTGGAGATGAATATAATCGTGACTGCAAACCCTCATGCATCATGAAAACTTAGTCATATATCCACTGTTGCCTTTTATTAAGAAAACCAAACTCCCAGAGAAGAAACATTATATAAATTGTACTGTTTAAAAATTGCTGCGTTCATTATGAGAAGCTTAATTATGGTCATCATCTACCCTCCCAAATCAAAGTCTTGTCAAAGAATTCATAATAATGAATGTTTCTCATTAAAAATTAATGAACAAGTGGCTTATTCTAAAGGTATCAAGTCTGTGGAATATCATCATTTTCCTTTCTTGTTTAAAAGAATTAATATTCATGCAAATTAGATCCAAATGACTACAGTTTAGATGGTTACTTGGTACTACACATTATGGATTTGTTTATTACCATAGAAGCCAGTTATACTTGTCAGCATAGGCTAGATTATGCTATGATAAACAAACCTTGGAATCTCAGTGGTTTCACAAAACAAAGGTTTCTTTCTTGCTAATGCAAAATGCGATGTAAGTCAGAGTACCCCTCACAGCAGCTCTCCTCTCTGCAGTGACTCAGCAAACCACGCTGCTTCCATTTTGTATCTCTATCATTTCAGCCTTCTAGATCATCATGGAACAAAGAGAGGTAGAAGGTTGTGCATCAGCTCTTAAATGCTTCAGCCCGAAGTAACGCACATCATTTCTGTTCATAGCCCAATGCCACGTGGTTTTGACAAACACATCTGGGACAAGTGGGGGGAGCAGATGAATATTCAGTGAATATTAATGTGCCTGCAACAGCAGTAGCAAAACCAAAGGAAGAGACTGGTGAATAGCATATTACCTAGTAAGTACTGTTTGGATATTTTGCATAACATTGGGAGAAGGGAGAGGGCAAATATTCTAAAACACAGCCAGAAACACCTCTGTCTCTTGAAAACAGTGAAGTAACGTACAAATCCATAAGTTAGTAACATAATCACCCTTGTATTCCTGTGATCAGAATGCTACTATGCTAATTGCTCGCAGTGCAAGAGGGATCGAACCATCAGTGCAAAAGACATTTGGTAAATCCCTCTCTTGAAGGAAAACGGAGTTACTTCTTTGAGTGTGGGGTTATAAATGGCACAGACAAAGCCCCACTCTTCAGATGGATGTACTATTCTTTTAAGATCTGAGGAATGTTTTCTTGGCTAGATTAACAAGGGAGACAGTGCTTTGACTGAGAAGGAAAAACTCTCAGTTCTGAAGTCTTGTTTGAGAATACACACAATTTAACTTCACTCTCTTCTTCATCCCTAGGCTAAAATAGCAAATAAATGAAGAACTGAGTTAATTAAATGCATATTTTAACAGCATTTATCTGACATTGATTGGCTGAGGCCACTTACAGTAAAGTGTGGAATAGTTAATACGAGTGCTGGCCGTCTCCTAGAGGAGGTGACCTCAAGGTCATGTAATTGTAGCAGTAATTTATTTAGCTTAAAATGAATGTGTTCTCAATTAGGTTGGTAGGCATTATAATAACACAAGTGGGATTTATATTTGCTTATGTCTTGGTTGTGAGGGTTTAGTTATTGGATTTGTTGGCCTATATTTAGTCCTCTAATTCATGATCCCTCCCAGTAAAGATCAGGATGCTTGTTCAGGCTGATTAATAGGGACCCGGTCCTAATGTTGCAGGTAGTGGCCTGATCTTGCCAGAGGCAGTAGAGGAGCAGACACAGAGCACAGCTGCCAGAAGACAATGTTATCTGGGGGCGCTCTGCTCATGGGAACTATCTCTTCCCCCCAGTACAGATCCATCAGCATCTTAAAGTTGCCCCATAAATCGGTGCTTAATATGAAAATAAACCACCACTGGAGCACTTCAATATTTATTGCAGGATTTATTTTGCTGGAATTCATATTTTACACACACACTTCTCTTCCTCTAATCTGCTAGTCCTCTAAGGTGGAAAAATGGTTATCCCTGGTGCTCCACTCTCAAATTTGAAAACTGAAGATAGGGGAATCATTCTTTGGGCAGACGTGGTAACGAAATTTTAAAAGTCAATGTGCAGGGGCTGATTCTTTACCAACCCTGCCCACCCAGACCTCTGTGAATTTTTCAGTCTCCGCCGGTATGCCAAATGTGCAATGAGTAATTGTGTATGAACAAATACAATAATTATTATTGTCATCTTCCTTTATTTACAAGCTGTCAGAGATGAGGGGTTGATCGATCACAGGGTCCAGCAGAGACTGGTCTGGAAGCAGAGGACTCAGCCAGTAGATGTGTCTGTTAGACTCATGATAGGGAAGTCTTCATGCCCCCCTTGGGAGGGCACTGGCCCTCTCAGGACAAGTGTAGGCTGCTCACAAAATGTGTATTTCTGTCCAAAAATTTTAAAAATCTAAGAAGGAAGTCTGGCACTGGTCATACTTGTGTTCCAGTTCAGACTGTCAACTTCACAACACAGTTCCTGTTGAAATTGCCCAGAGGGACTTCCCTGGTGGCGCAGTGGATGAGACTCTGCGCTCCCAATGCAGGGGGCCTGAGTTCGATCCCTGGTCAGGGAACTAGATCCCACATGCATGCCGCAACTAAGGAGCCCATGTACTGCAACTAAGGAGCCGGCAAGCTGCAACCAAGGAGCCCGCCTGCCACAACTAAGACCCAGCGCAACCAAAAAAATTAATAAATATTTTTAAAAAAAGAAGCAGGGCTTCCCTGGTGGTGCAGTGGTTGAGAGTCCGCCTGCCGATGCAGGGGATGCGGGTTCGTGCCCCGGTCCGGGAAGATCCCACATGCCGCGGAGCGGCTGGGCCCATGAGCCATGGCCGCTGAGCCGGTGCGTCCAGAGCCTGTGCTCCACAACGGGAGAGACCACAACAGTGAGAGGCCCGCATACCGAAAAAAAAAAAAAGAAACAAATCACCCAGAGAAGTGGAAGGGCTCACTCGTTCTCTTGATGGAGACAGGTTTAGTCTCCCCTGTTACAGCCCCTGCATAAAATACAACCCATGCACAACCTTCCTTCTCCAGAACTGAAATTAACCGCCCCCCCCCTTACCATCTGCTCAGAGGCCATCGGCTTTGCTCTGTGGGCTTTCACCAGCACAAATTTATGGTCCTTGGGAATAACAGAGGCTCTTTTTTTTGGTCTCTTATGCAACAGATGCAAGTAAGTAATCAAACCTGTGAAACTGCTAGAGATGAAAACTGTCACCCAAGCAAGAAGGAAGGTGTATAGATGTGTTCCCCAAAGCAGAGCACTCACTACCGACTCACTTTTGTTTGATGTACATCAGTGGCTTTGCAACTCAGAAAAGCAGTCTCTTCAAGTATCTCCCAGCACATCAGTGGTGGATGTGAGGACTTTATATTTAAGTGTTATATACCTGAGCCTCAATTACTATGATGCTTCTAGTCTTAGGAAACACTGTCCAATGGTAAGAAAATTGGACTGAGCATTAGGAGACCAGTGTTTAATTCCAATTCCTCTCTTCATTCTGTGTGTGATGTCAAGGTACTTAACTTTTCTAATCTTGCTTAGTTCTGTGTGGCATAGGAATATTAGCCAGAACAAAGGAAGACAAAGTTTTTGGAAGATGTTGAAAAATTCTTACTTCTCAGGATTGTCCCAAGGCATAAATAAGATAATGTATATAATACTCCCGAATTGTACTCAGTTGCTGTTTATTCCTTTTCTTCTCCTCCTCCTTTTCATATTGATCTGATCAACAGGAAGGTTAAGAGTGCTTTTTAGGGCTTCCCTGGTGGCGCAGTGGTTGAGAGTCCGCCTGCCGATGCAGGGGACGAGGGTTCGTGCCCCAGTCCGGGAAGATCCCACATGCCACGGAGCGGCTGGACCCGTGAGCCATGGCCGCTGAGCCTGCGCGTCCGGAGCCTGTGCTCCGCAATGGGAGAGGCCACAACAGTGAGAGGCCCGCGTACCGCGAAAAAAAAAAAAAAAAAAAAAGTGCTTTTTAAAAAAATTGATGAGGACATTAAGTAGCTAAAATGAAGTTTGGGATTATTAGAGCATATCAGAGATTTTAATTTACTGTGTTCTATTCCTTTGAACATAGCACAGGTGTTCAGAGTCAGAAGAATAGCATAGATTATGTGTCAGATTGTTAATGTATCCTTTGGTTTGAAAGCTATTGATTAAGCTATGTTTTCTCAGTTATCAAACTGTGATAAAAGAAGAAGGTCATTTGCACCGACAAATATAAGGTACCAGAAGCAAAGTACGGATAACTCTCTAACATTCATGCATCCATCACTCGATCATTTGTGTGTTTATTGGGCAGCTCTTTTATGCCTGGCCATCTGCTGATGGAAAGATGACTCCCAGATCATGGTCCCTCCTGTCAAGGGCATCACTCTACAGTCTGGGAGGAACATCTCTAAATGAATATCTCCAATGCTAACTGATAAATTGGATACTCAATAGAATTTAAAGCATTAAGAGAACCCAAATAAGGAGATTTTGCATGCTTGAAATAGTGACGGGAGCTTGGGTCAGAGAAAGTCTTAAAAAAGGACTGATATAACAGGTGGGACTCAATTGATAAGAGGAACAATAGCTGGACAATAGATGGGGGAAGAGGAGGGTGACGTCTTAGGTCCTGGGAACAACGAGAACAAAGGAAGACAAATTTTGGAAGAAGGTGAAATCTGGTGAAATCTCCCCCCCCGCCCCCCGCCATACTTCACTATAACAAAGTGTCCTAAAGTTGCAAGTGTGTTCACGCTAAACACAGATGTGCAGAGGAAATGCAGATCTTATTCCCTGAAGCTGCTGTGACCTTTGTGGGTAGTGAGCGGAGGAAAGCTTAACTGTTTAAAACCTGTTCCAGTCCAGTATTTCAGCAGCCTCCTTTGGTTTGACTCGGACTCTTAGTGGTAGCTGGTCGGTCCTCCAGAGCGCTCCTCTCTTCCCTGATTCTCTCATTTCCCGGGCTCTGATGCAGGATTCCTTTGCTCAGCCACAGAGGTCCCTGATTTTTGACTCAGTGTCTCCCTCTCAAAGGGCAAATCAGACTTCTCTGTTCATCCAATAAAGCTCTAAAGGCAGGAGAGCCAGGCACAGTTCTGACCCTGTCTGTCTGTCTGTCCTCTGCCTCAGTTTCTTCTCTCCCCTTCTCAGATCATCAGATTGCAGAGCGACCTCTGTCCTCCTTGTTTTCTAAGATTATATATATATATATATATTCACAAGATGTAGTGGGAGAGAAGCTGACTTACCCACCAAAGAATATAAAATGAGAAGCCAAAAATATTATATTTATTTCAAAACCACACAAATTCAACAGAGAGTTCTTGTGTGTGTGACTTTAAAGCACTTTTTTTTTTTTTTTTTTGCGGGACACAGACCTCTCACTGTTGTGGCCTCTCCCGTTGAGGAGCACAGGCTCGGGATGCGCAGGCTCAGTGGCCATGGCTCACGGGCCCAGCCGCTCCGCGGCATGTGGGATCCTCCCAGACCGGGGCACGAACCCATGTCCCCTGCATCGGCAGGCGGACTCTCAACCACTACGCCACCAGGGAAGCCCTAAAGCACTTTTTAAAATTTCTCTTTCAGCACTGCAGAGGGACCCAGGTCAAGACTTCTTCTTGTTCACATTTCAGATAATCAGCCTATAGACACGATACTTCTACTCTCATTTCAGGTTTTTGGCTCCTGAACAATAGATGGAAACTGGCTCATATTATATAGAAACATCTTTCTCTTCAGCAATGATATGGGAATGCTATATAAAGCTTACACCTCCCACAATTAGGATAGCACCAAATATTTGAATCCATTTCATGCTAAAGATTTTCCCAATATCCAGTTTGTAATGCTTATGAGCCAGCTCGAATAGAAACATTGCAGAAAGACTACAACTGCAAATGTAGCCTCTCAGAGAGTAGTAACATTTACCTGAAATGTCTGAAAGAGAAGTATAGTAGTCCCCCCTTATCCGCAGTTTTGCTTTTGGCAGCTTCAGTTACCCACAGTCAACTGTAGTCCAAAGATATTAAATGGGAACTTCCAGAAATAAACGATTTATAAGTTTTAAATTACGTGCTTTTCGAAGTATCATGATGAAATCTCATGTCTTCTGTCTCCATCCTGCTCTGTCCCACGCAGGATTCCCAACCATCCTCATGGTCTGCCCGTTATGGCTCTATGATCCAGGATGACTGGACACAAATGATCCTTCTTCTGATATATCATCAGAAAGTCAGTAGTAGCCTAACACAATGTCACGGTGCCTATGTCACTTCACCTTCCTTCATCTCATCATGTAGGCTTTTTTTTTTTTTTTTTTTTTTTTTTTTTTTGCTGTATGCGGGCCTCTCACTGCTGTGTCCTCTCCCATTGCGGAGCACAGGCTCTGGACACGATCATGTAGGCTTTTTATCATCACAAGAAGAAGGGTGAATACATTACAATAAGGTATTTTGATCAAGAGAGAGACCACATTCACATAACTTTTATTACAATATATTGTTATAATTGTTCCAGTCTATTATTAGTTATTGCTGTTAATCTCTTACTGTACCTGATTTATAAATTAAACTTTATCATAGGTATGTATGTATAGGAAAAAAATGTAGTATATGTAGGGTTCAGTACTATGCGTGTTTTCAGGCATCCACTGGGGGTCTTGGAACATGTCCCCCATGGATAAGGGAGGGCTACTGTATCTAGAAAAGAGAAACATCGGGGTAGATACAGCTCTGAAATACATGTGCATTAAGTCTGTAAAAGAGTCTCTGATCAATGCAGTTTGTGTAGTTTTACTCTTCGAAAGTGAAGGTTTTCCCCTGAAGGCAATGGAGACTGGCCTTGTCCTGAAGCTGTTTTATAAGAACCTGGAATACATTAAATTTTCAATTTTAGGGGCTCCCCTCGTGGCACAGTGGTTAAGAATCCACCTGCCAATGCAGGGGACATGGGTTCGATCCCTGGTCCGGGAAGGTCCCACATGCCATGGAGCAACTAAGCCCGTGCACAGGTAGCAACTGCTTTCCCCATAAGGGAGACCACATGTTCCCATAAACCTTAAAGAAAGAACATAATTTTACTTTTCTCTCATGCAGTACTTCTAATGCTTAAATGTACGACATGACCCAAGCACATTTGAAGTACATTTGAAAGCTGGACAAAACTGAAAATATGCATGGATTCGAATAGTTCTGCATGTTCGTAAAGGGCTGGCCATTCATAGAACTCTGATTTTATGACTCTTAGGCATACATTTCTCTTGCCTTTGAGAAAATGACTTGTAGGCTATGGTAAGGAAAGAGTTTTCATTCTGCAGACACCAGCACTAGCAGATAAAGATCTGACCCCCAAAGAAAAAATAACTATTATATCATAGAAGACACCACATACCCTTCACCGAGCCACGTCTGAATTATAAGAACTCCACTGAGCTCTTTGGTTGGAATGACAGTGTCACCAGCTATTTCAGTACATTTTTAATAAAAATTCTTCTACCTTGATCAATCCACGCTCTTCAATTTAGAGCTGAGATTAATTCTCCAAGACACAATATGGTACAGTATTAACACTTGAAATCATCTTATAACTGCTTGCTTTCATATTTGGCATAACTATTGTACCACCTTGGAAGCTGCTTCTATTGACCTTTAGATTAAAAATATGTTGGATTATCATGATTGACACTTTTAAAATGACTCATTCTTGCCAAACACAGCATAACAACTTTTTAACATCCCCTTTTCTTTACGACCGCCTCGCCTTTCATTATATGAAACATGGCTGGATCCTACATGACCTCTCATTGCCTAACATGATTTTTTTCAGAGTTCATGAAGATTTACACTGGGAGCTAAATGTTTCAGTGATTGCTCTGTTGGGTTTCATTATACCACTGTAGTTAATCAAAGCAAGTCTGGCCTTGCTACCATGATTCGTTGTATGGTTTTTTGAACTTAATCATTTACACAGAATGAATATACACATTATCACCAGGGCTGGGTTTCTTCAACAGCCTGCATGACACGGTACTGTAATGCCTTTGCCGACTGCTCATTCCCAAGAACTCCATAGTTACCAGAGTTTTTTGTTAAGACATTTCAGTGATGGACTTTGGATTAGAAAAAAGTAAATAGGAAGCCTCTAGGTGGAGCTACAGAGGGCAGAGGAAATACGGGCTGACTTATCTCCAAGTTGGGCTAACTGGGAATCCTTTCATTTGTACAAAATGTTTCTTTTCATGGTGTGTGGTCTTCACGATCATAATTAACAAGGAACCTTTCTTCACTCTCATTCCTAATCCCGTCATAAATTATTGGCTGCTGGCATCTGGGTAGGGTTTGGCAGATCTCAGATTTTATGTATAGCCTGAGGGAATTACTGCGATTGTTGTTTTTAAACTGAAGAACTTAATTGTGTAAGTATTAACATATGTGAACTAGGTCTAACAAGTCTAGTTTCTGTGTCTAACAAGTCAAGTCCAGTGATGTTCCCATTGACAGCTTATTCCTCAACAAAAAAGCAGATTCACATTTAACCACATCCATTGGAGTACGGGAGCTCGCTCCCGGCTCATGGGAGTCAATTGTCAATTTCTCAGGAATTTTATAAACTGGTTGTTAAGCACAGCCAGTATTTATAATCAAAGTATGTAAACTTTTAATTAAATAAATCATATTTTTAAAGGTAATAATAAATACTCAAAACTCAACTCTTCCTAAATATTTTACTCCATTGTACTATTATCTGTGCTCTTGAGGTTATTTGTGTCTAGAGTATGTGTACGCTTGGTGGAAATACCACATGGTGTGCTACTGTACATCTGTTCCCGACTCTACACTCAGGGACATCTCATTGGTAGCCTGATGGGAGTATTCACATCATGGAAATCACGAACGCTACAAACCAAGACTTGATTTGTTGTTTTCTCTCCTTCTTGTGTATGAAGGAAGTACTATTTTATTTTCCCTACCAGAAAACTAAGTCTCCGAGAAGTTCAGTAAATGATTTGGCCATAGGAGTTTTTAACTTATTGAAGTATAGTTGATTTACAATTTTGTGTTACTTTCTGGTATACAGAATATATATTCTTTTTCATATTCTTTTCCATTTTAGTTTACTATAAGATACTGAATATAATTCCCTGTGCTATATAATAGGACCTTGTTTTTTATCTATTTTATATATAGTAGTTTGTATCTGCTAATCCCAAACTCCTAATTTATCCCTCCCCTCACCCCTTTCCCCTTTGGTAGCCATAAGTTTGTTTTCTACGTCTGTGAATCTGTTTTGTAAATAAGTTTATTTGTATCATATTTTTGATTCCACATATAAGTGATATCATATGATATTTGTCTTTCTCTGTCTGACTTACTTCACTTAGTATGATAATCTCTAGGTCCACCTATGTTGCTGCAAATAGCAGTATTTCATTCTTTTTTATGGCTGAGTAATATTCCACTGTATATATATACCACATCTTCTTAGTCATTCATCTGTTGATGGACAGTTAGTTTGCTTCCATGTCTTGGCTATTGTAAACAGTGCTACTATGAACATTGGGGTGCACATGTCTTTTCAAATCAGAGTTTTGTCCGGATATATGCCCAGGAGTAGAATTGCTTGATCATCTGATAGCTCTATTTTTAGTTTTTTAAGGGACCTCCATCCTGTTTTTCATAGCGACTGTACCAGTGGACATTCCCACCAACAGTGTGGGAGGGTTGGCCATAGGATTTTATTGCAGGTGTTTTCTGAGTTCAAAATTCATTCTCCTAAGTCTTGTGCTCTATATATCCCTTCTAGTGGACTTTTCATTGCCACTGTATTATACACTCATAAAAACTACTAATGGTGTTAACTAGTGTTTGGTTTGTATAGTCACTGTGTTCCCTGAGTAAGGTACAACTTAAGTACATTTAAGTCTGCAATTTTTTTTTTCAGACAGCCAGTTGTTATTCATTTACCAACACACCACTATCCAGAACTGGAGGTTGTATTTAAACAAATCTAATAAGGACTTACTGTATAGCACAGGGAACAGTACTCAACACTCTTTAGTGACCTATATGGGAAAAGAATCTAAAACAGAGTGGGTATATATATATATATATACATATATATATATGTATATGTATAACTGATTCACTTTGCTGTACACCTGTAACTAATACAACGTTGTAAATCAACTATGCTCCCATAAAAATTATTAAAACAAACAAGCAAACAAAAAAAACCAAATCTACCCCTAGGAATAACCAAACTCAGCTGCAGCAATCCTATCACTTAAATTTCACATCCTCATGGACTATCTTCCACACCGTCTCCTAACCCCAGAAAACACAGAAAAGTACTTTCTAGAAACAACTATTTTTTCCATTTATAAAAAAAACCCCAATTACTAGAATTTATTAATTGTCAGAGCTCTCACTGCTCTTCTTCAACCATTCTTCAGGACTCACTGTTACTACTACAAATTTTATTTTCTAGCATCAGCCAGAATACACCCATTTGATTTCAATATGTAAGCAACATGAAGGCGACACAACTAGAAATAAAAAAAGGAGGCAGTTACACAGACATGCAAAGAGGCACCAGCCCAAGTGCCAGGTTTAATGGGCTTTGAAAGAATCAGCTGAGACTACCTGAGCCTGTCCTCTCTCTATGCCTCTCTCTAAGCCATTTGTTTTTCACAGAGAAAACAATCTCTCAATGGGAAATTTAGGATAATTTTTCAACCAAATACTACCTGGCTAATGTCAGATGAAAGAACTGAGTGGAGTGGTAGCTGAGAAACAGAGACTACAAGTCTGATAAAATTATATGGGGCTCACCCACTTCTGTTTCAGATTTTCTTAGCATTATTGTTGAGTACACTCACCAAAGAAGCACTAAGTCGCTCTGTGTGTGTGTTCAACTATCTTACCAGATTTTTCTGATATTCAAATTTTGTGTGAGAGTGAGGATGAAACACGCACATGCTCTGAGGCTGGAGCTTCTCTACTGGGATAATTTACCCCCAGCCCAAAGTGTTTTATTTTTATTTATTTATTTTTTAACATCTTTACTGGAGTATAATTGCTTTACAATGGTGTGTTAGTTTCTGCTGTATAACAAAGTGAATCAGCTATACATATACATACATCCCCATATCCCCTCCCTCTTGCGTCTCCCTCCCACCCTCCCTATCCCACCCCTCTATGTGGTCACAAAGCACCCAGCTGATCTCCCTGTGCTATGCAGCTGCTTCCCACTAGCTATCTGTTTTACATTTGGTAGTGTATATATGTCCATGCCACTCTCTCACTTCGCCCCAGCTTACCCTTCCCCCTCCCCGTGTCCTCAAGTCCATTCTCTATGTCTGCGTCTTTAATTCCTGTCCTGCCCCTAGGTTCTTCAGAACTTTTTTTTTTTTTTTTAGATTCCATATATATGAGTTAGCATACGGTATTTGTTTTTCTCTTTCTGACTTACTTCACTCTGTATGACAGTCTCTAGGTCCATCCACCTCATTACACATAACTCAATTTCATTTCTTTTTATGGCTGAGTAATATTCCATTGTATATATGTGCCACATCTTCTTTATCCATTCATCTGTCGATAGACACTTAGGTTTCTTCCATGTCCTGGCTACTGTAAATAGAGCTGCAATGAACAGTGTGGTACATGACTATTTTTGAATTCTGGTTTTCTCATCATATATGCCCAGTAGTGGGATTGTACCCCCAGCCCAAAGCTTTTTAAGTGGTGACTCCAAAATTTGACCTCCTGACGACACGTTTCAGTCTTTCCATTCATTATTGGTACCGTATGCAGCCAGAATTACCTTCAGCTTTACACTGACCGTGGAAGTCATGGCTTTCTCACAACTTTATCTACTGTGGCATGAAGATTGTTTCTTCAAAACTATTAGTCACAGCGAATACTTTCCTCCTGTGTACCATCATCAACATCTTTGCCTGTTTGGTAACCTCTGAGGGAGAGAAACTGACGACTTTCTGCCTCACTGCTGTCTCAAAGAGGCTTGTAAATAGCTCATAATGGAAATTGTTTGCTGTGTTGCAATTAGATACAATCGCACTTTAACTTTCCAAGAAGATTTGTACCCAAATGCAAAAAAAAAAAAAAAAAAGATAGCAAAACTCTTTTTTTTTTAATTTTTTTTAACATCTTTATTGGAGTATAATTGCTTTACAATGGTGTGTTAGTTTCTGCTTTACAACAAAATGAATCAGTTATATATATACATATGTTCCCAAATCTCTTCCCTCTTGCGTCTCCCTCCCTCCCACCCTCCCTTTCCCACCCCTCCAGGCGATCAAAAAGCACCGAGCTGATCTCCCTGTGCTATGCGGCTGCTTCCCTCTAGCTATCTACATTACGTTTCGTAGCGTATGTATGTCCATGCCTCTCTCTCGCTTTGTCACGGCTTACCCTTCCCCCTCCCCATATCCTCAAGTCCATTCTCTTAGTAGGTCTGTGTCTTTATTCCTGTCTTAACCCTAGGCTCTTCATGACATTTTTTTTCTTAAATTCCATATATATGTGTTAGCATACAGTATTTGTCTTTCTCTTTCTGACTTACTTCACTCTGTATGACAGACTCTAGGTCTATCCACCTCATTACAAATAGCTCAATTTCGTTTCTTTTTATGGCTGAGTAATATTCCATTGTATGTATGTGCCACATCTTCTTTATCCATTCATCCGATGATGGACACTTCAGTTGCTTCCATCTCCGGGCTATTGTAAATAGAGCTGCAATGAACATTTTGGTACATGACTCTTTTATGCTTTTCTCAGGGTATATGCCCAGTAGTGGGATTGCTGGGTCATATGGTAGTTCTATTTGTAGTTTTTTAAGGAACCTCCGTACTGTTCTCCACAGTGGCTGTATCAATTTACATTCCCACCAACACTGCAGGAGGGTTCCCTTTTCTCCACACCCTCTCCAGCATTTATTGTTTCTAGGTTTTTTGATGATGGCCATTCTGACTGGTGTGAGATGATATCTCATTGTAGTTTTGATTTGCATTTCTCTAATGATTAGTGATGTTGAGCATTCTTTCATGTGTTTCTTGGCAGTCTGTATATCTTCTTTGGAGAAATGTCTATTTAGGTCTTCTGCCCATTTTTGGATTGGGTTGTTTGTTTTTTTGTTATTGAGCTCCATGAGCTGCTTGTAAATTTTGGAGATTAATCCTTTGTCGGTTGCTTCATTTGCAAATATTTTCTCCCATTCTGAGGGTTGTCTGCAAAAGTTTTGAAGTTTCATGAGGTCCCATTTGTTTATTTTTGTTTTTATTTCCATTCCTCTAGGAGGTGGGTCAAAAAGGATCTTGCTGTGATTTATGTCATAGAGTGTCCTGCCTGTGTTTTCCTCTAAGAGTTTGATAGTTTCTGACCTTACATTTAGGTCTTTAATCCATTTTGAGCATATTTTTGTGTATGGTGTTAGGGAGTGTACTAATCTCATACTTTTACATGTACCTGTCCAGTTTTCCCAGCACCACTTATTGAAGAGGCTGTCCTTTCTCCAGTGTACATTCCTGCCTCCTTTGTCGAAGATAAGGTGACCATATGTGTGTGGGTTTATCTCTGGGCTTTCTATCCTGTTCCATTGATCTATCTTTCTGTTTTTGTGCCAGTACCATACTGTCTTGATTACTGTCGCTCTGTAGTATAGTCTGAAGTCAGGGAGCCTGATTCCTCCAGCTCCGTTTTTCGTTCTCAAGATTGCTTTGGCTATTCGGGGTCTTTTGTGTTTCCATACAAATTGTGAAATTTTTTGTTCTAGTTCTGTGAAAAATGCCAGTGGTAGTTTGATAGGGATTGCATTGAATCTGTAGATTGCTTTGTGTAGTAGAGTCATTTTCACAATGTTGATTCTTCCAATCCAAGAAAATGGTATATCTCTCCATCTATTTGTATCATCTTTAATTTCTTTCATCAGTGTCTTATAATTTTCTGCATACAGGTCTTTTGTCTCCTTAGGTAGGTTTATTCCTAGATATTCTTTTTGTTGCAATGGTAAATGGGAGTGTTTTCTTGATTTCACTTTCAGATTTTTCATCATTTGTGTACAGGAATGCCAGAGATTTCTGTGCATTAATTTTGTATCCTGCTACTTTACCAAATTCATTGATTAGCTTTAGCAGTTTTCTGGTAGCATATTTAGGATTCTCTATGTATAGTATCATGTCATCTGCAAACACTGACCGCTTTACTTCTTCTTTTCCGATTTGGATTCCTTATATTTGCTTTTCTTCTCTGATTGCTGTGGCTAAAACTTCCAAAACTATGTTGAATAAGAGTGGTGAGAGTGGGCAACCCTGTCTTTTTCCTGATCTTAGTGGAAATGCTTTCAGTTTTTCACCATTGAGGACAATGTTGGCTGTGGGCTTGTCATATATGGCCTTTATTATGTTGAGGAAAGTTCCCTCTATGCCTACTTTCTGCAGGGTTTTTATCATAAATGGGTGTTGAATTTTGTTGAAAGCTTTCTCTGCATCTATTGAGATGATCATATGGTTTTTCTCCTTCAGTTTGTTAATATGGCGTATCACATCGATTCATTTGCGTATATTGAAGAATCCTTGCATTCCTGGAATAAACACCACTTGATCATGGTGTATGATCCGTTTAATGTGCTATTGGATTCTGTTTGCTAGTATTTTGTTGAGGATTTTTGCATCTATGGTCATCAGTGATATTGGCCTGTAGTTTTCTTTCTTTGTGATGTCTTTGTCTGGTTTTGGTATCAGGGTGATGGTGGCCTCATAGAATGAGTTTGGGAGTGTTCCTCCCTGGGCTATATTTTGGAAGAGTTTGAGAAGGATAGGTGTTAGCTCTTCTCTAAATGTTAGATAGAATTCGCCTGTAAAGCCATCTGGTCCTGGGCTTTTATTTGTTGGAAGATTTTTAATCACAGTCTCAAATTCAGTGCTTGTGATTGGTCTGTTCATATTTTCTATTTCTTTCTGATTCAGTCTTGGCAGGTTGTGCATGTCTAAGAATTTGTCCATTTCTTCCAGGGTGTCCAATTTATTGGCATAGAGTTGCTTGTAGTAATCTCTCATGATCTTTTGTATTTCTGCAGTGTCAGTTGTTACTTCTCCTTTTTCATTTCTAATTCTATTTATTTGAGTCTTCTCCCTTTTTTTCTTGATGAGTCTGGCTCATGGTTTATCAATTTTGCTTATCTTCTCAAAGAACCAGCTTTTAGTTTTATTGATCTTTGCTATCGTTTCCTTCATTTCTTTTTCATTTATTTCTGATCTGATTTTTATGACTTCTTTCCTTCTGCTAACTTTGGGGGTTTTTTTGTTCTTCTTTCTCTAATTGCTTTAGGTGCAAGGTTAGGTTGTTTATTCGAGATGTTTCCTGTTTCTTAAGGTAGGATTGTATTGCAATAAACTTCCCTCTTAGAACTGCTTTTGCTGCATCCCATAGGTTTTGAGTTGTCGTGTCTCCATTGTCATTTGTTTCTAGGTATTTTTTGATTTCCTCTTTGATTTCTTCAGTGATCACTTCGTTATTAAGTAGTGTGTTGTTTAGCCTCCATGTGTTTGTATTTTTTACAGATCTTTTCCTGTAATTGATATCTAGTCTCATGGCATTGTGGTTGGAAAAGATACTTGATACAATTTCGATTTTCTTAAGTTTACCAAGGCTTGATTTGTGACCCAAGATATGATCTATCCTGGAGAATGTTCCATGAGCACTAGAGAAAAATGTGTATTCTGTTGTTTTTGTATGGAATGTCCTATAAATATCAATTAAGTCCATCTTGTTTAATGTATCATTTACAGCTTGTGTTTCCTTATTTATTTTCATTTTGGATGATCTGTCCATTGGTGAAAGTTGGGTGTTAAAGTCCCCTACTATGATTGTGTTACTGTCGATTTCCCCTTGTATGGCTGTTAGTATTTGCCTTATGTATTGAGGTGCTCCTATGTTGGGTGCATAAATGCTTACAATTGTTATATCTTCTTCTTGGATCGATCCCTTGATCATTATGTAGTGTCCTTCTTTGTCTCTTCTAATAGTCTTTATTTTAAAGTCTATTTTGTCTGATATGAGAATTGCTACTCCAGCTTTCTTTTGGTTTCCATTTGCATGAAATGTCTTCTTCCATCCCCTTACTTTCAGTCTGTATGTGTCTTTAGGTCTGAAGTTGGTCTCTTGTAGACAGCAAATATATGGGTCTTGTTTTTGTATCCATTCAGCCAATCTGTGTCTTTTGGTGGGAGCATTTAGTCCATTTACATTTAAGGTAATTATCAATATGTATGTTCCTATTCCCATTTTCTTAGTTGTTTTGGGTTCGTTATTGTAGGTCTTTTCCTTCTCTTCTGTTTCTTGCCTAGAGAAGTTCCTTTAGCAGTTGTTGTAGAGCTGGTTTGGTAATGCTGAACTCTCTCAGCTTTTGCTTGTCTGTAAAGGTTTTAATTTCTGCATCAAATCTGAATGAGATCCTTGCTGTAGAGTAATCTTGGTTGCAGATTTTTCTCCTTCATCACTTTAAATACGTCCTGCCAGTCCCTTGTGGCTTGCAGAGTTTCTGCTGAAAGATCAGCTGTTAACCTTATGGGGATTCCCTTGTGTGTTATTTGTTGTTTTTCCCTTGCTGCTTTTAATATGTTTTCTTTGTATTTAATTTTTGACAGTTTGATTAATATGTGTCTTGGCGTGTTTCTCCTTGGACTTATCCTGTATGGGACTCTGTGTGCTTCCTGGACTTGATTAACTATTTCCTTTCCCATATTAGGGAAGTTTTCAACTATAATCTCTTCAAATATTTTCTCAGTCCATTTCTTTTTCTCTTCTTCTTCTGGAACCCCTATAATTCAAATGTTTGTGCGTTTAATGTTGTCCCACAGGTCTCTGAGACTGTCCTCAGTTCTTTTCACTCTTTTTTCTTTATTCTGCTCTGCAGTAGTTATTTCCACTATTTTATCTTCCAGGTTACTTATCCGTTCTTCTGCCTCAGTTATTCTGCTGTTGATCCCATCTAGAGTATTTTTCATTTCATGTATTGTGTTGTTCATCATTGTTTGTTTCATCTTTAGTTCTTCTAGGTCCTTGTTAAATGTTTCTTGCATTTTGTCTATTCTATTTCCAAGATTTTGGATCATCTTTACTATCATTATTCTGAATTCTTTTTCAGGTAGACTTCCTATTTCCTCTTCATTTGTTTGGTCTGGTGGATTTTTACCTCGCTCCTTCATCTGCTGTGTGTTTTTCTGTCTTCTCATTTTGCTTATCTTCCTGTGTTTGGGGTCTCCTTTTTGCAGGCTTCAGGTTCGTAGTTCCCGTTGTTTTTGGTGTCTGTCCCCAGTGGCTAAGGTTGGTTCAGTGGGTTGTGTAGTCTTCCTGGTGGAGGGGACTAGTGCCTGTGTTCTGGTGGATGAGGCTGGATCTTGTCTTTCTGGTGGGCAGGTCCACATCTGGTGGTGTGTTTTGGGGTGTCTGTTGACTTATTATGATTTTAGGCAGGCTCTCTGCTAATGGGTGGGGTTGTGTTCCTGTCTTGCTAGTTGTTTGGCATAGGATGTTCAGCATGGTAGCTTGCTGGTCATTGAGTGAAGCTGGGTGCTGGTGTTGAGATGGAGATCTCTGGGAGATTCTCGCCATTTGATATTATGTGGAGCTTGGAGGTCTCTTGTGGACCAGTGTCCTGAAGTTGGCTCTCCCACCTCAGAGGCACAGCACTGACTCCTGGATGCAGCACCAAGAGCCTTTCATCCACACGGCTCAGAATAAAAGGGAGAAAAAGTAGAAAGAAAGAATTAGTAGAAGTAGAAGGAAAGAAAGAAAGGGAGGGAAGGAGGGAGGGAGGAAGAAAGGAAGGAAGCAGGGAGGAAAGGAAGGAAAAAAAGAAAGAAGATAAAGTAAAATAAAATACAGTAAGATAAAGTAAAATAAATTTATTAAAATAAAAAAATAATTATTTCCTTCTCTTCTCTAAACAGAAGAGAAGGAAAAGACCTCCAATAACGAACGGAGAAAACAAAAAAACGGACGGATAGAGCCCTAGAACAAATGGTGGAAGCAACGCTATACAGACAAAATCTCACATAGAAGCATACACATACACACTCACAAAAAAAGGAAAAAGAGAAAAAAATCATAAACCTTGCTCTCAAAGTCAGCCTCTTCAATTTGTGATGATTCGTTGTCTAAAGGAGGGAAGGAAGGAAAGAAAGAAGATAAAGTAAAATAAAATAATTAAAATAAAAAGTAATTATTAAGAAAAAAAAATTTTTAAACCAAAAACGGACAGATAGAACCCTCAGACAAATGGTGGAAACAAAGCTACACAGACAAAATCTCACACAGAGGCATACACATACACCCTCACAAAAAGAGGAAAAGGGGAAAAAATCATAAATCTTGCTCTCAAAGTCCACCTCCTCGATTTGGGATGATTCGTTGTCTATCATGTATTCCACAGATGCAGGGTACATCAAGTTGATTGTGGAGCTTTAATCCGCTGCTTCTGAGGCTGCTGGGAGAGAGTTCCCTTTCTCTTCTTTGTTCTCACAGCTCAGGGGCTCAGCTTTGGATTTGGCTCCGCCTCTGCGTGTAGGTCGCAGGAGGGCATCTGTTCTTTGCTCAGACAGGATGGGGTTAAAGGAGCAGCTGATTCGGGAGCTCTGGCGCACTCAGGCCGGGGGGGAGGGAGGGGCACGGAGTGCGGGGCGAGCCTGCGGCGGCAGAGGCCAGCGTGACGTTGCACCAGCCTGAGGCGCGCTGTGCGTTCTCCCGGGGAAGTTGTCCCTGGTTCCCGGGACCCTGGCAGTGGCGGGCTACACAGGCTCCCCGGAAGGGGAGTGTGGATAGTGACCTGTGCTCACACACAGGCTTCTTGGTGGCGGCAGCAGCAGTCTTAGCATCTCATGCCTGTCTCTGGGGTCCGTGCTTTTAGCCGCGGCTCGCGCCCGTCTCTGGAGTTCCTTTTTAAGCAGCTCTCTTAATCCCCTCTCCTCGCGCACCAGTAAACAAAGAGGGAAGAAAAAGTCTCTTGCCTCTTCGGCAGGTCCAGACTTTTCCCCGGACTCCCTCCCAGCCAGCCGTGGCACACTAACCCCCAGCAGGCTGTGTTCACGCCGCCAACCCCAGTCCTCTCCCTGCGCTCCAACCGAAGCCCGAGCCTCAGCTCACAGCCCCGCCCACCCCGGCGTGGGAGGAGACAAGCCTCTCGGGCTGGTGAGTGCTGGTCGGCACCTATCGTCTTTGCGGGAATCTCTCCACTTTGCCCCCCGCACCCTGTTACTGTGCTCTCCTCCGAGGCCCCGAAGCTTTGCTCCTCTGCCACCCGCAGTCTCCGCCCGCGAAGGGGCTTCCTCGTGTGTGGGAACCTTTCCTCCTTCACGGATCCCTCCCACTGGTGCAGGTACCGTCCCTATCCTTTTGTCTCTGTTTATTCTTTTTTCTTTTGCCCTACCCAGGTACGTGGGGGGTTTCTTGCCTTTTGGGGGGTCTAAGGTCTTCTGCCAGCATTCAGTACCAGCATTCAGTAGGTGTTCTGTAGGAGTTGTTCCACGTGTAGATGTATTTCTGGTGTATCTGTGGGGAGGAAGGTAATCTCCGCGTCTTACTCTTCCGCCATCTTCCCGGAAGTCTCACAAAACTCTTTAAGTCGTTAAAAAAATTCCATGCAGAAGTTAAATCAAGGAAAGAATTCATTTAACTATAAAACCTAGAATTAAAAAACTGAAGACAATTTATCACAAAATTGTCAATTGTTGGGACTCTTTTTATTCTCTCTTATCAAAAAATGCACTACAGGGAATTCCCTGGCGATCCAGTGGTTAGGACTCCACGCTTTTACTAACGAGGGTGCTGGTTCAACCCCTGGTTGGGGAACTAAGATCCCTCAAGCCATGCAGTGTGGCCCCCCCCCAAAAAAAAATGCACTACAGCACTTTTTCCTATACATGTATTCATTTTCCTCTGCAGTTGGACTAATAAAGTATTTTGCAAACAAGAGTTGCTTGAAAACACTAGTCTACTGGCTGACTTCAAAAGCTGTGGGATTAAGAAAAGGAAAAAAGAAAAGCTGTGGGATTATACACACTGACCCATGAAGCAGCTGTTCCCACCTAAAAGTCCTCTTAACATTAAAATGCAAGATTAAACCTCACATAGGCTTGGTAATGACAATCTCACCTAGTATGTAAATCCAAAATGTCAAAATTCCAATCAGGTAGCAGGATGCTGGAAACATAGGTGCTAAGGGGCCTGAAGATTTGACCTATTCCATCCTATTTTATTAAGGAAAGCTTCTAGCTAACCTACCTTGGGGTTGAACTGGAATAAAAAATAACAATTATTATATACAGTTAAACTTTAGGAGAAAAAAACGTTAACAGTGTACTTTGGTATAATTCAATTTGGTTGAATGAGCAATTTGTATTCTGGAGTATTGCTTTAGATTGCTAGTATGTTCTTCAACCTTAACAATGTCACTTGAACTCGCCTGCTGTCATACCTTTGGTGAAACGGGGGCAATAATGTTTTCTTAGTCTGTTCAAGCTTTTATACCAAAATACCATATGTGACTTATGTGCTGTGACAGAATACCTAAGTGACTTTTAAACAACAGATATGTTTTTCCTCACATTTCTACCAGGCTAGAAGTCCAAGATCTGCTTACTAGTTTATAAAGGGCCATCTTTTTTACTGTGGCCTAACATGGTACAAGAAGTAAGGAGTTTCTGGGCTCTCTTTTTATAAGAGCACTAATTCCATTCATGAGGACTCCACCCTCATAAACTAATCACCTCCCAAAGACCCCCACTTCCCAATACCATCACACTGGGGATTAGGTTTCAACATATGAGTTTGGTGGGGGGGGGTGGAAAGGAGGAACACAAACATTCAGTCTGTAATGAATGCTCATTGGAAAATTTCCCTGGAGTTGCAGAAGATGAGAATTCTGGCCTTGATATCTGCAAGTGCTCAGAAGGCTTGGTCTAAGATACTATTGCATTTCTTGTGCAGTGGCAGGGGGTATAAAGAAGTCAATGTGAAGGAGAGAGGCATAGCTGCAGTGAGAAGCTTTCTCAGCACATAGCAGGATTCTGGCCTCCTGAGTCTCTGAAACACTCAAATTCACAGAACACAGAGAGGAGGACTGTATATATTTATATATTGATCTGCATGCTGAGGTTTCATATGTGATTCATTATGTACCATTTCCTTTACCCTAATCCATCTGCTAAGGTTTTCTTCTGCTGTGCAGAAGGAATTTGAAAAAGAAATGCGACTTTAACTGAGAAGAGAGTAACAGCATGACATAGTTAGAACCACCTGTACTAAGAAAGATTCAAGATGGTATTTGTCAAATATTGGAAGATATGTGTCTGCTAGCTGAGGGATAACGGGATGTTTTCAGAGACTGTTTTAAAGTTCTATGGCCAAGAAAAAAAAAAGCTGCATTTGCTTCTCGTAATAGTGGTTATCATTTCTCTTGTGAAATATTTATCTACTGGTGATCTCACTATGGCTTCCTTTGGATTGTCTTGTTTTATTTTCTCTCACCAGAAGAAGCAAACATCTTGGTTCCTGTCTCTTTCTAAGTACCAAGCATGTGCAAAGTTAAAACAAAGGCTGTACATTTCCAAGGAACTGGACAAGTACAGTCAAGTGGATCCTAACGGGAATGACATGGTGTGGGAATTCAGTAACGCATGCTTGTGGGTTCTGAAAGAAGTGGAGGAGAGATGGATAAAGAGGAGGGGGAGGGGCAGAGAGAGAAGCGAGAATAAAATAAACACTTAAGGACCTAGCCTCTTGTATGGGAGTGAATAAAGCACTCTTCAGCTCAACTTAGAGCTGGTCAACTATGCTTTATGTATACATCATACTAAATTTCATCTGTTGAAATCAGAAAGATCTTCAGTCAGGGATAAGCAAAATGATGTATCATACGTAGATGGGCATACGTGATTTGTTTATTATCCACACGTATTGGAAGATAAATTAACTTCACAAAATTGCTCTTTTTGAGCTTGACCAAGGCATTTATTGTAGCTGCATATTTTCCTTTATTCCTGAGTCTAAAAGAAATTTTTTCTCATAAAAGTAATTTAACCATGTAACTAAAAGTTTGCACAGTAGTGAAAATGAGAACAAAAAAGTATCCAGAATATAACCCCATGTTCACCATAAGAATGTTGGCATATGCCTTTTGCTTTTTTTTTTTTTTTTTTAATGAAGTATAGTTGATTTACAATGTTGTTAGTTTCAGGTGCACAGCAAAGTGATTCAGTTATACATACACATACATCTATTTTTTTCAGATTCTTTTCCCTTACAGGTTATTACAAAATACTGAGTATAGTTCCATGTGCTATTTAGTGAGTTCTGGTTGTTTATCTATTTTATATATAGCAGTGTGTATATGTTAATCCCAAACTCCTAATTTATCCCTCCCACCTCCTTTCCCCTTTGGTAACCATAAGTTAGTTTTCTATGTCTGTGGGTCTGTTTCTGTTTTGTATATAAGTTCATTTGTATTTTTTTTAGATTCCACATATAAACGATATCATATGATATTTGTCTTTGTGTGGCTTACTTCACTTAGTATGATAATCTGTAGGTCCATCCATGTTGCTGCAAATGGCATTATTTCATTCTTTTTTATGGCTAAGCAGTACTCCATTGTACATATATAACACATCTTCTTTATCCATTCATCTGTCGATGGACACTTAGGTTGCTTCCATGTCTTGGCTATTGTAAATAGTGCTGCAGTAAACATTGGGGTGCATGTATCTTTTCGAATTATGGTTTTCTCCTGATATATACCTAGGAGTGGGATTGTAGGATCATATGGTAACTCTACTTTTAGTTTTATAAGGAGATTCCATGCTTTTTTTGCTCTTGTCTTTTTACTTTGCATTTTCACATTATATTGTAATCATTCACAATCTATCTATATGTATCATATATTTATATATATACAGGTTTCATATATATACAGATTTTCTCATATTTTCTCCATAAAATTATATTTTCATGCTATTATATGCTTTAAAAAATAAAATTTAATATTATTTCTAAGTGGATTATAATTTAATCTGGCATTAGATCCATGGATTATTAATATATGTTATTTCAAAAACTGGAGTCCAAAAGTAAATAGATTAAAATTCACCTTGTTGGAAAAAGTTAAAGATGTTACTTTATAATATCTTCCCTGCATTATTTTGTACTGTGAAGCTCCAGGAGAGAAGATTAAAGTGTTCATTTCTCAAACTTAATTAAACATAGAACTATTTTCACCATGGAGCATCGTACAATGTTGGTGTTCCCCAGAGCATACTTTGGAAAACAACGATTTAACCATTTCCTTGTTTTTAGATAGCTAGGTTGTAAGAAATGTTTTCCTATAATAAATAATAAAGAATTTAACATTATACACAAACAGGTGTTTTCATATTTAGAATTATTTCCTAAGGATTAATCCACAGAAGTTAAAACAAAATAAAACAAGTGGAACAGTTTGTGTATTTTAAGGTCTTTGATACATATTGCTAAATTTGCTCTCCAGTTGCTTCATCGTATTAATGTTTATGTATTAAATATCCTTTTGGCAAGTATAACAGCAATCCACAGAGCTGATTATGAGAATATGGATGATCACTGCTGCTCTTGGATTTGGGTATGGTTGAGAAAACCATCCAATATACAATCAGCAGTATATTTCTACACTATACTAAGTGCATATACTGTTATACTCTCGATGGATATGCCCTGCGAGACATACATTTTATGAGCTGCAAAGTGAGCTACTATCATACACTGAGATTGGAGGCTGAGATTCTTTTCTGCTGTTTATAAAAGGGCTGAAGATTGTGTTGTATTTTGAGATACCTAGAAAGTTGCTGACATGTGGTCAGTGTACATTTACCAAGTGAAGGAATGATTAAACACATGACTGTACACCCACATACCTGCAAAATGTTTCCTTCTAACCAGCTATCTTGAAATAGCCCCTAATTCACCGATTATGCCCTCACCACAGACCTTACCATAGAACACTTAGCCAATGCTCTATACCATGGATGATCCAGTTTGGCATCGAACTTAAATACAGCCAACAGGAAGTTGGTGAGCTACTTGAAAATGCTTATTGAAAGGGTGATGTGAGCAGCAGGCCTTGGGAGCTACAAGCCATTTGCTGGCTGTAGGATCTCTTCAGGAAATCTTAGCCTTCTCTGAGTTTCCATTTCTTCTTATCAAAATACTGTTAATAATACCCTTTCCTGGGTGTCTGGAAGCTCAAATAGATACGAAAGCACTTTGAAAAGTTAATACCACATTGAAAATATGAGGTGTAATTATTATTTTTACCAACTCTATGGTACCCATCCCAAACAGTAAGAAAGTCTGGAGAATGAAGTGTTAGGAGTTTGTAGATTAAAAAGTAATGGAAGCCCTAGGCATTCATTTTCCTTCAGGTGGCAGACCTAGAGACAACACCAGTGTTTTCCCTAAAAGAGCAAAAGTCTTCCCTCATTCTGGGGTTTCCAGATTCTTCAGAAGTTGCTAGCAGGAGCAGACCTCAGAGTAATTTGCTGACTTTGCATTGTTGACAAATGGGCTTATATGGTATCTCTTTTATCCTAGACTTTTTCCTGGTACTAGTTTTATTAGGTTTTAATCAGACATGATCTGGTTAAATGCTTTGAAATCTGATTAAAAAGCAATATGAATAAAGGTGAAGGAGAAATAACAGCAGTGTTGCAGACCTAAATAATAAATTAATGAAAATACAGTGGTAATTATATGTAATTAGAGTAGGCACTTGACATTCATGAGGGACACAGACTGAGACCTTTGGAATCCCCAAATCTGTGAATTCAGAAATATTAGTACAGGCATTTCTGTTGAGAGTCACACATTTCTTGAACATGTCTTCATATCAAATTAACCACTCTTTCAAACTTTGAAATTTAGATCCTAGTAATCTTGGCAGTGGCTGGCACATTTTCCTGAACAGTTCCATGAATCTACTTTCCTGGTTTCCAGATAGAGTTAATGATCTCTTGTTTAGCTTATTTACTCAAGTCACTGACAAATAGATATTGCATTTATTTTTTTCCCTAAAACTCCTAGTTTTTGTCCAAGAATCCATTATTTTTTCCCTTTCTTTCTCTCTCTCTCTCTCTTCCTCTTTTTCTCTCTTTCTTCTTTTTTGAAATTACTACAACCCTGAGACCTCTTAAAACTGTCAGGCGTATAGCAAGTGTGGTCAATAAATATTTATTTGCTGAATGCTTTCTTATACTTCTTCACTTCCATACCAGTACTAATTGTTGGATATGGGGGAGAGATAATTTTTCCACAAAGAAACAAACTGGGTTTGTTTCTTTGTTTTGTTTTGCTTTATTAATTTCATGAAAGTTACTGTAAGCATTCCCACTCTGACGTTTCCTGCCGTGTGGAAGCCCTAATGGAATAACACACTTTTGGCCTCTCCCTTTTATTCTAGGGTGGCGGTTCTCAACCAGGGGTAATTTTGCCTTGGCCAAATCACATCTGGAGACATGTGTCACTACTGGACGTAGGAGGGATGTAACTGGCAACTAGTGGGTAGAGGCCAGGGATGCTCCTAGGACAGCCCTTTATGACACAGAATTATCTGATCCAAAAATGTCACTTATGACAAGCATGAAAAATCTTGATCTAGGGAGAGTTAGAATAATGTGAAGCTAAGGAGTAGTTGAGGATTCTTAAACTAGTTCCTTGCCCTTTCTTTTCCTCTTTATGATTTGCCTCTTATAGAGAAGACACATTTCCATCTGTCTGCAGTATTCCGTGGGGTAAGTTTAGTGGGACAGGATCTGCCACCCACAGGGCAGACCTGCAGTTTGGGGGTATATGTTCTACTCAGGGGAGTGATAGCAAGCCCATATATCTGCAGTCCCTACACCTCATCAGCTAAAAAGGGAGACATTTTAATCTCTTTCTGCTCAAGTCCTGAATCTCTCTTTTATTTTTGTTTTTTGTTGTTGTTGTTGTTGTTTTTGCGGTACGCGGGCCTCTCACTGTTGTGGCCTCTCCCGTTGTGGAGCACAGGCTCCGGACGCGTAGGCTCAGCGGCCATGGCTCACGCACGGGCCCAGCCGCTCCGCGGCATGTGGGATCTTCCCGGACCGGGGCACGAACCCGTGTCCCCTGCATCGGCAGGCAGACTCTCAACCACTGCGCCACCAGGGAAGCCCTGAATCTCTCTTTTAGTTCTTTCTAAACTTGGGTATGAAAAGTTACTATGTGGGGGGCTCCCTCAAGCTGCAAAATTATATAATGAAGACAACATGCAATACAGATGCTTGATGGCCACCTGGGTTTACTGACTAGCTACAGCTCTGCCCTCCTCATACCAGCTCTGCTAACAAAGAGTTCAAATGGTGATGGTTGCAGCAGTGGATGCTAAAGAGTTGACAGTTGGGAAGATTAAGGTCCTGACAGGCAGGGAAATTGAAGAGCTTTTTTACTTAAAGATGAGAATGACTATGAATGGAAACAAAATATATAGACATGGTGCCCATTTGGGTTAGGTCCACTAATATATCTGTCTCCAACTTGGATGCTAGAGAAGACGTGTTATTTTTGTCTGTCCAGAATACATCTTTTCAGAACAAAACCTACATTTTCCTTGGGGAACCATCTTTCATACACTCTTGGCCCATGTAAGCCAACACCATACCTGGCTCCAAGGATAGGCATGAAACACAGGCCTGATCCATGACAATCTCGATTCCCCTAGGCCTCAGTGAATAGATCAGCAGTGGGCACATGCCCCAGTCAGAGTCAAACTGATGCCAGGATTTTGCTGGAACAAACAGGAGAGAGACATGTTTTATTTCTGCTGGACGTGGGGCTATGAGTATGTTAGCCTGAGCTGCCATAAACAGGATGCATGAAATAGAAACCAATACACAGAATAAAATAAACCGAGAGATGGAGAGAAAGGATCCAGGACCTAATGGTATCATTTGATCACTCAGACCTAGTCCTGCCTAAATCTGGGATTCCCCACTTCCATGAGACAATAAATTCCAGGATACCACCCTAAAAAAAAAAAAAAGACGAAAAAAGTTTTACAATAGAGAGAGTCCTGAGTAATAGAAACATCTGCTTTGGACTCACCACCTCAATCTGTCCCTCAATAAAATAATTCCTCTTAATTCTGGATACTTACCTTGACCATTATCTTCTCAAATTATACTCTTGATTCCCCTCTTGATTTCATTTGTTCATCTGCTTTAGTAACATTTGAAAATATTTCCTACTGGTCACTGGATACCCTGACAACCAGGGGTAACTTGAAGCCATGCATCAGGTTATAGGTGAAACACCCTATAAAGAAGGGGTCTTGGCGCTCACCTAACCAAACCCTGGGAAGAACCCACCTTAACCAAATGCTATTCTACAATAATGACTAAAATAACAACAAAACTAACATTAATAGCACCTGTCCTTGATTAGCACTTTACTGCTTTTCACATACTATGTTAAGTGCTCTCTGTATTATCTCATTTAATGCTTCCACCAACCCTGTATTGTAGTCCTAATTGTCCTACTTTGTGGAGGAGGAAACAGAGACAGAGAGAGGTTCCACAACTTCCCTGTAGTAACAAAGCTAGCAGAAAGTGGTAGGATTGAGAATCAGATCAGACTCCGGACCCTGTGGCCCTAACCACTGTTCTCTCCTACTTATCAAGCGTACTTCCTGGAGGATATATCTTTACAGTGAAGTTTCACAAACCATCAAGAATGGGAATCGATGATAGGCCTTCTTACTCATTTTTCCCAGGAAGTTCATTCATAAAGTGGTTCCTTTATGGCACCTACAGAGAACAATTTTAAAGTAAAAAATTTACATGTTAAAAAATATAGTAGGAAAACATAGGAAGAACATTCTATGACATAAATCACAGCAAGATCCTTTCTGACCCACCTCCTAGAGTAATGGAAATAAAAACAAAAATAAACAAATGGGATCTAATGAAACTTCAAAGCTTTTGCACAACAAAGGAAACCATAACCAAGACCAAAAGACAACCCTCAGAATGGGAGAAAACATTTGCAAATGAAGCAACTGACAAAGGATTAATCTCCAAAATTTACAAGCAGCTCATGCAGCTCAATAACAAAAAAACAAACAACCCCATCCAAAAATGGGCCAAAGACCTAAATAGACATTTCTCCAAAGAAGATATACAAAATGCCAACAAGCACATGAAAGAATGCTCAACATCATTAATCATTAGAGAAATGCAAATCAAAACTACAATGAGGTATCATCTCACACCAGTCAGAATGGCCATCATCAAAAAATCTAGAAACAATAAATGCTGGAGAGGGTGTGGAGAAAAGGGGACACTCTTGCACTGCTGGTGGGAATGTGAATTGGTTCAGCCACTATGGAGATCAGTATGGAGGTTCCTTAAAAAGCTACAAATAGAATTACCATATGATCCAGCAATCCCACTACTGGGCATATACCCTGAGAAAACCAAAATTCAAAAAGAGTCATGTACCAAAATGTTCATTGCAGCTCTATTTACAATAGCCCGGAGATGGAAACAACCTAAGCGCCCATCATTGGATGAATGGATAAAGAAGATGTGGCACATATACACAATGGAATATTACTCAGCCTTAAAAAGAAATGAAATTGAGCTATTTGTAATGAGATGGATAGACCTAGAGTCTGTCATACAGAGTGAAGTAAGTCAGAAAGAAAAAGACAAATACCGTATGCTAACACATATATATGGAATTTAAGGGGAAAAAAAAATGTCATGAAGAACCTAGGGGTAAAACAGGAATAAAGACGCAGACCTACTGGAGAACGGACTTGAGGATATGGGGAGGGGGAAGGGTGAGTTTTGACAGGGCGAGAGAGAGTCATGGACATATACACACTAACAAACGTAGTAAGGTAGATAGCTGGGGGGAAGCAGCCGCAAGGCACAGGGATATTAGCTCGGTGCTTTGTGACGGCCTGGAGGGGTGGGATGGGGAGAGTGGGAGGGAGGGAGACGCAAGAGGGAAGACATATGGGAACATATGTATATGTATAGCTGATTCACTTTGTTGTAAAGCAGAAACTAACACACCATTGTAAAGCAATTATACCCCAATAAAGATGTTTAAAAAAAAAAAAAAAATATATAGTAGGAGATGTGATGCCCACATCGAAGACAGACTCAGTGGTTCTTCCATGGTAAAAGTCAGTAACCTTTCCTCTCTCAGTCTCAGTTTCCTCCACTGCAAACAGAAGAGGCTGCTGTAGAGTATACCAATAATGGCGGCCATTGATTGGGGACCTACTATGCACTGGGCATTATACTGGCCTTTTATATCCATTGACTCTAAGCAATCACTTATGCCTTTTTAGGTCTAAACCTTCTGTGATTACAGGCTTCCTATGAATTAAAATGTTTTTGAAAGGGACATGTGAGAATATGAAAATGCAGCTGCTTGAAAGAGTTGGATTAAAAATTCCAAATAATACAGTTCCCGCCCCCGCCCCCCCCAAAGTTAATTTTTACTTCTGTTCTCCACAGGGCGGCATTGTTTGTACTTGGCAAGCAGACACACTGCGGCCATTATCCTGGTTCAGGGCAGTCACCAATAGACGTGGTGTGACTAAGAAATCAGATTCCGAGGGCTGAGCTCCTGGTGGCCTGCGTAGCCTTTGGCTGAGTTCTCTTGCCCTGCTGACACCCCAGTGGACACGTGAGAAGCCAGAGCATTTTGTTAATATGCAGAAGTTCTCTCTGAGGGCCACAAAAGGCCTCTATGACTCAAAGAAAATGAGGCTCCTCAGCAGTAAACTGCCCTTTGGGGAAAAGGAAGAGAAATTCCAGAGGAGGGAAGGAAAAAAGAAAGAATAAATGTCAACTACTCCTCTCAATTATAATTAAAAACAACGAGGGCAGTAAATGACAACTGCTCATGTCAGATGTTCGCCTGCCTCAGAGTCATCTTGGAACTGGTTTCCTCAGTATATATTTATTTTTCTTTAAATATCCTGGGACATGCACATTATTATCTTCTGTGGACATCTTTAGTAAACAGGGAGCTTAGGCATGTTTGCATTGTTCTGGCTTGTTGCAGTTGTTGACCTGATTGGATCATGCACTGCTTTGATCACTTAAAAATGAAAGCAGTTTTTACTGCAAATTGTACTGGAATGATTAGAAAACTAAACAAACCAAAAGGACATGTTCTATTTATTCTCTATTACTTACACATTTAAAAGAACACACAGACCTCCCTTCTCTCACTCCCCAAAACATGAATGTGTTTAGAAAGTACTTTTTAACCACCTTCCCTTTGAACATTCTAGGCAAAACCCTCTGGATTGGCATTTCAGTTTGGAAAAGCACACTTTTTTTTTCACCAGACCCTCCTGGCAGCCCTGTTGTGCAGGCTCAGGAGTTTTTGTCTTCACTCCAGCACTTACTGGCTGTAAAAACTTGGACACAATAGCTGAAGCCTCTGAGCTTCATTTTTCTCACCTGTAAAATGGGGATAGTAGTTCAAAATCACATTGAAAGGATTAAATTATTGAAAGTACCTGGTAGGTATTCAAGGAAAGATGGATACCATTTTAACGTTGGTGTTATTTTCAATTTACAAATGAGAAAATCGGATCCCAAAGAAATTAAATGACCTGCCCAAATACTCCCAGCTGACCAGTGGAGAGTTTAGAAATGAACCCTATTCTTGGGCAATAAAATTCACCTCTTCCTATTTTCCTCATGTAATAGAAACAACCGAAGTAAAAACTCTGTGCTTGCTCTATACTCACAGCTTTAAGATGAATCCACCCCTTGTCACCACTCCCCAACTAGACTGTCAACTCAAACTCGTACTGTGAAGACATTCTAAAGTTGCCATTTTCTCCATCGTAGTTTTGTGATTAAAATGCCCCCTAATTAGAAAAGTACTATTAGGAAGTGAATTGAGAGGCAATGGCTTTAAAACCACTATTTGCATAACGATGTGTCTGTTGCTGTAGTTGCCTTTTCTTGTCTTTTTGATCAACAGCCCTGATAGCCTTATCTTTTCAATGCTACAGTCATAAGGTTATTAAAAGGCACCAAATACCCTCACAGCCTTGTACCTTTGAATTTCTTCCACAGACTCCAAGTTAATGAGTAAGGGGGTCAAGGGAATTTATTCCTGTGCTTTAGGAAATCTACAAACAATATTAAAAGAGAAGTTGGTGGCAGATTAAGAAACTTTTAATAACCTTGTGCAAACCTTCCAGACACTCATTACTCAGCTTCAGTTAGCACATATAGGTGATTGAAATATGCAATTTCAAAATATGCTGTGGGAGCTAGGAGAGAGCCAGAGGCTGACAGAGAGGTAGTTTGGGCAAGAAAAAAAGAGGTTTCAGGGCCAAGGAGTTCAGTGAAAAAGTTGGCTCTTTTATTTTGCTGTATTTGTAACTAGAATATCACATAAGAAGGAATGTTGAAAGCTGCAGAGGGTCTTGCATGCACACCATTTTGAAACCCACTAAAGACCACTGATTAATTTATGTGAGGCATGTATACTTTGGTTGAAAGAGAGCACGGTATTCTCCTTCCTCTCTCCCTTTCTCTCTTTTTCTTAAGATGCTATTTTTCTAGGCAAGCAGGTAGCCTCCTAACTGCTTTATCAGTTCCAGTCTAAGAAAGGGAAATTCTGAGATATTTTCCGACTCATCTTTGAACAGGTATTTATCTTCCTAATGTTGTTTCTCAGAACCAGCTGTGAATTTGTACATCGCTTGAGATTATCAACTGGCTTCCAACTTCTAGCCTTAGCTCTTTCTAGTTCTGGGAATCCATGCCAGCCACGTAATTGTTTAACATAGAGTACATGAAGTGTTTTATCCACATATGACTGATGAAAATCTGAGGCTCAGAAAAACTAAGTGATTTGTCCAAAGTCACAAAGCTACTGAGTTGAGTTTTGGACATTTGACTGAGATCAGTCTAGCTCCAAAATCCTTGCTACTGGACTGCATGCACCCTGGCATCCGTTTCCTCTCCATAATAATAATCTCTGCTGTATCTTCTCAAAGAACTTTTTATTCAAGTAAAATGATATTTGTGAAAGTGTTTATAAACTCAATGTAGTGATATATTCAGAAAGACTAGAGAAGGACAGTTCCAACAGAGAAAACCCCATGGTCAAGGGCATGGAGGGAAGAGAGCATGACATGACTAATATACAGTCAAATCACACTGACTTGAATGGGGCTTCATGAGGAGGGGTCTGCAAATTTTTTCTATAAAAGGCCCAGGAGTAAATTTTATGCTTTGTGGCTCATCTGTTCTGACTCAAATACTCCTCTCTGCATGAAAGCAGCCATGGACAATATGTAAATAAATAAGCATGACTGAATTCCCATAAAACTTTACTTATGGACACTGACATTGGATTTTTATATAATTTTCACTTATCACAAAATATTACTCTTGTTTTCAATTTTATTTCAATCGTTTAAAAATGTAAAAGCCATTTTTTATCTCGCAGGCCATCCAAAAACAGGCAGCAAGCCCACAGGACATAGTTTGCAGATCCTTGCTACAGAGCAAGAAACTAATGAAGTGGCTGACTCATCTGTATAATGTTTGATAGGCCACACAATGTCACTGAAGTTCATTAGCAAGAGGATTGCAAGACTATATTAGTTTGGAGTGCTTTGGGCTGCAAGAAACCAAAAAAGTTGACTAATATCAGATTGAACTACAAAGAATTTTATAGTAAACAAGAAATCTGAATGTAGAGATTCCAGGGCCTGTTCAGACATTTCACTGTGTCATCAGTGACCCAAACTCTTTTCATCCTTTTGCTCCTCTATTCTCAGCATGTTGGCTTTCCATACTTATGCTTCCTCCTTCACAGTCTTAAGATTGCTGCTATGGCTCCAAGCATCATGTCCTCACAACAGCATCCCCAGCATGAAAGAAGGGGAAGATTATTTTCCAACAAACTCTCCTCCCATATCAGTCTCTTTTGTCAGAGAGCAAATGCTTTCCCAGAAGCCCTTCAGCAGAATACCCTTTGGCTAAAATTGGCCCACATGACCACATCTTTGCATTGCAAAGGAAAATGCAATTGTCATGAGCGGCTTACATCAGTCATCATTTGCCTTAGTCTGTTTCTGCTCCTATAACAGAATACCATAGACTGGGTGGCTTAAACAGCAGAAATTCATTTCTCACAGAGATGTTAGGAAGTCCAAGGTCACAGTGCCAGCAGATCCATTGACTGGCGAAGACCCTTTTCCTGGTTTGCAGATGTTGAGCATCTCTCTCATGGATCTTCTTATAAGGACACTAATCTCATTCCTGAGGGCTCCACTCTCATGACATACTTACTTCCTGAAGGCTCCACCTCCAGACACCACCACACTGGAAATTTAAGCTTCAACCTATGAATAGGGGCTTGGGTGGGGACAAGCCTTCAGTCCATAGCAATCATTTATCACTTTGGCCCAAGCAATATTAGGATGCCATTAGCAAGGAGGAAGTGGAGTGATGACTGTTGGATATGCCACTGACAGTGTGTGCCTCAGTGAAAGAAGCAGTGTCTAATGGGAAATTGAGCTAGAAGCCAAGTTGAAGTCGGATGAAATTTCTGGGTCCCCACAAAATTCTCTCTTACTCCTTACCATGTAATATGCAAGGTAATAATATATACTTGCATTTTCTAAATCAACCATAAGATTGCTGAAGGCCAGGACCATGCTTTATTCATTATGGTGCTCTCAGTGTCTGGCACAGGCCTGCAATTTGGTTGACTTTGAGAATACTTTCCAAATTGAAATGTTAGAGCTTGCAGACAGAGTTAAAGAAATCCTCCAGTTTAAAAAAAAAAAGGAGTCTGAATTCGGAGGAAGAAGAAGAAGTGGAAATAAGGAAAAGGAATGGTCCTGAATTGAAGCTTATGTGACCTTAACTCTATTCTCCCCATGGGAAAGACTGATCTCCCCCACCCCCGGCAGGAATACTGCTCCTTCCCATGGCTTCCTGGTGCATCCTCAGTACAATGGAAAAGACTAGATCCAGTCTTTTTGCATCACGGTCAGTTAGCCAAAAAAGGTATCAGTGCCCCACTGAGAATTGGACCAAGGAAAATCTGAAAAAATGTAAAAGAAATGTCAGTAAAAATGAGAAGATGGACTCATAGTGTGGGTACTTCACCAGTAAAAATTGGAGGCTAAGATTCCAACTGCAGAAAATTAGGTTTTTCATCTTCTGCTCCCTCGTTTTATGAGTGATACATTATGATGTGTTATAGTCTCTTCTAACTGGTAAATTGGTGGCCACGTTCTCCGAGCATATGGCAGCACCCCAGTAAGGTATGCAAAACTTTGTCACTAGCGAGAACCAAAAATGCCTCTGTTTCTAATTTTTGACATCATGTATTGTGTGAGTTTAATATTGTCAACAAATAAAAGGTATAGCAAAGTTAACCTACTACACCAATAATATGCTTACTTTTTGTCATGCCACATGGATAAAAAGACAAAGTTAGTAAGCAGTTTCATATACTCGGTTATAATTATTATTCATCTTAGGTAGCAAAGCTAAGGTTTCACAATTTACCTCTCCTTTATTAGTTTACCATTATCTATAACCACATCAGTGTTTATTACTTTTGCTAACATTTTGTGTAGTTTGATCCCCATCACACCTACGGACACATGTTCTCACATTGCACGGTTCATACCAAGAGACATGCATGCTCATCCACAGACAGATGTCTGAGGTCTGTTTCCTTCATAGCTGAAGTTTTCTATATGCTCTACCCTCTTGGCCTCAGGGCTAAGGCCCCTTGATCTACCCACCCCTCATACTCTTGGTTACTTCTCCCACCCTTCCCACTCCTCCCCACTCATTTCCCATGACCTCAGACAAGGATGACAAAGGAGTCTGATCTGGGGCGCCAACTCCAACTCAACTGCAGTGGTGGCTAGAGAAGCTCTGTTTGGACAAATTGTGAGCATGGGACATAAAGAGAGCCAGGTGTCTGCCTGTCCTAGCTTCAGCAGTTCTTAGGAGGTATTGCTTCATCCTCCCCATACCTAAGGAGGCTCTGCCCTCAGCGTCACAGTCACTGCAGGACTTAAGACAGCAAAGACTAAGGGGCATGAGAAAACGGTGGCCCAGGCCAGCAAGAACATTCTTTCAGTCTGCAGTAAGAGAGAGACGATGGCCAAATTATGGGCTGAAAGCCAGCGTGGGCAGCAGGAATTGACACAGAAAGAATGGACTTGAGAAAGAAGAGGAAAGAATGAGAGAACCATTTGAGCAGAAGGAACTATTTACAGGCACATCATCTCATGCCTGCAAAATCCATTCTCTATGCCCTTAATCTGTTATGGGAACAGCTCTTAAATAAACCAGGTCTAAGGAAAAAAGTATCTAGTGACTGTACCATTCCCTCAATGTGTGTGAGAACAGTCCTACACACACACAAACACACACACGCACAGGGTCTTCTGTTTCTCCATCATTCAAACTGCTTCTCCTTAGATCTTCACCCTTCTTACGAACATTATCCTTCTCTTGGATTCTCCTGTCACCACGGACGAATTGGTTGTGCAGCCCCAGAGCTGAAAACTCGGCTGTTTGCTGATCAGTATGCTGTACTAGCCTAGAGGCTTATTTTCATTTTAGGTATGCGTGTTGCCAGGAGAGCTGAGTGGGCAGCAGATTACAAATAGAGGGCTTAGGCAGTGGTACTTGAGGGCTGGTGCAAGCACAGTGGCTCATGGCTTAGAGAGAATATTGCTCCTGACCAGGTGGGGAGAGGCTAGAATTTTCTTATGGAAATAGGAAGGGCAGACAACGGATAATGACTTCAGCAAGTGTCAAAGTATCTATATGCAAGGTTGCTGTTAAAGTCGTGCTGCTGAAATTCATCCTGTGTGTTGCTAATATTGACTGTGTTGTCCTCACCTGGGCATATTACCTGAGGTCATTTGAAAGGCCATTCTCCCACCCCCATCCCACCCCATTCATTGATACCCGGGATTTTCTAAACAGAAGCTAAAACTTTTCTTCCACATAGTAGTTCACATGGAGGGACTGTCTGTCACGTGGCAGGTTATTTGGCGCTTTGGGAGATGAACTGTACTTACCTGAAGAAGTTTACAATCTGGAAAATTAGATTAAAAAAATAAATTAGAAAAGTAACATGCTGGCTTAAATTGGCACTCAGTCATTTATCTCTCTCACCATCAGAAATGCCCTTTGGGGATGTATCTCAAAATTGTCCACAAAAGAACCTCAGTGATGAGGCGAATGAATGTATATGACTGATGCTCTGGAGACAAAGCCCCAAATAACCCGTCACCTCCCCCAAATTTTTGGAAATGTCATGGCATATATTAGTGGTTTTCAACCAAGTGGGATTTTGATCCCCCACCCCCAGAGGACATCTGGCAATGTCTGGAAACATCTTTGGTTGTTATAGCTGGGAAGGGCATGCATCTGGTGAATATAGAGGCCAGGGTTGCTGCTAAACACCCTACAATGTACAGGACAGTCCTCCACAACAAAGAGTTATCCAGCCCAAAATGTCAATTGTGCCGAGGTTGAAAAGCCCTGCCTTAAATTAAGGCAGTTGGTAATAATATTATTTTACATGGTTTTTTTTCCTTTGAGTAAAACTGACACTGAAAAAAATGGAGTCGTGTTTTTCAGATGCCCTGGCTTGGGCTCTGGCCCCTGGCGGTGCACTCCATGTTGGTAATAATATTATTTTACATGGTTTTTTTTCCTTTGAGTAAAACTGACACTGAAAAAAAATGGAGTCGTGTTTTTCGGATGCCCTGGCTTGGGCTCTGGCCCCTGGCGGTGCACCAAGCGTTGAAAAGCATGGCCCCTTCCCGGCTTCTCCATAGATTCCAGTCATCCTTCAGCTCAGTTCCCACCTCTTCTGTGAATACATCACCAAAGCTGTCCCTAAGGGTTGCTAGATTAAGCAAATAAAAATACAGGATGCCTGGTTAAATCTAAATTTCAAAAAAAATAGTAATTTTTTTATTGTAAGTATATCCCATGCAACATTTTAGACAGTTGCAATTCAGAATTTAGTTTGAATTTGGGGTTTGAATTTCAAATAAATACCAAACAGTTTTTACTATGTGTGTCCCATGTGATATTTGAAATAGATTTATACTAAAAAGTATTCACCTTTTAAAAATTTTTATTTTATACTGGAGTATAGTTAACAATGTTGTGTTAGTTTCAGGTGTACAGCAAAGTGATTCAGTTATACATGTACAAAAGTATTCATTTTTTTTTAATCTGAAATTCAATTTTAGCTGGGAATCCTATATTTTATCTGGCAGCCCTACCTACCCCAGCTTTAAGAGCTTGCTGTCTCCTCTCAACTCCTATGATGTTATGGGTTGTATTCCTCCTTAGGTAGAAACAATTCAAACCTTTGTTGTTTTTAATGCCACCTCCTTCACCCAGCTTTCTCAGGTTCTTCTTCTCACTTGTCTGCTCCTCAGGCACTACCCAAGCACTTTATGTTCCTTTCTTGGGCATGCACGATTTTTACCTTGCTTCATAGCTATTTCTGTGAGTTCACATATCCCCCACTAGATTGTAGACGTCTCGAGGACTGAGTCAATTTTGAAATCATGCCTGTGGCCTCTTTATGTCCTGCATACACCAGGGGTTCAAATATTTGTTTCATGGGTGAATGACAGTCTCATACCTGTGGGTAGGAAATGACAGCCTGGCAGAGATACACAGGCACACAGGGAGACATCCACGTTATCTTTAATGGTTGCAAAGATAATGTATTGTGGAGATTATCTCATTTACTTAAGCGGATTTGGAAAAGGGGAAAATGAGTTTGTTTGGAGACTACCGGGACCTTTTTAATATAACCGATGCTGAGAGTCTCTAGATTCGGGATAAAATCCTACCCCAAACTACTCATGAAAGCAGCACATCTACAAAATTTGCCATTACTGAATGACATGGTGTAGAAAGGCTGTTAGTGAGGGCTAATGCTCATACAGATGGTGTAATGAAGAAATGGGAGGTTTAGGCACAGGAAACCACAGCTCCAACAGAAGGAGCTGAAACGATATAGATAAGATTAGTGACATATGTAAAGGCCCAGATACCGTGTGACAAAGCCTACCCAGCTGAATAGACTTGAAGCCAGAAGTAATAGCAAGGCCGTGTTCTCCCTAATCCTCCAAGATAAGCTGTTCCATCCAGAATTATCAGCCAACAATCTTCAGGGTATCAGGCGGAAAACGAAGTTTCAGCCTGCTTTGATTCCTCATCCATAAACGAGAAAGTGCCTGAAGGATCTTTATTTATTCTCACTCCCACCGAAACTCTCTTCGAAAAGTGCCAATATACTAGCAACAGATGCATAAAGCTTCCCTTCCTTTGATTGACAGAACATGATATAAAGCAACCCTCACTTGACATTTGAGTTTCATAAGTCTCTTGGCAGGGGGAGGAAAAAAAAAAATTCTTGAAAAAAATCCACAGGAAAATAAAGAGGATTTATGCAAACTCACATCAATGTTTTCAGAATCAAATTTAACAGTTATATTTCTCTCCAGCCCTTATTTGATATTTCAGGTTGCAGATGAATGATTTCAGCAGGAGTAATTTCAGCCATGTGCTTATTAATGTTTATGGCTTATTAAAACAAAGTATTTACATGTTAATGTTTGTTGATTACTGGCTGTTTAAGTTGCTTAGTTATAAATGATTGGGCTGTTCACTCTGGGGAGGAGATATTTAATTTGGTGCTGTGTGTGCTTTAATTTAGATTTCAAAATAAGTAACTGAATGAGAAAATGTCATCCACACCTATGCATTTCAGTTTCGAAAGGTCATCCCGTGGTTAGTTTGTACATTTAAAAATTCTTGTCACATTGTTCAATAAGGTATTAAAGTCAGCTGCCCCCTTCTACATTTTTCTTGCAATTGACATATAAATGTTCTGTTTGAAATAAGAACTGAATTTAATGCCTACATATTTCTTAAGGAAGAAAGATTGAAATATCTTCCAGAGGAGCCTTTAAGAAAGATACTAATTCTTTTCTGTTATCAAAGGTATCTCTTTTTATATTTAATTTCTCTGAGTTTTTGCAAAGGTTACCTGGAGTTAAGTTGTTCACGTTCTGTGGCAATCGTGGTGTACTAGAGCTCCAGCAGGCCAACATTTTCCTGACAAATATCAAAGCTGCTTTGGATCCCAGGGTTGACTTCCCATCACTCGAAGAGCATTTCAGGGCTTCCCTGGTGGCGCAGTGGTTGAGAGTCCGCCTGCCGATGCGGGGGACGCGGGTTTGTGCCCCGGTCCGGGAGGATCCCACATGCCGTGGAGCGGCTGGGCCCGTGAGCCATGGCTGCTGAGCCTGCGCGTCCGGAGCCTGTGCTCCGCAACGGGCGAGGCCACAACAGGGAGAGGCCCGCGGGGGTGGGGGGTTGGGAAGAGCATTTCAGATGGTATCTTCAGACTGCCAAGACAACTCTGGGAGTGAAAGAGCAAGAGGAAGAACATACGAAATCGGACAAACCTTGGCTAGATGGAAGTCAGTTTTACTTCAAACATAATTTACTTCTCTGTGTCTCCTGCTTTCCCTACTTTCCAACAAGTGGAACAGTAAAGAGAAAGCAGCTGTTGCTAATAACTGTATCACCACTTTTTGTCATGCGATGGGTGGCATTAGGGGTGGAGTAGCTTAAAATCTTGGTTGTTTTACCAGAAGGAAGTAGAAAATTGAGGAAAGCAGGCAGGGTGGTAATGTTTCTTTTATGGACTGCATGTTTGTGTCCTGCCAAATTCATGTGTTGAAGCTAAGTCCCCAATGTAATATATTTGGAGATGGGGTCTTGGGGAGATAATAAGGTTATAAGGTGGAACCCTCATGATGACACTAGCGCCCTTATAAGAAGACACATCCTCCTCCTCTTCCCTTCCCTCTTCCTCTCTCCCTCCTCTTCCTCTCCCAGCATCTTCCTCTCACATGGTGAGGATACAGCAGAAAGTTGTCCTTGCCAGACATCAGGCCTGCCTCACCTTGATCTTGGAATTCCCAGCCTCCGAAACTGTGAGAAATAAATGTGCATCATTTAAGCCATGCAGTATTTTTGATATAGCAGCATGAACTAAGACAGTTCCTAATGATAGTACATTTGTTGGCACAGAAATACTCTCAGATAAGCCAGAAATGAATTGTTGGATTGCCCCCCACACCTTTTTTTTTTGATTGGATGAAAGATTCTGTAATGTTTCCAGATGTCAACCAATGACCAAGGAGCACTAAGAACTCTTTATGAAGAACAGTCTTCACTTTGGAAAAGAAAGCTTTGTCTGAATTACTATAGCAGGCAAAGAGAGGAATTAGCTTGAAAAGACTGAACAGAAAGTATATAGATAGAAGAATTTACATAAATTTAGGAGAATTCATTTAAAAAATACACTTCTACTCCTCTTTTCATTTAGGATCCAAATATTCATCTTAGGTACGATAATTCAAATGATACATGAGAAATGGATGAAGAGCATGGGCTTGGGTGGAGTATTGGAGCTACACAGTTTAGCCCCAGAAAAAAAGATCTGATTAAATTTTACATATATGCTCAACTGTGAACCCCGAATCAGAAATAACTTGTTAAATGTAAAATATATATATATATAATTGGTTCCTAAAAAGTTTCAGACTTGACTACCAAAGCCTGTATATTTTGATTAACTATAGTTGACAATGCCTCTACCCCCTTCAGTCTATTTTATCAGTTCACTTGATGATTAAATCAATTATATTGTGGCATAAAGTAACTTCTCTTTCATTGGAACCTCTAAGAGACACCCAAGATAATACAGGTTAGGAGTCGGGATGTAACAGTAGGAACTTCCATCCTCTGGGGGAAATGTGAAGATATCCCAAAGCATTTTAGAAGTGTTTTATCATAACTGAACCTTAAATGAGAGACACTTAAAATCAGCAGACAGTATTAAAATAGATGGTTGGCACAGAAGTTTCTCCTAAAAATTAAAGGAAAGTACTTTTAAAAAAAATTCATATCATAAGATAGGAATTCTGTATACTTTATCTCATTTATGTTTAACCGTAATCCTACAAAGTGAGTACTATTATAATCCCCATTTTACATAGAAGAAAACCGAGGCTTCTTTCTGAGCCTAACTGAGCAAGGTTCCATAAATTGGTGGAGACCACACAGCTCATGAGTGGCTGAGTCCATGCCATACTCAGCTCTGCCTGACAGCAAGCCGAGCCTGTGGTCACTTTATAGGGCTAGTTTCCGATTCTTTTGGTTGGGAGTCCCTTCTACACATCTCTTGCACAAACATTTATTTTATATTGTAATGAAAAACCACCAACCATAGCCTATGTTTTACTTGCAAAATCTCTGGCAAGATGAAAACTTCAGAATATGCAGTATGCACAGGATTGCCACTGCATTGGTTATAATGAGCGGTGTGTGTGTGTGTGTGTGTGTGTATGTGTGTGTGTGTTTAAAAGAGTCATTCTATCATTCAAAAATATATTTTCCATACATCAGAATACATGCTTTGCTAAAGGCAGAACGTCAGAATGACACATAATTTCAGGATAAGCACAAATTAAATTTACCACTTAAAATACAAAAACCTCAAATACATAGACTAGATTCCAAAAGCGGCCATTTAACACAGAATTGTTGAATAATTCATTGTGTGCTATATAGGCAAATCCTGCATTCAGTTGGGAATGGTACAGGTCACGTATAAGATGATGCATTTTACTATAACTCATGGCCACTATTTATTGTCCAAATTTCATACAAACACATAATGTTGCTTCTAGAGGGGCCAGATAAGCATGTGAATGAATCAATCCAGACTCGCTTACTCCCTGACCATGTCTTCTATACAAGTCAGCAATAGATGGTATTTAAAGATAAGGACTGTACTTTTTTATAAGGTAAATGTAGGCATATCCTCGTTAGCACAGGAAATGCATTCCCAGAAATGAGAATGCTAAGTGAATCAGTACCATCCGTTCATTATGGCATAGCCATAATGTGAGGATGTGGTCCCCATGTGGCATTTGTTCAGTCACTAACAGTGCCTAGAATAGTCCTTGTTCAAGAGCAGACACTCAATAAATATTTGTTGAGTGAATGAATGGTTTATCCATTCACTTCAGCGTCCCTGAAGTCATCACATGCCTTTCAACATTGTTTCTTCTGGGTACTAGCCACACCACTGCAGCCCATCTCCCTGTGTGCAGAGATGTTTATCTGGTTGAGGGCTTCCGTGCAACCTGGTTGCGGGTTGATCTTTTTACCCTGTTACCCCACCTGCAAGCTTGTCTCTTGAAGGCACCTCAAGCCACTGTCACCCTCACATTTGAAAATCCCGCTTGGTAGTCTTATTTGTACTCTTGCCCCACCTCTGGCCTATTTACAGACACACTTATTATTAGCTGTTCTGAGTCAAAGTAGTTTAGCCGAACATGAAGCAACAGCAGACTCAGAGAGTCGAGAGTAAATAAACTGACTGACAAGCCTTTTTCAAACTGAACCCAGTATCTCATGTCTGTCACCAGTCATGGGTGGGGCCTGGCATCCAATGCTGTCTTCTGTACCAGTGGCCCTGTCATAAGAAACTTAGATATTAATTACATTATTCAGTATATATGTCTTCAATAAAAGTATTTCAGAGACAAAGAGTAATAAAGCAGATCGGTGGTACAGAAGGGATTCCTAAATACACAGCTGCATTCTAGTTAGAAAACAACAGATTTGGGACTTCCCTGGCACTCCAGTGGTTAAGACTTTGCTTTCCAATGCAGGGGGTGCAGGTTCAATCCCTGGTCAGGGAGCTAAGATCCCACATGCCTCCGGGCCAAAAAAACGAAACATAAAGCAGAAGCAATATTGTAACAAATTCAATAAAGACTTTAAAAATGGTCCACATCAAAAAAGAAAAAGAAAACAACAGATTTGTTTTACTCTTTTTTTAATTCATATCATAAAGTGTACAAATCTAAAATATAAATTTTAATGGATTTTACAGAAAAACTAGCCATCACACAACCCAGATATTGATCACTATCAACAAACCAGAAGCTTCCCACCTACCCCCTTCCAGTCACTACTTACCTCATTCTCAGCAAAGGAAGTCTGGAATCAATTACCAAAGATCGGTTTGCCTATTTTTTACTTCTTGTAAATGTGTTATATAGGGTAGACTCATCTGTGTCTATCTTCTTTCATTCAGTCCTTTTTCTGTGAGATTCATCCACATGGTTGCAGGTAGCTGTAATTCATTCATTCTTATTGCTGTATAGTGTTCCATTGTATTAGTAAATCAAAATTTATCCATTCATTTTTAATAGACATTTGGATTTTTTTCCCAATTTGGGGCTGTTACGAACAGTCTCGTATGTGTTTTGGTGCACATATGTAACATTCCTATTGGGTCTATATCTAGGAGAAAAATTATCAAGTAACAGGATAAGCAAATTATTAATTTTTAGAAGGTATGCTATACAGTTTCTCAAGTTGTATGAGAGTTCCAATTGCTCTACACACATAAAACATTTGATATATTCTGGAGTTTTTTGATTTGGGTTTATTTTAGTCATTCTTGTGGATGTGTGGCTCTATTTTCATTTCCTAGATACCTAATGATCTTGCATATCTTTTCATATGTCTATTGATCATTTAGATATCCTTTTTCATAAAATGTTCAAATTATTGCACATTTATATGTTGTTTTTTTCTTTTTGATATACAGAAGTTATATATATGTTATATATGTAATACGATGTGTTATATATATTATATATATATATATATATATATATGATAAGATTTTTTTGTTAGAGATACACATAGAGCAAGTATCTTCTTCCAGTCTCTCTCTAGTCTTTTCGCTACTTGAAGATGTCATCTGAAGAACTAAAGTTCTGACTTTTAATGCAGTCCAAGTAATCAATCTTTCCTTTTATGGCTAGTGTTATTTGTATTCTATTTAAGAAAATTGCCTAACTCAAGGTTAAAAAAATTCTTCTACATCTTCTAAGAAGCTATATCATTTTAACTCGTCCATTTAGTTCTATAATGCTTCTGGAATTGATTTTTGTGTATGGTATGCATGAGGGATCAATATTTATTTTAATAGGGATATCATCTTGATTTGGCACTGATGTTTCTTTTGTTTTGATATTTTTACAAGTTTTTAAAATGAAAATTTTTTTACATTTTTTAATTGATATAGTTGATGTGCAATATTACATGTTATAGGTGAACAAAACAGTGATTCGCAATTTTTAAAGATTATATTCCATTTATAGTTATTATAAAATATGTTATATTCCCTGTGTTGTACAATATATCATTGTTGCTTATTTATTTTATATGTAATAGTTAATGTACCTCTTAATCCCTTACCCCTATTTGGCCCCTCCCACATTCCCTCTCCCCACTGGTAACCACTAGTTTGTTCTCTATATTTGTGAGTATTTTTGTTATATTTACTAGTTTATTTTTTAGATTCCACATATAAGTGATATCATACAGTATTTGTCTTTCTCTGTCAAACTTATTTCATTTAGCATAATACCCTCCAAGTCCATCCATGTTGTTGCAGATGGCAAAATTTCATCCTTTTTTGTGGCTGAGTAGCATTCCATTGTATATATATACCACATTTTCTTTATCCATTCATCCATCCATGGACACTTGGGTTGCTTCCATAACTTGGAAATTGTAAATAATGCTGCTATAAACACTGGGTTGCATGTATCTTTTCGAATTAATGTTTTTGTTTTTTCGGATATATACCCATGTGTGGAATTGCTGGGTCCTATGGTAGTTCTATTTTTAGTTTTCGGGAGACTTCCATACAGTTTTCCACAGTGGCTACACCAAGTTACATTCCCATCAACAGTGTACAAGGGTTCCTTTGTCTCCACATCCTTATTAACATTTGTTTTTTGTGTTCTTTTTGATGATGGCCATTCTGACAGGTGTGAGGTGACATCTCATTGTGGTTTTAATTTGCATTTCTCTGATGATTAACAATGTTGAGCATGTTTTCATGTGCCTGTTGACCATCTGTATGTCTTTTTTGGGAAAATGTCTATTCAGATCTTCTGCCCATTTTTTAATTGGGTTGTTTATTTTTTTGATGTTGAGTTGTATAAGCTGTTTATACATGTTGGATATTAACCCCTTATCAGTCATATCATTAGCAAATATTTTCTCCCATTCGGTAGGTTGTCTTTTCATTTTGTTGATGGTTTCCTTCGCTGTGCAAAAGCTTTTAAGTTTAATTAGGTCCCATTTGTTTATTTTTGCCTTATTTCCTTTGCTTTAGGAGACAGATCCAAAAAAAAAAATATACTGCTATGATTTATGTCAAAGAGTGTTCTACCTATGTTTTCTTCTAGGAGTTTTAAGGTTTCTTGTCTTACCTTTAGGTCTTTAATCCATTTTGACTTTATTTTTGTATATGGTGTGAGAAAATGTTCTAATTTCATTCTTTTACATGTAACTGTCCAGTTTTCCCAGCACTACTTATTGAAAAAACTGTCTTTTCTCCATTGTATATTCTAGCCTCCTTTCTTGGAGATTAATTAACCATAAATGCATGGGTTTATTTCTGGGCTCTCTATTCTGTTCTATTGATCTATGTGTCTGTTTTTGTGCCAGTACTATACTGTTTTGATTACTGTAGCTTTGTAGTATAGTCTGAAGTCAGGGAGCATGATTCCTCCAGCTCTGTTCTTCTTTTTCAAGATTGTTTTGGCTATTTGAGGTCTTTTGTGTTTCCATACAAATTTTAAAATTACTTGTTCTAGTTCCATGAAAACTGCCCATGGTATTTTGATAGGGATTGCACTGAATTTGTAGATTGCCTTGAGTAGTATGGTCATTGTAGCTATATTAATTCTTCTAATCCATGAACATGGTATATCTTTATGACTGTGTCATCTTCAATTTCTTTCATCAGTGCCTTATCATTTTCCAAGTATAAGTCTTTTACCTCCTTAATTAGGTTTATTCCTAGATATTTTATTCATTTTGATGCAATGGTAAATTGTATTGTTTCCTTAATTTCTATTTCTGATAATCTCTTGTTAGTATATAGAAATGCAGTGGATTTCTGTGTATTAGTTTCGTGCCCTGCAACTTTTTTTTTAAAAGAACCTTGTTTTACATTGCCTTGAAGTGGCACATTTGTTTAAATACATATTTATATGAATTTGTTTCTGGACTCTATTCTTATCATTGATCTGTTTGTTCATATTTGCATCAATACTATCAATAGTTTAGTTTATGTGGTCTTAATAAATGCCTATATAAGACCTTTCTTTCCTCTTCTTTAAGGTTATGTTTGCTAATTTTGGCCATTTGCACTTCCATATAAAGTTTAGAATCAGGTTGTCGATTTTCACAAAAAGGTATCTGAGATATCTTAATTTTAGGGAGAGTTCACATTTTAACAATAATAATCCTTCTCCTCCTTAAAAATGGTATGCCCCTTCATTTATTTAGGCATTTTAAATTTTGTCTGAGTGATTTTTTTTTAATTATCTGTGCAGAAATCCTGTACATCCTTTGCTAAATGTATCCCCAGGTATTTGCTTTTTTATACTATTGTACATGTATCTTTTTCAATTTTAATATCTAATAATTTATTGCTAACATAGATATACAATAATTTCTTATTGACTCTGTTTTTAGATTTTCTAGTTATACAGTCATGTCATCTGCAAATAAGATGGCTTCCTCCCTCTCTTTTCAGTCCCTCTACCTTCTATTTTTCTTGCTGACTAGGACCCCCAGTACAATGTTGAACAAAAGTGTTAACTGACATCTTTATGCTTTCCCAAACTGAGGACTAAAACTTTCAATAGTTCAACCTTAAGTTGATTATTTGTTGCATATTTTTGATATCCTTATCTGGTTGAGGAACTTCTCTATTACATGTTTACTGAGAGCTTTTATTATGAATAAACATTGAACTTTATCAAATATTATTAATGCATCTATTCAGATGATCATATACTTTTTCTTCTTTATTCTATAAATGAAGTGATTTTCATTGATTTTTCAAATATTAAACAAAACTTGTATTACTGGAAAAGTGTAACTTGCTCTCTACTATTAGTGTATTTATTTTATTATTTATTTTTATTTTTTTATAAATTTATTTATTTTATTTATTTATTTTTGGCTGCACTGGGTCTTTGTTGCTGTGCATGGGCTTTCTCTAGTTGCGGCGTTCGGGGGCTACTCTTCGTTGCGGTTCGTGGGCTTCTCATTGCGGTGGCTTTTCTTGCTGCGGAGCACGGGCTCTAGGCACACGGGCTTCAGTAGTTGTGGCACGTGGGCTCAGTAGTTGTGGCTCGTGGGCTCTAGAGCACAGGCTCAGTTGTGGTGCACGGGCTTAGTTGCTCCACGGCATGTTGGAATCTTCCCGGACCAGGGCTTGAACCCGTGTCCCCTGCATTGGCAGGCGGATTCTTAACCACTGCGCCACCAGGGAAGCCCTATTAGTGTATTTTTATATGCTTCTGGATTTAATTTGCGAACATTCTGTTTAGAATTTTTGTCTCTACGTTGATAAGAAATATACACTAGCAAAATAATCAGTATCTACTTCTGAATTAGTAGCATCACATAACTTCCTACCTATGTTTCGGTAAGCAGAATCACTTCTTTCGATTAGAAAATTGGCATTAGTTCTATGCCTCATAAAATCAAAGCTTAGGTAAACATGAGTGAATATAGCTGAGCGTTTGATGAGCTATGGATCTGCACAGCAGGAAGTGGAGTGGAGGGAGGCACTGGCTCTGTATTTTGTGGACATGTCTGTGAGCCTACAACTCTCTCTTGTTGATGTGTGTGATGAATCCGTGTGATGGTCTGCCTTTAAGATAAAGTCCAAACTCCTTAATACAGAACTGAAGGCCTGTGGGGTCCTAGGGTCTTCATGTCTCTCACCTCACATCTCACTCTTTTCCCTAGTTCTCCCCTGCAATCTTCTGGCAACCTAAGTGACTCATTCATACTGACTTCCTTGCAGTTCATTCAATATGCCAGGCTTTCACTCATCTTGCAGACTTGCTTCTCTCCTCACATTTTCTATTCAGGATTCAGCTAAAGTTTCCTCTCTTGGTATGCCTCATTATACAGGGCTATGACTAGGGTTAGGTACTTTTTCTTTTATCCTATAAATTTGACCAGCACATAGAGCCACTCTAGAAACATTGTTTATTTCAACGTATAAATAAAAATGTATTTACTACAATTCTATGTCCACTGATCATCTCAGCACAAGAACAAAAGGCCAAAATAAAAGTGAAAAAAACAAAACTAACCACTAATTTATTCATTAAGTCAACAATAATAATCAGCAAAAATAATAATTCAGTAATTATTGAATACTGACTCTGTGCTAGGCACATGCTACACATGAGGGATACAACAGCCGACAAGAGAGGAAAACTCAAAAAGTCCATAGTCTCATGAGGGAGACAGCCAAGTCAACATAAAGGGGGGGGCGGGGCAGAAAGAGAGAAATTTTAAAATTACAATTGAAATCAGTTCCATAAAAAACAAAAAGACAGGGGCTTCCCTGGTGGCGCAGTGGTTGAGAGTCCGCCTGCCGTTGCAGGGGACACGGGTTCGTGCCCCCGTCCAGGAAGATCCCACATGCCGTGGAGCGGCTAGGCCCGTGAGCCATGGCCAATGAGCCTCCGCGTCTGGAGCCTGTGCTCCGCAACGGGAGAGGCCACAACAGTGAGAAGACCGCATACCGCAAAAAAAAAAAAAAAAGACAGTGTATAAAACTCCAGAACATTGAGAGTGGGGAATACTTCAGAGAGAATTGTCAGGGAAAGCTTCTCTCAGGTGGTGACAATGAAACTAACTTCTGAAGAATGAGGAACAAGTCAAGACTCTTAGGCTGATACAATTCTGAACCAGGGTGCTTAAGCTGATCATCATTTTACTCCGGTTTGTTTATCTCTCAGTTCTCAAATGGTTGTTCGGGGACCAGTAGACTCCTCCCTTTCAGAGGAGCCAAGAAGTCAAAACTATAAGACTAAACGATCATAATTCTAAAATTATCTTGCCTCTTTCACTCTCATGATTTCATGATAGTATGTGAAGATTTTCAGAGGCTACATGACATGTGATGTCACAATAGATTAAATGAAGAAGCTGTCTTTTCTTAAATCAGACATTAAAGAGATTTGCAAAAACTGTATAATGGTATTTTTCTCACTAAATATTTTTATTTTAGGCAATATAGATAGATATGTTGATAAGTATGTGTTTATGTTAACATGTAATGAGCTTATATTGCTATCTTATAATAATTTAATAAACACTTTAAAAATTTGCCAATTTAATTTCTAATATGGTAAATATCAACAGATGAAACCCACATAAACTAGTTCTCAAACATTTTTAGGAGTGTAAAGGGGTCCTGAGACCAAAATGTTTGGGAACTGCTGGTTTAGCTGGTAGAGTGAATGTCAGTTAAAAAAAAAAAATACAATCAATAGATGAAGTGAAGATACCTAAGATGATATATACAAAATGATCCCTGCTAGCTCTCCAACTCTGGACACAAAATGACAGCATTTGCCTGGAAATGGAAGCATTCAGTCAAACATCCCCGATGTTCCTAGAAGTCCAATGTTTAGCAAGTTACGGACAAAATATTCTGGGTATTTGAGTAAACATGGGCAGGACTCCACAGGGAGGAGGGTTCTCATCAATTTGGTGCCTTGTAAACCCTACCTGAGCATTTTCTATTTTAACTGGGAAATTTTGCAGCCTCTTGTTCATAGCACAAGGGATAGGAAATCAGCCATCCTTAAGTGAAATAAAGATAGAACCAACTCTTCAGTTTAAATTTCTGGAATCTTTTCCTTGAAGTGTTGCCTACAAGTCTCTCCCATCCAATTATTCTGCACTAGGACGGCTTAGCCACTGTCCAAGATGATCAAGCCTGACTCCATGAAATATTCAATCACTCCATACCTACTCCTACTCTCTGGGCTCCATGGCATAGTCTCTTCATCTGATTTTCACTTTCATTGGCAAATCTAAAAGTCATGAAACGGCCGGCCATAAGAGATCAGTTATGGAGGAAACATTTCTTCAACATTCATTTAAAGAAAAAAATAGTAATAATAACTTCAGTCCTCTGTCATTCCAAAGAAAAATGATCTATTTCTCTTTGAAAAAGTCATATGTACTTTACATTGTATCTGAAACTAAACGAGAAGAGGTCAACAACAAAAGAAAGCACCCACAAGAAGAAATAGCAATATGTATAATTGGCAGATTTGGGAGGCTATTCTTATAGCCTTTTTTAATGTGCTATACCCTAAGAAATATATTTGCAACAGATCTGCATTTAGAAATTATCATATTACTTTGAGAATCCTTGTGTGTGAATTTAACCTTTTGTTAGGTTCTGACTTTTCCTGTAGTAAATAGTCCCATGCAGATTTGTATAAGGTAATGTATATGAAAAGTACTTTCCATTATAAAGATGTATACTCGTTTATTAGATTATTATTGTAAGGAAAGCAAAATAAAATATGGTCTCTTTAAAGAAAAGATATTGACAATATTCTTATTTAATTCCTTCGATTGATACCTAAGAGTGCTTTACTGAATCCAAAGTCTCTTGTTTCTTGACTAATGGAACATTTCTAGACTGACCCTTTGGAGTATATATGCCATCAAGTAAGCAATCCATAATCTGGAGCCCTCTTTGTTTAGAGGCTTTCTAAATCCTTCCTGGATACTAATTAATCTATTCCAGAAACATTCTCTATTAGCAAAGGTCTACAATATGCATTTCCCTATGTACCCAAATATTGAAACAAAATAACAGTTTGTAGATGTTAAAATAGACAATGACCAAACTTTACCATTATGTTAAAAATTATTTATATGAATTTCTTTGAGTGCATTGATGTATTCTCCAGAGCTAGATTTTCTAATTCAGATAACCAATGGGTTTTCAGAATTTTAGGGGAAAAAACCATGAAAAGTCAAGCATTAGAATAACAAACTCAAAAAAATTGTCATTCCTGCTCTGAGGACTCAATTTATATTGAACAAATTTGACTAGGAAAAAAAATATTCGATGAATATGAAGTTGTGGGATCATTATTGTATTTCCTTGAAATACATTGTTAATAATAGTTTAAAAGACATCATGACACGGTAAGATGTAACTACATCAGTGAAATGACTCTGTTGTTAAGGACTATGAACACCTAAATACAAATCTGTCAACACAATTTTATAAAACTTGTCAAAACTGGTATAGATGGTAGGTATGTAGACAGATAAATGATGATAGATAGATATGGCAAGCTTCTCCTACAGTGAAGGGAAAACTATCTTACAGTAGAATGCTATACATGTAAAAGGAATGATGGAATTTATGGAATCACCATTTGCCAGCCATTGTAGAAATAATTGATTCAGGCAAGAGTCATCGAAGAGTGCTAAAACTGGCGGGTAAAAGTCTGATGAAGAACAGGATATTTACATAGTCTCAAACTTTTCTCCACAAATTGCTCAGTTACAATTAACATCAGTTAATAGGTACAAAACATATTAACTAAACTTACAATGAAGAAACCTGGAAAATATCATCTAAAGTAAGTTATAAAAGTTAACGGCACCAAGGATATGGATATCTTGTACCTGCAGAAATGATGCACTGAGAGGAACACACTTCACTTCTATGATACTTCTGCCAAAAATGCACAAGAAAACATCAAACAAATCATAATCTTGGGACATTCTACAAAATAATTGGCTTGTACTCTTCAAATATATCAATGTCATGAAAGACAAGGAAAGACTGATGAACTGTTCCAGATTGAGGAGGAATGAAGAAATATGACAACTAAATGCAATGTGTGGTTTGGGATTAGATCTTCGACTTTATAAAGGAAATTAGTAGGCAAATTGGCAAAATTTGAATAGGCCTATAGATTAGATGGTAACACTTGATCTGTGTCAATTCCCCGAATTTAAAGATTTGACTATGATTAAGTGGGAGAGTGTTTTAGGAAATACACATTGAAGTATTAAAGAGCAATAGGGTAACATGTCTGAAAATTACTCTCAAATGCCTCAGGAAAATAAAATGTAATATGCACATCCTCTTTGTGTGTGTGTATGTGTGTGAATGAGAGAGAGAGAATGGTAAAATAAATGTACTAAAATGTCAACATTTGGGAACCTGATTGAAGGATATACTAGATATTTTTGTACTGTTTTTTGCATCTTTTCTGTAAGTTTAAATTATTTCAAAATGAAAAGTTAAGAAAAAACTCAATTATCCCCACTCTTTAATAAAAGGGCGTGAAATCATGATTTTAGAAAAGCAAAAAGACACAAACACACACAAATACAAGAAGCAATGGTCCAGAGAGTCTACAAAAATGACTCAGGATAGTATCAACCTATCAAAATATAACAAGGGAAAAAAGTGTCTATTTCACCCAGCTCTGTCTCCCAGGAGATGGATATCAAAATTTGGGTTCCAAATTTATGTCCACTTTTCTCTATTTCAGTTTATTGATTTCTAGTTTCTCAAAGATTCACTTTGGCAGATTTCATCCCTTTCTAGTATTTCTCAGTGAGGCCACCTTACAGGTATTCTTCTAAAGTTTTATAAATGTTCTCAAAATGACCACATATCATTTCTCTCTCCTGTAGGAAAAAAAAGAGATTTCTAAATTCCTAGACAATTTCTAAACAATACCTAGTACTTTAATTTGAGGTATCATACCTAAAAATTATCTCTTTTCTCCCCTGGGTTTTGGACTTAAAGTAGGGAACCTTAGATGGTAGGCAAAAAAGATATTGAGTAGATATTGTGTATCTACACCCTCTGTTTCTTTACGAGATAGAAATTTTGTAATACAGCCAATTTCATGTTTTCTCTCTGATTTTCTCTAATTCTAAATATTGAGTTTCATGATTAAAGTTTAGATCTTCTAGGCATGATTCTTTTTCAAGGGAATCTTAGTAAATCTTAATTTTATTTGTCTTATAAACTACAACAAGCAGTACTTTGTGTCACATTCTACTGAGTTTCCAAATTCTTGATCAATTAACTTAGAAACTGTGTTTTAGGAAGTTAAAAACTTCTCCTTCAGAAGAAACTAAATAGTGTGTTTGTTGTGTTGGGAAGATAAAGGCATTGAGTATTGGTAGAAATCTGTTGTTATGGAGGTCCCAGCTAGATCCAAGATGATGGTGATGGTGATGATGATGGTGATAGTGGTGATGATGGTGATGGTGATGATGATGGTGATAGTGGTGGTGATGATGATGGTGATGGTGTTGGTGAAGGAGGAAGGAGGAGATACAATGATGATGATAATTATTATGTGCTAACATTTGAGAACTTACTCAGGCCCTCCTTTGAATGTCTTACATGACCTTGACATATTTAGTCTTTAAAATAACCCTGTGAGGTAGGTATTATCACTATGCCCACTTTACAAATGAAGAAACAGGTAAGTTGCCAGAGGTCACAGAACCAATAAAATTTGGAGCCAGACTCCAAACCCAGGTCAGTAGGTCCCTTTCACCTCAACATGTTGAATTATGAGTTCTGGTCCCCTGTAACAACACACCCCTGCTAGATTTCCTGAATTTTCATGGAACCCGGGAGTTGAATGGGAAAGAATTTTAAGCCTGTCCACTATTATAGTTCAGATTTATAGACATGTCTGACACAGTTCTGAGGCAAGGGGACTATGGAAGCAAGATTGTAGGTAGCAACCAAGAAGCCTGTCTGTGTTGTGTGTGTGTGTGTGTGTGTGTGTGTGTGTGTGTATGTGTGAATGAAAGAGAGAGAGACAGAGAGAGATTGAGATTCATAAATGAGGGCAGACTCAGTAACTGCTTGAAGGGAAGGGGAGCAGTGCTTCAAGATCCAAAGGACCCTGTCCTGGAATCCACCCTAACTTCAAGTCAGGGAGATGTCTCTGCCCTGGGAAGATGAAGACTAAACTGCAAAACCAAAAGAAGAAAGAAAAACTCAACTAAGAGTTCAAGCAACTCTGCCAGGCGGCCTTCTCCCATGCCCATTGCAACTGAAGAGGGGGGACATGAGAGGGGTCAGGCGCTCGCAGAGGACAGTGGGAAGAGCAGTGACCCCATCGTGTTCGAGGTAGAGGATGTGTCAGCACCACTGTCCGGGCAGCGTAAGGTGACCAGCAGCCAGATGGCATCAGAGCAGCCCAACGCTCAGCCACCAAGTGGGACAGGCTGAACAAGACTACAAGAAGGGCAGCCGAGGAGCAGGTGGGCTGCCCTTCACTCTTCACATGAGGAAGCCTTTCTTGGAGCCTGAACCAATACCCAAGAAAGCAGAAGGCCTGAGTTCCTCTCTTTGAGAGGCAGGAGTTCTTGAGTTCTGAGCCTTAGGAATAAAGTCTTAAAGTGACTTGTTTTCAGATCCACATGCTCTTGGCACCCGAGGACATGTGGGTTAGCACTAATATTAAGCAGACTACTCTATCAGATGTCCTTTCTATTATTGAGTTCTTAAGATCCCTACTTTTACTTCATAATTTTCTGCTATAAAGATGATCCGGGAATGAACAAGTAAATTGTGAGCCTGTATATTTTCCTGACAAACCATCCAACGATCTAAATGTGAAAACTGATGATTTGCTATGTTTCATGCTTCTTTTTACCCAAATATAGGTAAAATTTTGTTTAGATGTTTAAATGGATCTGGTGTACTACCATGACTTCATTCTTTTACTCATTCAGCAAACATCTGTTGAGTGCTTACTCCTTATCAAGTAGTTGATACATACTGTGAACAAAGTTTGTAGCGTGGGGAGAGAGATCATTAACTCAGTGTATAACTAATAAGTTAATTACTGGGGATGTTGGAAAGCACAACGGCTATGGAGAACAGAAAAAGTAGAGCAGAATAAAAAGAAACAGGAATTAGAGACAAAGGGAAGGTTGCAGTACTAAATAGTATGAATCGTTTCCACGTTTAGCAATGGGAACAAGTCAGAACTGTTCAATCTGACCCATTCCCAGGCTATCTCCAAATGTGCTGCCAGTTAACGCATTGTAAAGTTGTCCAGATGAGAATTTCCAGTTGGAATAATTTAATTGGAATCATTTAAATTATTAAATTTAATAATTTAACTTTGTATATTATGATATAATTCAATGATACATTATAGAATTGCATAGTTTTAGAAATGAAACGGTTTAATTAGAAAACTGTTGACTGCTCATCCCACGGGTAGGAAAACCAGACGCTGAGAGTTTAAGCGATTTGCCCAAAATCACTCAGCCATTAAATGGCATAGCACCAAAATACAGTTTCATCAAAAAAAGTCTTTTTTGTAAACACAATTTTCAAATTTTCTGTAACAAGTTTACTCTCCTATTTCCTGTTTAATTTTTATTCCTTATTCCCACACCATCCCCAATTCACACTACTTCTCCCTGCCTTGGCCGTTAGTTATGCGGTGGTGGTGGCTTGTGTGTGTGTGTGTGTGTGTGTGTGTGTGTGTGTGTGTGTATGTGTGTGTGTGTGTGTGTGTCTGTATCCTTTATGTGTTTCTTTATGTAAGTACAGGAAAGTATGAATACATTATTCAATCCCTTTTAAACACAAAAGTAACATATGGACGCCATTCTGTACTTTTGTTCACCTAATTGTCTTTTTAAAAGAGATCCCTTACTTAGTCCCCTAACTTCTCCAGTTCCTATCTTGCAGTGAAGGACATAATGCTAGCAATGATCATTTCTTAGCAGAGATTGGGACTGTGGAAGAATTCTTTAATCACAGTTTCAGTTAGAAAGGCTGCAGTTTGATTGCAGATAACGGAAACCTGACTTACAGGGACTCAAACAAACAGGCATTTTATTCTTCTCTTATAAGAAGAACTCCCAAGGTAGGTGGTTGCTGGCATTGAGTCAGTAGCTCAAAAATGAATCAGGGACCTGGATCTTGTTTTTTCATGCTACCATTCTTGAAAGTTGGCTTTTATCCTCTTGCTGATGCTTTGCGATTGTATCAATAAAAAGCTATTGCACCTTTAGGCATTATCTACATTGGGAGGAGGGGGATTAAAAGGCCTCTTTCTGAAGCAGCTTTCAGGAAGGAAAGACTCTCTGCCAGGGCTCCCATTATACCCCAGAACTGATTGGCCAAAACGGAGTCACATGCCCACTCCTAGACCAATCAAAGGCCAAGAATAATAATGTCACCTTGGCCCATATAAACCCATCAGTTCTAAGGGCCGATTCTGGGATCCTATCCTCCCAGAGATCCAGGGATTTTTTCCCCCTCTATCTGAATAAAACAGGGCTCTTTAGCAAGAAATAAAAGGGTCAAGAATGCTTATTAGGTGGGCAACAGCCAATATCTATCACTAGTAGTCACTACTTGTACAATATATTTTATCTTAAGAAGTGTGAGGGTTCCACTAGCTGATGAAGGTATATTACATCTTCTTACAACCCACCCATTGTTTCATTAGGTATCCTTGCTTTAATACATTCTTTCAAGGACATAGATAAAAAAATTAAGAGGAAAATTACATGAGAACAAGAAAACGGAAAAAATGGGGGGGAATTAATTTCTTTTACTGCCTATGAGGAGAGGAAAGGAAAACAGGGCTTCTATACCTGGCTAGATTGAGGGTATGTCAGAATACAAAACCTGTGCTCTATTAAGCCTATCCCAAACTACACAATCAATGTAGATTAAATAAATATATACATAACCTGGCTCTATCCTTCTTAATATGTTCTAACTACAAAGGGAAAATGATTAACTTTACAGTAGAGAAATCTGGCAGACATCACCTTAATCAAGGGATCAAAGTCAACATCACTAATAACGAGATAAACTGAAACCATGTGCCACCTGATAGGCTGCAATGAGCACAGTAACTTGCCAAATATGTATAACCTATACCTAATCATGAGGAAGCGTCAGACAAGCCCAAATAAGAGATATTCTGCACGTTGACTGGCTTGCGATCATCAAAAGTGTCAAGGTCATAAAAGTTAAGAAAGGACAATGAGGAAATGTTCCAGAGTGAGGCAGAGACTAAAACTCAGTGACAGCTAAATGCAATGCATGATTCTGGACTGAATCCTTTTTCTGTAAAGAACATTATTAGAACAATTAACAAAACTGGAAGGGAGGCTGGGGAGTAGGTGGCTGGAGCATACTGATGTTAATTTCCTGATTTTGATGTTTGTATTAATGGTATGTAGGAGAATGCCCTTTTGGGGGGTAGGAAATACACACTAAAAGTATTTAAAAGTGATGGAGCATTTCATCAGCAACAAATTCTCAAAAGGTTCAGAAAAAAATAAGATTTTCATATTATCTTTGCAAGCTTTCTATAAGTTTGAGACTGTTTCAAAATAAAACCACTCTTCTTTTGTTTTCACTTAATGATATATAGAGATGCCAATTCTTCGTGATGGCTGCATAGTATTCCATTATAGGGATGTGACTAGTTTTCTAATGACAGACATTTAGATTGCTTCATTCTGAGGTGATTACATCCTATACTGCAGTGAATACTTCTGTTCTAATACTATTTTGCACGTGTCACTTTATCTGTAAAATAAATATCTAGAAGTAGCAATTATTTTAACCGATTTTAAATGGAAGCCATGTTCTAAGATACATAGTACACAATGCAAAATGATGAAGTATTCACTAAATGTATTTTTAGGCCAGTTGATTTGATTTAGTAATATTTTCATTCATTGTTTCAATAAATATTTTTGGTTCACTACTGTAGAATAAGCTCTGTATTCTAGAAACAACCACAATCTTTTACCTTCAAACAGCATGGAAATTTGAGAGATTTCGCAGGCTAAATTTCATTAATTTAAAAAATTTTCCAGTTTAAGTCTTTATATTGATAATTTTTTAATGGAAGAAAAAGGAATTAACCTTTTTTGACCCTAAGGTGTATAGAATATTTTTGCCAATGTTGAAAGGAAACCTTTTAAAAATTTTAGATACTTCACTAAAATTGCTTTTCAGCCGTGTTGCTATTAATATTATATTAATTAATACTGTCATTGTTACAGTCATTTCCAATAAATCCAGTTAGCAGTTTAACACTCAAATTTCTCTTTTTCCCCTACACCTTAAGTTTTCACTGTGTTTCCTTAAGTGTAAGTTTTGTTAACCCACTCCTGAAAGATGGAGAACGGTAGGCCATCTCTTCAGGAACAAAATATTATTTTCAAGGTTGTTTTTTCCACATCTTTTCAGAAAAGCATTCAGAAGTAAATACATTCATAAAAATGTTTCAGACATAAGTGGAGGCCACTAAAGACACCACTCTAGGAAATTGACACTTACAGAGCTGACGAATTGCATAAATGGCCTTTTATGGTTATTGATACCAGCTGTGCAGACAGAGGAGCCTCTCCATCAAGAATTTATCAAGGAGAGTCACAAAATTAATAATTGTGCAAATCTCAGACTATTCCTAGCCAGCATTGTTAAGGAGTAAATAATAACAAACAATTAAGCCTCCAATTACAAGGAAATAAAGCTCTTAAGGTCAAAAAAGTAATTCCTCTAAATTGAGGACCTCAGTGTAAAGGTTTTGAGTTGGGTCTAGAGCTGTAGTCCAAATCTGAAGTCAGGCTCTGGTTTCTAAAGGGCCAGGCAAAGCCCCGGGGGGAAGAAGAATGTAGTGGTCGGGAGTGTTACCATGGCTTGGAAGCATAGGCTCAGTATTTTATAGTGTGAGTATCCCAGGAGCCAATGATATACCTTCTGGGAGTCTTAGTTTCTTCAGCTATTTAATGGAGATAATAATGCCTACTTTTATCTAAGACCTGAAAAAACCAACCTAACCTAACTAGTAGCCTGTCTGAAATTTGCATATGAATGTGAAGTTTGATATTGTTGGGCACCTTAGTTAGCATGTCATTAAAGAGCTGCCCTGAGCCTGCTTTTCCGGCCTCACCTGTCCCCACACTTCCCCTAGTAACTTAAACTTCAGAAATAATCCCCATTATGCCACGTTGTAGTTCCCCATGCTGTTTCACGTCTGTTCCTCTTGTATGCTCTTCAGGATCAGCTCAAGGGTGACAGCTGCCAGGAAGCGTCACCTGGCCACTGGCTTTCCCACCTGGCCAAGTCCAGCATGTGCGTGTGTGCCTGTGTGTGTTGGAGTGGGGAGAAGGGGATGGGGGGATAGGGACAGGAAGGGTATACAGGAAGTGAGAGATGCATGAGTATGAAGAGGTCCTTTGGGGTCAGACTGGGAATCGCCTTACATGTTATGCTAAGGAGTTTGCCCAAATCTTTAGGGCAAAATCTTATGGAGGCTACGAAGGGTTTTAGTAGAACAGTGGCAGGATCTGATATTTTTATTTAGGAAGATGACCTGGCTGCAGTGAGGAGGAGAGATTGGAGAGGTGGGGAGATATCACAAATGCAGATAGGACCATGAGAACAATTCTCCCTGCAAGTTTCCTTCTCCTCTCCTTCGGGTTTCACAGGAGTTGGTTGGTTGCTGTATGGGCACAGTGGGGTGGCATTTGACAGGACTTTTGGAGACTTACAGAGCATCAGGGAGTGGGTGTCAGGATCCCTGAGGTGTGAGTCAGACTGTAGCAGCGCAGCCTCTCCCCAAGCTCTGCTCTCGGTCCTCCTTTCCTTTTAACAGAGTAGACAGAGGCAACACACATATTCTAATAATGAAAAAATACAGAGCTGGAGATACAGGGCAAGATGGCAGATAAAGAAGGATCGTGCTTATAAAACTACTTACCACTTTGCACATGGACTCCGTGGAAATAGGGTCTTTTCCTATTTCAGGGGTTCTCAAATTTTAACATGCACCGTAATCACCTGGAGGGTTCATTACACCGTAGACGCAGCAGTTCAGATTCTAAAGGTCTGGCGTGGGGCCCATAATCTGCCACTCTAACAAGATCTCATGTGATGCACATGCTGCTGGTCTAGGGACCACACTTTGAGAACCACTGTTCTAATTTATTCTTTTCATCCCCCCCCAATATCCTGCGTGATGCTATTATTTTAACAGAAGAAGAAACAGTTATTGGAAGACTCAGTAGCCTGTCCTCTGCCCTAGGTAATAAGCAGAAAACAAAACTGCGGAGCCAGGTTGTGTTTGGCTTAAAAGCCCACATTTTTTCCCACTTCATGTTCCCCTTTCCTCTCCAAGCCATCCTGAGAACTTATGCAGGGCAGAGGGAGCTCCCAGCTATTTTCTTTCCATCGGTGCCCCAATTGCCCACAGCTGTTAGGTGTGAGAGTGGAGCTTAAAGGAACATATGGAACTCCTGAGCGTTTCTTTTTGTCCAAAAACCGTGTCAACTCCACGAGCTGTGGTTCCTCACTCTGGCCAAAGGGTGATATACAGATCCTGCCTTGCTGTTGCTCATAGAACACTGCCTGAGACGGAGGTACACAATGAACATCCTTCTGTTCCACGTGCAACATAATGATTGGAAGTCTGCGATCTGCCCACCTGCATCTTGCCCTTAATGCCTTTTCCAGTTAAGTTCGCGCCTCTCCCATGCTGGTACTATTTCCCCTAAGATCAGACACAACCAGGTGATTCTGTATGGAATTGCCCACCGGTTCTCTCTGTGGGCCTTTCCCCTTTCTTCTTTCTAAATATTTCCACATGCTGTGGACGTCCTGCCAAACCCTATTTCTGACTTTGGATCATTTTTTGGAGCATCTTCACTTGCTGGTTGTCCACTTTGGACTAGGGAAAAAAAACACCCAGAAAAGCATTCACTCTGATTATCTCTGTGCTTTGGAATTAATGATATGCTCTACAGGTAGTAAGTCTGTAAAAAGCCAAGACCTTTGTTTTTGGCCAAAGAAAATATTCTAACCCAATGTTTCATTGTTGCCGGTTTTTTCCAATGTAATATTCAACCTGTAAAGTAGGCAAGGTTGGTTTGAGGAATTTTATAAATTCTTTCTTTCTGTGTTATTTACAATGCATATGTTCCCTCATTGTAATAATAAGGCTCCTTGCCCTGAAATTTTTGTTCTGAATTAGATTTTTTTTTTTTTCCCTGAATGGGGAGGTGGTAAGCACCAACAATAAATTGTGCCCAAAACAGGACTTGATAATCCTCCTGAACTTCCAAAATTACCTGCTCAGTGTAGTTTTCTTTTTTAAAATGGGAGTATAGTTGATTTATAATGTTGCGTTAGTTTCCGGTGTACAGCAAAGATTCAGTTATATATCTCAGTATAGTTCTTATTGACATAGTTTAGTATTCCTTGAATCTAGGTGGCATTTTTGTCCATGTGTTTTGTTTGTTTATTTTAATTATCAGACTGTATACAGTTTAGGTAAGTGAAAAGTTTATTTTCATAAATATAAATTTAAAAAACCTATTGTATTCTTCCTCTTCCTCCCCCTGTCTTCTCTGCTTTTCCCTCTTTCTTCTTTTCCCTTCTTCCTTTCCATCCCTTCCCTTCCTTTCCCATTAGGTAGGGCTGGGCAAGGCAGACACAGTGGGGGAGGGAGACAGCTCAGCTTGGGATGTTAAAACTCCAGTGAAATGAGGAAGTTTCCACACTGGGTCCTAATGGGTGGCCCAGCATGTGAGGTTGCCAAATTTAGCAAATAATAAAACAGGAAGCTCAGTTAAATTTAAATTTCAGTTAAACTATGAATTCTTTTTTTTATTTTTTATTTTTATTTTTATTTTTATTTTTGCGGTACGCGGGCCTCTCCCGCCACGGAGCACGCGCAGGCCCAACGGCCATGGCTCACGGGCCCAGCCGCTCTGCAGCATGTGGGATCCTCCCGGGCCGGGGCACGAACCCGCGTCCCCTGCATCGGCAGGCGGATTCTCAACCACTGCGCCACCAGGGAAGCCCTATGAATTCTTTTTTAATATAAGCATATTTCACACAATATTTAGGACATACGCTAAAAAAATGATTGTTTACCTAAAATTCAAATTTAACTGGATGTCCTTTATTTTATCTGCCAACCCTACTGGTGTGGGTTGTCAGAGCCCCGAGTGTCATGGTCCGAACGCGAGTTGGAGAAGAATTTCCAGACACAAGGCAGAATGTGAAGAGGATGGAATTTATTAGAGGGAATGGTCGCAGCCAGAACAATGGGGCCAACTTCCTAGTAGTCTGGGAGAGCCGACCCCGAACATGTGCTATTAGTCAGTTTTTATAGCCAGAGAGCAAAGGAATGGTCTGAGGTGAAAATTTTCGTTTACTAATTGGTCGAGGCACATATACCTTCCTTCTATAGGGTGGGAGTGGGACAGGACAGATGCTTTTCCTTATTTGGGACGAGAGAGGAACAGGTCCTGTCGCCCAGGTAGGCTCAGGAATTTCTATGTACACATCGCAACATGGTGGGGAGGTCGATGAAGAGTCCAGTAGGGTGTGTAATGCCGAAACTTTTCCAGGCAGGGTTGTCCTTTGTCCTTGAAGCACCACACAGACTAGATGAGAAGGGCATCCATGTGGCGGAGGGAGTAGTAGGGACGGCAGCTTAGAACAGGGTGTCAGAGCCAAGTGGGATGACAAGAATACCCCTAAAGTAGAAGGAAGATGGCCCAGGGGATTGCTTATTAAGGAAATATATTGAGGATGATGTTGTAGATGGGAGCTACAAATTTGAAAAGGAGAAAACTAGAATGAGTCCTGCATTGTGGGATTGGAATTGGAGATATAAGTGTGAATTCATAGTTAATAATTTGAAAATGTGATATATATTTGCTTTATATGCATAGACTATCACTGGAATATGCACAAGAAAGTGTAGCAGTGTTTACCTTATAGGGAGCAGAAGTGAGCGGCTGGGGCAAGAGATGGAAAAACTACTTTTCTTTATATTTACTTTGCTACTTTTTAAATGTTATGCCATGTGCTCATGTTACTGCACTAGACGATATTTCTAAAAATTTTAAACGTTTAAAAAATAAAATTGGATCTATTTCAAATCTGAATATTAGAGGTGGCCTAGACCTTAGAGATTTTTCTAGCCAAATTCCTGAATTTAAGATGGTGCAACTGAGGACTAGAGAAGTTAAGTGACTTTCAAGGTCATAGAATCAATTAGCGTGTGACAGTGGAAAGAGAAAGGGCTCTGGATTCAAATCTTGCTTCTTGCCCTTGGGCAAGTCACTTACCTCTCCGAACCTCCATTTCCTCCACCACAGCACAGAGCATGAAGCTAGGTGGTGGCAGGGGGACGGCAGCTTGCTCAGGAACGAGTCCTACTCAGGTTCACCTGTCACAGCACAGGGTCTTGGGCAAGTCAACTGGCCTGTCTAAAGTGCAGACTTTTTTTTTTTTTCATTTTTTTGTATCAATTTTCCTTCTTTTCTAATTTGTTTTATTGAAGTATAGTTGATTTACAGTGTTGTGTTAGTTTCTGCTGTACAGCAAAGTGATTTAGTTATACATATATATACATTCCTTTTCATATTCTTTTCCATTATGGTTTATCAAAGCCTATTGAATATAGTTCCCTGTGCTAGACAGTAGGACCTTGTTGTTTATCCACTCTATATATAATAGTTTGCATTTGCTAATCCCAAACTCCCAATTCATCGCTCCCCTACCCACCCCTTGACAACACAAGTCTGTTTTCTACGTCTGTGGGTCTGTTCCTGTTTCGTAGATAAGTTCACTTGTGTCATATTTTAGATTCTACATATAAGTAATATCATATGGTATTTGTCTTTCTCTGACTTACTTCACTTAGCATGGCAGTCTCTAGGTCCATCTGTGTTGCTGCAAATGGCATTAATTCATTCTTTTTATGGCTGAGTAGTATTCCATTGTATATATGTACCACGTCTTCTTTATCCATTCATCTGTCAATGGACATTTAGGTTGCATCCATGTCTTGGCTATTGTAAATAGTACTGCTATGAACATAAGGGTGCATGTATCTTTTTGAATTACAATTTTGTCCGGATATATGCCCAGTTGTGGGATATATCCCACAGTGGGATTAATCCCCAGGGGGATTGCTGGATCATATGGCAACTCCAGTTTTAGTTTTTTGAGGAACCTCCATACTGTTTTCCATAGCAGCTGTACCAATTTACATTCCCTCCAACAGTGCAGGAGGGTTCCCTTTTCTCCACAACCTCTTCAGCATTTGTTATTTGTAGATTCTTTAATGACGGCCATCCTGACCGGTGTGAGGTGGTACCTCCTTGTATAAATTGCAGACCCTTCATTTGTTATGACTGTAGTAGCTTTATTTCATCAAATCTAAGAAGGCTTAGATTGTTTAAAATGCACCACTATTTTATGTTCTGTCAAGAAATGTTAAAAGTGCTATGATTAATTGTAACATGGCAGCCACTGTGAGGTGCATGCTGATTTCAGACATGTTAAAATGTGAAAAAAAATATACATCTTAGAATCAATGTAATATGATAGAATTTACCAAAGGGAAAAGATATATAATGTAAAAGGTTGTCCATTGGTAACTGAGAAATAACTGGACATAAATGAAGAAAATTAGGCTGGCATTTAAAAACATTACAAGGACGGGGGTGGGGGAAGAAACAACATGAAGATATAATGGGAAGTAAATACCTTAATCTTTATACAATTTGGATCAAGAAAGCATAGACAGTGTGCACACACTGGGAAGTAAACAAAAAAACATAAACAAAATAGAGTTGGAATACTTCCTAGGAAGACATGCACTGTTGTCAGATAATTTGGCCAAGAACTGAAACCCATTTCCTGTTTTATAATGACATGTTAAGGGGAGGTGGCAGATGTGCAATTCTAAGTTGGACACAAAGCGGGAGGCAACACTGGGGACCACCCAGGTGAGGTGGGGTAGAGACTGCCTCTGGGCCAGCACATGGGTGAAGTCAAAGGAGCAACAAAGTAAGAAGGGAGTTCTGTGAGGTCTGTAAAATACGTACATCTAAACATGAATGCCTGAGAGAACTGTGGGCCTGTTTACTTTTCCCATTGACCCTCATGAGATACAGAAATTGAAAAATGTGGTTATGTATTCAGGTTACCTACCCCATTCCACCAGCTAATCAGTACCAGGTACCAGATCTGAACCCCGAAAGGAGGGAACGCTGTTTCCAAAAGGAAGCAAAGGCTCTCCCTAGTGTCCCAATCCGGGATGAGAGGTGTCCAAGCGGTTGGTGGATAGTGTCAACTTGACCTTACAATCACCCAGGAGGTTGAGGTTGGAGAGTGGGGTGTTGAAGAGGTAGTCAACACTTACCTCATAGAAATGTTGAGAAAATTAAATGAATGATGTCACCACATCCGGCACATGGTAAGTGCTCAGTAAATATTACCTATTGTTGAATTTTTTTAAAAAGCTTTGTCAACCATAAAATGCTATACAAATATTTATACTGTACAGTTTATTTTAAACACCATCACGATTAGATCCTGATTCTTCAGGATCGCAATCTAGACCTCTTTGCAACATGCCATATTATACTTATTTCATGTACTATTACTTTAAATTGAACCTTTTTTCAATAAACTGCATTATATAAACTTGTTCATAAACACTAGTTTTGTGCATGGGGTGCTGTATATCTTTCAGATATTTCCATAATACATATGCACAATGTAATATAGGAACATAGATTTTTCTTTTAAAGAGCAAAGCTTCAGCAGTTTCTCCTGAATTTTATTCTGTCATTTGACTACATTATATTTCTGATGTTCAATTTGTACTGGGTACATTATGGACTTCTCTAGGGAACAGAAAGAATTTTTTTAAGTAAACATAAAATGCTTTGATAAATCAAAACATGTGAATAAGATTTCCGTTAATCCCAATCATCAAGAGTTTGGGATTAGCAGATGCAAACTATTATATATTGAATGGTTAAACAAGGTCCTACTGTATAGCAAGGGAGCTATTTTCAATATCCTGTGATAAACCATATGGAAAAGAATATGAAAAAGAATATATATATATATATGTATAACTGAGTCACTGCTGTACAGCAGAAATTAACACAACATTGTAAATCAACTATACTTCAATAAAATTATATATAAAAAAGAAATCCCAACCATCAAAATACCAAATATAAAAATAGGTAATTAGGGGACTTCCCTGGTGTCACAGTAGTTAAGAATCAGCCTGCCAGTGCAGGGGACACAGGTTCGATCCCTGGTCCGGGAAGAGCCCACATGCCATGGAGCAACTAAGCCCCTGCACCACAACTACTGAGCCTGTGCTCTAGAGCCCCTGAGCCACAACTACTGAGTCTGCGTGCTGCAACTACTGAAGCCCCTGCACCTAGAGTCTGTGCTCTGCAACAAGAGAAGCCACAGCAATAAGAAGCCTGCACACCAAAATGAAGAGTAGCCCCCATTCACCACAACTAGAGAAAGCCCACGTGCAGCAACGAAGACCCAATGCAGCCTAAATAAATAAATAAATTTTTAAAATTAAATAATTAAAAAAGTAGGTCATTAGGGAATGATAATTTAATATACAAAAAAGTCCTGTGAGCTTGCAACTTTGGCACAGGTCAAAGTGCAATGGCATGGAGGTCTGGAAATGTCAACTCAGCTAACTAACAATGTTCAGTAAGTCACACAGTTAAGCCATTTACCTTCTCTGATTTCAGTTTCTTCACCCCGAAAATAAAGGGGGTACTGGCTGGAACTAATGATTCTGAGGGCTCTTACAATTCTAAAATTCTATGATGCCGTGAGGTATAAAGGTCCATCTCTAAGGCATTTATGTGTAGGTTTACTCATTTTTCTTTGAGATAAAAACAGAGAAACTTGTAGCTAAATCACTGTCAGAACTGGCAATGGAGACTTCTGGGTGTCCCCCAAACCTGTTCTCCCCTTCCTCCTGGGCACAAAGTTAGACTGAATTTCCCATCCTCCTCTACAGTGTGGTGTGGCCATGTGTCCAAGTTCTAGGGATGGAATATGGAAGTGGCGTGCACCACGTTGAAGTGTGGCTCAGAAAAACTTTCCGTGTATGCTCCTCCACACCCTTCCCCTTCCTGCTGTCCAGAATGGTGACGTCCCCACCCCCTAGAGTGCCTTAGAAGCCATGTGTAGAGTCACCATCTGTCTGTTCTCTGAATAACTGTGTTGAATAGAACACCTACTCACTCTCTCACCCTGAAATGTTGGGAGACAGTTCTCCATGGGTCTCTCATGTTTCTGTGAGTCCTGTGAGCAGAGGCATTGGCTGCCTTTGTTTCAGGCTGTTTCCAAAGATGTGAACAGCCTTGGAAGACAGAGATAGTGTCTCCCTTAGAAGCAAAGCACAGGTTGCTTTATTGTCCAGTATAATCAAGATAATATCTCCCTCTGGGGCAAAGGGCATCTTCACTTACAGCTCACTGTGAAAGATGCACATCCCCTAAGCTTATGGCTTCTTAGCTTTGACTCAAACCCACTCTATGTGCAATGTTCACTTGGGACACTTCAGATCACCCCTGTGGGACTTGGGGAACATGGAGGAATGACACAGACATGAAGATTTCTGTAGCATAAGTAATCAAGTCATTTGTCTCTGACCTGGAAGTTTCGTGTCTTCTGCCAGCTTCCAGGAAACTGTGATAGGCTATCTCATCAGCTCGTGAGTAGGGTAAGATCTCAGATGTTCACAGTTTTTGATACCCACCCACCTTAGAGAAACCCTGCCCTCTTATGTGAGCAAGCCATTACATTTTAGGTCTGTTTTTATAGTTTTAACTAATACAGCAGCAGTCACTTTCCTATTGAAAAATCAATAAGAACTTAGAGTAAATTTTTACTTAGAGTAAAAATAAAGGATATGAGTCTGTTAGATGAAGGATTGAATTAGGTAAATATTTTCAAAATGTGTTCAAGTATACACTAGTCCTATCCGATATCTTGCTGAAAATAATGTACTATATTCAAATATGTATGCAATACACTCACAGTTTCAATTTTATTCCCCCTCCCTCCCTGGAGAGTCACAATGCACATAAGTTTATTAAAGACTCAGAGAAATCCTGTAGTAAAGAAAATTATTTGCATTATTTAACCAGCAGCATTTTCTAAATTTTTTCAGCATAACCTCTATTGACATTCTATGAAATGAGTATTCCATGGAATACACAGGGGGAAATGCAGGGCTAGATCATTTCTAAAATCCCTGTATACATCTATGATTCAAATGTCTGAAAATAAGTAAGAAACACATTTTTTTTTTTTTTGGTACACGGGCCTCTCACTGTTGTAGCCTCTCCCATTGCGGAGCACAGGCTCCGGACGCGCAGGCTCAGCGGCCATGGCTCACGGGCCCAGCCGCTCCGCGGCATGTGGGATCTTCCTGGACCGGGGCACGAACCCGTGTCCCCTGCATCGGCAGGCGGACTCTCAACCACTGCGCCACCAGGGATGCCCAGAAACACATTTTTTAATGTATTAGACGAACGTGAGTACACTCAGTGCTTCTTAAGCTTTAATGTATCCCTGGGAATCCTGTTAAAATGCAGATTCTGATTCAGAAAGTCTGTGTAGGACCTGATATTCTGGATTTCTAACAAGTTCCCAGGTGATCTCAATGTCAGTGGTCCACGGACCATTCTTTGAGTAGCAAGGATCTAGCAATACAAGATCTAAAAAGTAATCATCATAACTTATGATGATTAAGACATTAGCAAATTGGAAGATAAGGCTATGTTACTGCAAATTTTTACTATATATTTAAAGAAAAATGGTCCACACTTGTGGCTTCTTATTAGACGACTTAGGGGTGATTTTAGAATCTCTCAAAATTACCTGATGAAATTAGGGACATGATTACTTACTAGAATAATGTATGTATCCGTGTGGGGTTCTGCATCATTGTGTAGCCTATTCCCAATTTAGAAGTTTGAACACAGACTCGGGCTCTACAGTAAAGACACTGACAAATAATTTGTGATTCAGTCCAGGAGGAAGGATTAATCTGGCCATATTTTAACCTATATATGCTCTGGATTAAAGATGACTAAAATCTTTCCCCCCCAAATTTTTTTCTTTTTTTTGCTTTCTCCTAGCTCAGATTTGAACGTTGTTGACCTATGTTTCAAGAATCAATTTCCCCACTCTGCTCTAACAGCTCTAGAGCAGAATTTTTTAAACAAAATATAAAGGCAAGGCATGTGAGATCATGTAGAAAAGTTATAAGGAGATGAGCTTACAGGAGCATAAAAATTTACCATCAGTGAAGTTACTTCCAACAATGAAAACGAGAGAAAGTTTGGCATGTGCTAATTAAGGAACTTGATATGTGTGAATTTGTTTCCAATTATGAGATCTGAGTCCAATAATGAATTCTTTGAACCTGTTTCCAAAGTAACATATTTGGTTCTATAATAAAATTCCATCCCAATCTCTAAGTAAAAATAATTTGCCACCTTCATGATAGTGAGAGGAAAAATGTCAAAAAAGGTACACTGCATGCTCTCAATGGAAAATATAATTTAAAAAAAACATTTAAAATTATAAGGATCTCGGAAAATTCATGATATTACATGAAATAAGAATAAAAAAGAAAGTACATTGTTCCTGTAAGTAGTCAATAAGAAAATGATAGCAGTTTAGTATAAAAATCATGAGTGAATTTTTCTTTCACTTTGCTTTCTGTTAATACTGGATTTCCACTATTAGTAGACATTATGTTATTTAAAATAAGTTTATTAAGACAGCTTTTGGCTGATGGATCTGTAAAAACAGTATTAATTATGTTAATGGGACTTGGAAAAACACTATTTGTTTTGTTAATTTTTTTAACATAGAGTGGGAGAAATATTGATTGATCAGAACTTTCTGTCAATGTAGTATATAAGACTAAGCTATACATAGGGAATAGATAAGAAACTCAGCAGAAGATAGATGGCATACCCAAAGTGAACCATTGAGCAGTTTAATAGACTGTTTACAAAGGTGCGGTCTGTCAGGGTTTTGGGAAACCAACAAGGTTTAGGGCAGTTCCTTGGGGTGGTGGTGGGCAGCAGGCAGGGAACTGTTTTCACCACTGGGCTTGAAGGATCAAGGATGGAATAGTCACTGGGACAAGGTTGGGTGGCTGAATGGAAAGGGGTCACTGAAGGAGGATGGCAGCTGAAGCACAGTCCTGATTCTGGCAGTAGGAACCCAGGGAATAGATACCCCAACATCCCATTCCTCCTGCCCTCTCATCTCCTGCTGGTGCATCCTCATCATAGATCCCAACCAAAGCCAAAGGACAAGGGAGCTGGTTGATGCAGGTCAGCTTCCTGGGCCCAGAGCAAGAAGGGTGGACCATGGATCTGGAGGGATAAGTGGAGGAGAAGCAGAACAAGGGGCTATACAGCAGAGCAGGAATGGGGTCTGTCTATTTACACATGGATTCACACAAGGGCTCATGCTAAGTGCTTCAGGCCAATGCTTGTGAAGAAAAATATGGCTGAAGGCATTTCTGAAAACCTGGAGCATCGCATAAACGTTTGCTTCTCCTTATGTGCAAGATTGCCCGTGCTGTGTTTGCTTGGCTGAAATAAAATGTTCTAAGGCATCCTGCACTCTCCTTTGCATTAATAGCAAGAGCTAATGGATCTTAAAAATAAGAAGCCTCTCACTCAGACCTTTGTTTAAAAATCTCTCCCGATCACACACTCATAGCAGATTATATATGTATATATACACATAAAAATATATTATATTGGGTTTCCCTGGTGGCGCAGGGGTTGAGAGTCCGCCTGCCGATGCAGGGGACACGGGTTCGTGCCCTGGTACGGGAAGATCCCACATGCTGCGGAGCGGCTGGACCCGTGAGCCATGGCCGCTGAGCCTGCGCGTCCGGAGCCTGTGCTCCACAACGGGAGAGACCACAGCAGTGAGATGCCCGCGTACCGCAAAAAAAAAAAAAAAAATTAATAAATCACTCTTATTCCCTCACTGAGACTTCTCTTGACTTCCAAATTTCTCCCCCAAAGATACTTTTTAATTTTTTTTTTGCTAGAAGTGTAAATTGATGATGATGATGATAGCAATCACTTATTGAATGCTTTCTATGTGCCAAATCACCTACAGGGTAGCTACTACTATTATCTCTTACTTTAGCATCATATGGATGAAGAATTGAGGCTAAAGGAAGTTCATTAACTTCTTCAAGTCACATGACCAGAAATAAATGACTAGGATTTTGGGGGCCGTCAGATTACAGAGCTCAAGATTTTAAACACTCTTTTGCCTCTTTCTCTGGAAACAGTGCTTTCTACATTTTTTTTAATATTGAAAAAGATGACTGATGTTCTTTAAAACTTTTGCTTGAGGGACTTCCCTGGTGGTACAGTGGTTAAGAATACGCCTGCCAGTGCAGGGGACATGGGTTTGAGCCCTGGTCCAGGAAAATCCCACATGCCGCGGAGCAGCTAAGCCCATGCACTACAGCTACTGAGCCTGTACTCTAGAGCCTGCGAGCCACAACTACTGAGCCCACATGCCACAACTACTGAAGCCCGTGCACCTAGAGCCCGTGCTCTGAAACAAAAGAAGCCACCGCAATGAAAAGCCCGCGCACCACAACAAAAGAGTAGCCCCCGCTCACTGCAACTAGAGAAAGCCTGCGTGCAGCAACGAAGACCCAACACAGCCAAAATAAATAAATAAATTTATTTTAAAAAAGACAAACTTTTACTTGAAAGCTAATCACATAAAATGCAAGACTGCCAAAGATGGAGGAAAACAAGAGAAAAGACATCAGCGGCAGGGTGAACTAAGGGGAAATGTTGACTAAAGAAGGTTCTAAATTGATCTCAGTCTCCTCGCAAGCACCTGCCATTCACGAGTGTCCTCTGTTCTGTGCCTTTCCATCTAAACTGGAATATTTGTCCTCCCCTTTCCTAAATGATTGCTGTGAACACTGGTAGCTAAGCTTGATCATCTCATTGAATCTGTATTAAAGTCCTACAAAGCTCTAATAGAATGGTTTTGCTGTAGGCCTTCAACTTATCCCATGTCAGCTTTGTTCACTGAAATTCTGAGAAACGTGATAGAATAGCGTAATGTGCGTATGGCCACATTGCATCTGTCAGTGTAAACCAGCTTTACCAACGTGTTAAGCTGCTTTTATAAAACATGCTGATCAACCAAACCAAATATGGAGAGCCAAACGTTATCCATGTTACTTCATAGACTTCAGCGCTCAGAATATGGAAACATTTTAAAGAAATAAATAATAATTCTCACTCTACTTTGGAATATCAAGGATAAATAGACAATTATAGATTATTGAGGCTTGATACTTCTCCAACTCTGGATAACTTGGCCCATTTCTCTATCTATCAGATGATAGCCCAGAAAAAGGTATAAAAATGGAACCCTTCGGTAAGCCAATTTAATGACGTGTTAACAACTTTGACAAAAAGTTGGTGATGAAATTAAAATATTTATGTAAAATGACATATTGAGGTTAACAGTGGGATTCAATTATCCATGATATCCATTAACATGGAAGGTTGAGAAGTTGCTGTAAATTTCCTGAAGCTCGGACTGCCCCATAGCTTAAGCCATATCTTGCAGAAGAGATGAGAAAGAATTCATTGGCTCCAAACTGATCTGATTTACCTTGTGGCTGTGTGCCAGACTGTGCTAGTGCAGAAGTGTGAACTGAAGGCTACCAAAGACAATTCTGTTGTATCCCTTGTTTTTACAACAGGCTAGAAAAGACTTTATCTGGGCCAGACCTGAACTTCTGAACAGCTTCGGGTAGCTGTTTGTCGTTTTTGCCTCACTGGTATCTATTCTCTTTTTCCCCAAGTTACAATATTTCAAATTTCCTTTGGGAAGCTACTCCATGCCCAATCTCAGATCACGTGGTTTGAGATGGATCGATATGACCCACATTTCAGCTACCAAAAGCACTGAATTTCCTTAGTTGTGTTGATTCATTCAAAGGTGGGCTCATAAACTGGGCCTGCCCTAGCATCAAAATTCCATCCCTCTAGGCATACTGATGGGTTCAGAGAGATGGGCATAAACCCAAGTTAATCCAGCCATGGTCAATTCAGGCTTGAGAAGGTACACCCCCCAAAAAAGTCTTTTCTGCTAGGATGACTAGCACAAACAATGATATAATCTTAGAGCTATAGGGCACCTGTATGGAGTTCAGGAACGAAACCCATGAACATAATGCAGAAAAAGTAGAGAATCTGATACCTGATCATGTTGTTTGAGCCCCTGGAACAAAACATGCCTGAAGATACGAGTATTGGACTTACAGTGATAATAGTTAATTTGTCCTTCTTTTTGCTGAAGTCAGTTTGAATTGAGGTTTCTGTCACATGCAACAAGAGAGTTCTAAATAATATACCTCCTAACTATATTTAGTCTTACCTTCTGGTTCTTCTAGAAAAATCCCACTACTTGATCTAGCACTCCCCCGTTAAAGAAGGTTTAACAATGACTCTTCAGTGCTTAGCCCGACAGGCTGGATCTGGTTTAGGCCTTTGCTTGGCTGACTCAGGCATGTGGCTTAGCAGCATGAGGCCAGTTGGGAGAAAGAACCAGATAGGACTCGATGGCAAATAGGGGGCCATAGCCTGCTTGGGAGAGGACAGTTGTGGTGTCTGGGAACAGTGCCCTGTGGTCATTTCTAAAATCAGGAGTAAAATAAATATGGACAATTGGAGCCATAAAACAAATATTTCAGAGACATCATTCTGCGAAGTCTCCGTCACCAAAAGGAACAGCAGTGACACTGCAGCTCAAGGGCTAGATGAGTTTCCCTCAGTCCATTGGTTCTGCCTAGCTGCAGGCAGACAACTAACCGTGTGGTTGGGCCACCAGAGCTCACTCTGGACAGCGACCGTGCTGAGCCTCACCTGACAGGGGAACACAGGCCACTACCAAATGCGCTCACCCTGTGGATAGTCACTTGAGAAGTCAGATGGTCCGGAGCCTGCCCCATGAGCCCATTAGAAGCTTCAGCCGGAGAAAACAGAGGCCAGGAAGCAAAGTAGCTGCCAACAGGTGCAGCCGGCCTTCCAGACCCCGGGGTGGAGTTGTGTGCGTTGACTTGGAGAGCAACTCAGACCTGGGCTTAAGTCCCAGATCCACCCCCAGCTAGTGGTAAAGCCTTAAGCAAGCGTTTAAATTGTCTATGCCTCAGCCTTCTCATCCACAAAATAGTAGTTCTTCCCTCAGAAGGTCATTGTGAAGATTCATTGAAAAACGTGTAAAAATGCTTCGCCCAGAGAAACACTCTACACGCTATCTCTCATTGTACCCCTATGCTGCAGATAAGCTGGATAGACCATTTCCTATACATAGCTGGTACTCCCCATCTTTACACGTTCCATTTTCTTACCTTATGTTTCCCTCCTGAAATTCTACGCATCCATTAAAATTTAATTCAAAAGTCATTGCTTTCATGAAGGCTGCCTTCCAACTAGATACAATCTTTCCTTTGGCTCTAGCTTTTTGTAAGAGATAGAAACTTGCTTCATATAGGGCAGGAGTTCTTAATCCTGGCTGCATATTGGAACCACTTGGAAATCTGTTAAAAATATTGATGCCTGGGCCCCTATCCCAGAAAGTCTGATTTAATTGGTCTGAGGTGAGGCTCAAGCATCAATATGTTTAAAAAGCTCCCTAGGTGATTCTGATGTGCAACCAAGATTTAGAACTGATGGTTGAATAAGTATGTTCTTAAATAATGTTTATCAACGAATTCAAGCTGAGATACTAATGGCTTAAAGTTTTAATAGACTAACCTTTAAAAGACTTGCATTTTTATTAAAAGCAATGCAGTCCTGTGTCCCAAGAATACAAAGGTAAATAGTCTGTTTTAAAAATGTTTAACCTAAAGGAAGGAATCATAATTTAACTAAGGAGGTGCATGAGCGCTGTGAGCATAGAATATGATATATGAGTAGTATTCTAGAAATATATCTAAAGTATTTTGGAGCACGAAGGGGAAAAGCCCCCCAATTTAGAAGTGGCAGAAAAAGAAGAGGAAAAGAAGCCTCAGAGTGTGGGTGACATGGGGCTGAGTGTTGAAAGGTGAAAACAGGTTTGCAAGCTCAGGGTTGGGAAAGCTTTCATGGCCATATAAAGAGGTGTCAAAGTCCATGGCTCATTCCAATTCATACACCTTCCTAAGGCAAAAAATGAATTGCTAATAGAGAAAATGGCAACTCTATCTGCCTAGGTCTTAGTCGTGAGAGGATGAAAGGATGTTTTGGGTCAGGAGGACTATGTCCCAAATTACAGCTACAGTGGACTACTTTTGTTGAGATGGACCAACTCCAACTTGAGTTATTTTTTCTGAAAAGAGAGCAAGAGTTGCCTTTCAAAACCAACTCATAGGAAGGATGAGTGTGAGACAATGTGGGGATAACTGTACCAGGAACTGGGATTCCCCCATGACTCTCTCCTCTTCCTTTCCTCTCTGCTTCTCTCTGGATGTCAATTTTATAGTTGCAGGCTTGCTTTGTTCAGGCTGCCATGGCTGATGTCAATTCCTGGATTCACAAGTTCTCAGCTCTCCCACCTGTGGAAGCATTTTAAGTGGCCTGAATTAGGCTTTGTACACAACTAAACAAAGGACTAAGGCAAGATATGGGGTTCTCTGATTAACCTAGGTGGGTCGGGTGCCCATCTCTGTCTGATCGCTATGGCCAAGGAAGCAGAATCAATAAGAAGATGTCAGTTTCCTTTTAAGTAAGGCCAGTGGTTAAAATAAACATTTCTTAGAAGACAGTGGGTGAGTGCTACTTGTAAAAGAACAGAAGAGTCCTGGGCAGATCCTATAGATAAATCTCTACCACTGTCCATCTCTTGGCCACCTAGCTCTCTCATATACCTTCTTCTTCCTATTTAAATAATTTCCCCAAAGCCCCTGTGGTTGACTGATTGCCAAAATGGCTCCAGTTCCCCTCTTTGCTCTCTACCTATGCCCTTTGCAATGTGACTTTGCAACAACTTCCATTAATAGGTAGAGTATATTTCCCCATCCTTTGAATCCAGGCTGGCCTATGACTTACTGTGGCCAATTGAATAGGACAGAGTGACAATGGGCTAGTTCTCAGCCTAGGTTTGAAAAGGCCCTGTGTGCTTCTGCTCTTCGATTAGAACCCTGCCACCAACATTAGAACAAGCCCAGTCTAGTCTGATGGAGGATGAAAGACTCTGGAGGCAGAGCCAGATCATTCTAGGTGAGGCCATTTTACCCGGCAAGCTCCCCTCTCCTCTCAACCCACCAGCTGAGTCGCAGACACATGAATAAGTTCAGCCAGGATCAGTTGAGCCTAGCCAAGATGGAAGAACTGCCCAACCAACCCACAAACTCAGGAGCTAAATAAATGGCTGTTGTTTTAAGCCCCTGGATTTTGTGGTTGCATGATAACAGAATTTTAGTGGAAAGAGATAACCAATAGAGCCACCGGTTTACAAATGCAATAATCCCACATATAAACACAGATATTATTCAGCTCACCTAAATGCAAATAGCTGAACGTCCAGTATCACAGAGTGATGTCTGTTCCTGTCCATTAGGTGTAGATGCGACTTTTAAGATATTAATATTTAATGGTGTCAGAAAATTAGGATAATGCCAGTCGCCACTTAGAAATGGGGGATGGAGAAGTCACATGTAGGGGCAAATGCTACTCTAGCATTGAGTCTTCTTATTGATCCTTGCCCAGAATGCTCAGTTTCCTTTGAAAGTTGCCCTCAGGCATTGTATGCACGTGGCCTTGGCAGGAGGGTGATTCCAGTATCCCCCATACACACACACACACACACACACACACACACACACACACACACACACATGTCCTGCTGGTCAGGGATAATAAGATAAATGATGACCTTAGTAGGTTTCATTGGCATCTCTGTATTGAATCATTTCCCTGGCATGATGACCTTAGTAGGTTTCATTGGCATCTCTGTATTGAATCATTTCACTGGCAGTATATTGAGTTCTTTAATTGGCCAATCTGGTGGCTCAGGTTCTGCCAGCTGGGTGACGTTCCTTCTCCATTTCTACCAGCAGCAACCCCAAGAGAAGGGAGAGAGGCTTTGGGAAGTCTGAACACCTCAACCATCCAGCTCACCTACAATGGGTGCAGACCTAGAGGTGCAAGGATTTCCTTGGGGCTTAAGCGATCTCTGGCTCCTGTGTCCAGATTTGAGATTTCTCTGGCAACATCATCATAACTGCCTAGTCACCAGTGCCAGAAATGTGGTCCATCTTGATATCTGAACTGAACATCAACTTCACTTCTCTCCTCCAGCCTCTATGTGCCTAGGCCTTAGTTTGAGGAATTAGATCTCTGCCTCTGTCTTGTGTTTGGAAGGGTGGGTGGAGAAAGGAAGCAAAACTAATCTCTCTCCTAACCACCGCTAATGCTTGGGAGTGGCCTGGAGATCAGACTTCCTAATGCCCCTGGGGTTTCCCCAGTATGTCACTTTAGCTTGGACTGAGAAATAGACTTTTGCAATTTGCCAATGCCGGGATACCACCCCTTCAGCAGTATAGGACCACTGCAGAAGGATAGAAAGGAATTGGTTTAACACCACCACTTCTCTCTCCTGCTGGTCTGCCCTCAACAGAGACAAAGCATGTCTTTCTTTTGCAGCACCATACTGAGTGTCCTAAGAGGCCGCCCTCACAGTCCACCATCATGACATTTTCTACCACATCTTCCAAAACTTTTGTCTCGGTGGAGATGGGGTTTGAATTCCAAGAGACCACAGCTACAGTTTAACCGATAGTTCAAATCTGCTTAACAGCACAGGATTTAGACCACATGCTTGGAAGCCTTTTCCACAGGAACAAGGGTGCTCTTCCCAGAACTTCAACATACTGGGCAAACAAAAGAAATCCTTGACTGGGACTTCCCTGGTGGTGCAGTGGTTAAGAATCCGCCTGCCAATGCAGGGGACATGGGTTGGACCCCTAGTCCGGGAACATCCCACATGTCGTGGAGCAGCTAAGCCTTTGCCCCGCAACTACTGAGCCTGCGCTCTAGAGCCCGTGCACGGCAACCAAGAGTAGCCCCCCCGCCCCACTGCAACCCACGCGTGCAGCAATGAAGACCCAGCGCAGCCAAAAAGGAAGGAAGGGAGGGAGAGAGGGAGGAAGGGAGAAAGGAAGAAAGAAATCCTTGACAACTACAACTCCATACTGAACACCGCTTCTCTAGGGTTGCCAACTCTGATTGATTGGTAGGGACTGCTTTCAGCGCTGCATAGAGAGGGATTCTGAGGCCATGTCTGGACTCTGGGAAAGAATGCCATGATTAATTAGCTATGTCTGGGAAGGTCAAGAGATAGGTGAGTAACGAGACATATGTCACATTTTTCCATTCTTGTTCTACACCAATTAAATGTAAGATCAGGTCTGCTATGTGGCTTTGTCTTTACAAAATAAGAATTTAAAATTTTGATAACCATTTGAGATAAAATTTGAGAAGAGTCTAATATGAAAAATAATCACCTTAACTTCCAAACAGAATACCTTCACTTTTTGGAAAACTAGTTCATTTGTATATGTAAATCAACATTGTCTACAGAAGATTTGTTTGCACTTCGAATATGCTAATGTCATCCCCAATTGAAACTGTCTCATACTAAAGGTTACACATTTCTTTCTTTTTAAATAAAAATTCAGATAATCACTGAACACCTTATATTCTATTAAAATAATGTCATCTTTTTGAGGCTCAGATATAACACCTGTTCTGCCTGAATCTTGTATTGTGATGATCAGATGTACTTTGAACGACTTAAAATACTGTATGAAAGTTATTTTTACTGTTTTCTACCTTGAAAACAGGGATACTCTATGTAAATTATTTTTACATCATGAACTTTTAAATTTTGGCTACCTAGCATTGGTCCTTCCTCCTAGAGTGTTCCAATCTCCTTTTGGGGTAGCCTTCAGGCACCGTGAGTGTACCCTTGACAGGAGGGCGATTCTAGTTCTCCCCCATCCACACAGAACTGGGCAAGAGTGGAGGCGCCACTCATTTCTGAAATTTCCAGCGTGCAGGCATCTGAGGAAGCTCAGCAGAATCGGACGCTTACTTCTGAGATATTGGCTCTAGAATATGGGCGGAAGTCAGCAGCCACAGTAGGTGTGGTCACAGCCTTAGTGGAGGCTGTGATGGAGACCGTGGCCTGATTCTGACTTGACTGTTCTTGGGGGTGACCGTGGCCATGGCTCCTGTTGCCCAGCCTCCCTCCTTGTCTTCTGTCCATTTTCCAGGTCACATTTTCCGGTCTTCCAGTTAAACTCTCGATATCTAATATCTTCTATGAATTCCCTCCTCATTTTATTTTACATTTTCATGTACGTATTCATTTCTATTGCAAGAAGGAGCCAAGGGTGATGCAGCACCTGATAGGAGCAATAAATGTGGACCTCAGACACGTGCCAGTGTCTTGTTCATTGAGCCTGAAATGTAGCAAGTGCTCAATTAATGTCAAATAAGTGAAAGTATGGGATACAACCGACCTCTGACCGCTGTACTCTAATCAGCTACATGCTGATCCCAGGGCAGCTCCAGACAACGTGTCTGAGATCAAGGGGGAAAGAGCCAGGCTGGCTGCATCTGTCCTCTTTGATGAGGGAGGTAAATCTTTCCCACAAGCCATCATCCTGAAATCTCCTGCTTACTTCACTTTCAGCATCCCCGGCTGCCACAGAAGGTGGGAAATCATGTATCTCACCTGAGGCTGGGACCTGTGTTAACACAGATACGTGGTTCTGTCAGTAAGGAAGAAATGGGTGACCAGATATTGGGTAGGCAGCAAATGATGTCTGCCAGAAAAAAATCAAATACCAAAGAGATAATAATCCTGGCCCTCTGAGAGTTACAAACCATGGGAATCTGGACCACTAAGGAAATGGGAAACCTTCCTAATGAACATGATCCCTGGTCCCCATGGTCCACCCTCTCTGCTCCAGGCCAAGCAAAATGTCCCTGCAGAGGTTGTGCTAAGCCTAAAGATGGGGCCCTACTTTCAGGTACAAACATGTAAGCTCTGGCTGGAGAGGAGGATTTATTTCTTCAGAAGAACCAGAATCACTATAGCTGACCAAGGTCTTATAAGTCTAGAGGTTTCTACCTGTCAGCAGAGATGACCCTAAACTGCTCAGAATCAAAGGCTCTAGTCTGAGGTGTTTTCTGTGATGCAGCTATCCTGGCCAAGTGTTCTTTGTGCTGCCAACAGTCCTGCTGAATCCTTTCTGATGGCCTTAAAGGGCTGCTGCAGACTCCTGTCCCTTCAGGATAGATGGTCCCAGGAGACCCTGCTAACCCAGCAATGACCTTTGTCACTCTGACCTCTCCTGGAGTTCCCTGTCTCTGACCGCAAGAACTAAACAGTCCCATACTATGCCCTGCAGAGGCCCCAAACACTGGGCCCAGGGAGCAGCTAATTGGTTTTTTACAAGCCTAAGATAATTCTGACATTTAAATATTGATGTTCATTTCTGGACAGCTATAAACACAAAAGGGGGAAAAGAGCAGGTTTAACCTCTTCCTCACATTCAGTCTCACTGTGATAATGGTATTCAGTCAATAAGCCCAGTTTTCTAAAGAGGGGACTCGTTTGCATCAAAAGGGATGCTCAGTGCACTCTGTCTCATGACAGAATGGTCCATCACTTGGTGTCTAGTCTGTCCTCCCATATTTTGGGGTGGCAGGAGGGCTGTAGGAATCCTGAGTTCTAGGCTGAAGGAAGAATAAAGCAGATTGTATTCAGCATCCAAAGAAGCATTTCCCAGTAGCCAATGAGACTCTGCTGAGGGTAGGGAGATTCTGATAATTGAACCCCAGATCAAGAGTAGGAGCCACTGCCTTCCTTTCCTTGAAACACAGCTATGAGGGAGGATACAGGTGGGGACTTAAGATGCCAGGGGTAGATCACTGAGCTGACACATCCAGAAAGGAACCAGGGTACCATTTCTATCCCCCTCCCAACCCTGCTTATCTCCTCTGATAAAGTCATTCTGTGCTTGTCTTTTTGTCAGGCCCTCAAAACCACTTGCCCATATGTCCCTAACATCTGCTCACCCTTCTTTTCTTGTACTATTTTGTATTGTTTCTTGAAAGTGCCCCTCAACAAGTAGACAATAATTTATTCCAATGCTGAGATTTCTGTTTTCCCATGTATTTGACTGCTATATTAAAGGCTCATAATCCACCCATAGGATCTGCTTCTTTTTTAACCAGGATCAAGAAGTACTATCAAGATATAGAAACAATGTTAATAATGACAGCATCCTTTGGTTCAATTAAAGCACCATGAATATTACAATATAGGTCATAGAATCACAATTTGCTAATTTATGTGTAATTGAAAGATGGTCTTTCTCTCACAGACTCTTATGTTATGTTAATGGGTACCTTATGTTACATTCGTGTAGGTTCTCATATTATCTCTCTATAGAGTCTAGACTTTGTTATTCTAGGGTCCTAGAGTCACATATTCACTTATAGTACAAATCAGATGTTAATAGAAAGCACAGTTTCTTTCATTTTTCTATTAACAGATCCCTTTTATAAATGCCTAATTCAGCAGCAAGGGAAAAAGAAAAAACTAAATTTCTTTTAACAACCCAGAAAATTTCATCCTCTTGATTAATTTTCACACTTTCTCTACCTAAATGCTCAGCCTATTTTGGAAGAAATGCTTCATCCTTCAGATTTCTGCTTTCTCTCCCTGTTTTCCCTGGGATGGCCTCTGGGTAGAACACGGGAAGAGGTGGGGCTTTGTGACTTCGTGGTGGTAGTGGGGTGACAGGGTCTTCAGGTCAGCAGAGTCTACCCTGGATTCCCATGAGGTCTGCTGCAGAGAAACTGGACTAGGCTGCTCGGGAACTGATGACCACAGAGGATTAGTGGCTCTCCTTCTAGAAGGTTCTGCTGAGAACTGATCCTGGAGCCTGGGGATAGTGTGACTGATGGTCAGTTTTCTCTTCCATCTTGATCTGGAGTTGGTCATTTCCCTGGTGACTTCGTCCTACATTGCCCTTTCTGGTGCTGAGGACTCCAAATGGAAACTCGTCCAGCCAGTCTGCCCAGAAGTCCTCATTGCTGACCCAGCACAGTGACTGCCTGCCTTCCAGAAAGTTCCTGCCAGACTCTCCTTTAACTTTCCAGACCCTCCTTGGTTCTTCTGGGTCTCATCCATGCCACGGAGAAGCAGAGAGCAGTTCAGGAGGTCTGCCTCATTTGGGGGGATCTGTGAGTTTACTTTGCTGTGGTCATTCTTGGTTGCCGAGGGTGGGCTGAAGGGTTCTGTCCTCACAGAGCCCCAAGTAGAAAAGGAGGACAGAAACCCCTCTCTTCACCTTTTCCCCCAACTTAGCACATTTTACTGAATCTAAGATGCCATTGCTTTTAAGATATACCACTGTTCTGTATGCTGCTAAAAAAAGAAAATAAGTGCCTAGCAAGATTACACATCCTGATGCATTCTGATTTCAGACATGAGAAAGCGCGTGAAAATATGTGTACATGAAATGAGTGAATGATTTATGTGTGTAACCTAGGTTCCTGTCCAAAGAACGTCGGCCGCATGAAGATGGAGACATCATCTAACCACTACTAACCTTCCTCTCTCACCTCCTTCTCTCCACAGCCCCTCCACAGCAAGAGGAATAAGCTATGTGCTTTTTGGTTCTTGTCATTTCCTCCTCCTGCTACCCCAGGGCAGTAAGCTTCACCACCTAGCTTCCCCTCACCATGGAAGAAACTCATCCACTCAGTCCTGCCTAGCTCTTGATGAGATGATAAAACGAATTTGCAAAGTCTTTTCTGTTTTAACAAAGCTTGGCTTTCAAGACTACAGTGACTTGTGACAAAAAATCCTTTTTTTTTTGGATATCAGAAATTGAATTCTAGCTTTTTTTCCCCCTTTTTGAACCATTTCTATAAAAATCCTCAACTTCTGGGAGGCATGCTTTTTGGATGCCCCTGCCAGAATGGGGAGGAGCTCAGTTTAAGAAAATACAGAATAAAATCAAGCACATCAAAATATTACTATAGGGCTTCCCTGGTGGCGCAGTGGTTGAGAGTCCGACTGCCGATGCAGGGGACACGGGTTCGTGCCCCGGTCCGGGAAGATCCCACATGCCGCGGAGCGGCTGGGCCCGTGAGCCATGGCCGCTGAGCCTGCGCGTCCGGAGCCTGTGCTCCGCAACGGGAGAGGCCACAACAGTGAGAGGGCTGCGTACTGCCAAAAAAAAAAAAAAAAAAAAAAAAAAAAAAATATATATATATATATATATATATATATACATATATTACTATAAATTAACCTGTTTCATTTTCATCTTCCCATAAGGCCTAGCATGAAGCAATGAGCAAAATTGAATATGCAGTAAATTCTAGTAGAAAAACAAAGAATGAAGATATTTTACTTGTTCCCACAGCCCCTTCTTGTGAATACCTCTGAAAGTAGAATTTGTATCATTGATTTTTGGGGCAATTTCCCATCAAAAAACTAAATTAGATCATTTTTCAAGAGACTCACCATGGATGTTGACTTAGTAGTTGACCTCTTTGCCAGTTCCAAATTGATAATCTCTCCCCCACCAAAAATAATCCTGGAGCCTTGTACACTTTTGTACTTCTTTGTGTTGCAATCTTTGGATGAACAGTAAATATTTGCTTCTTTTTGCTATTCTGTTGTTAGTATCCCATAGACGGAAAAGAGGTTACACGTGAAAATTGTTATTATCTTGTATAAATGTGACTTTTTAAGTATTATTTCAGAGCAGGCCAAAAGAGAAATTCCAGGGGCAGGACCTGCTGTAATGTAGGGGTTTTGTGCTGCTGTTGAAGCTTTTTCTTCCTGGCTTTCTTTAAAACGAAACTTTATTGAGATGGCTGGTGTGGTAATAGGAGTAGTTTCTCTGGCCAGGTCTTAGCTGGCTGTACAAGGAACAACCATCTCTAAGGGCCCTTCTCCTGGCTAGCCTGTCCCAAGACACTGCCAACAGATCTAAATATAAACATAAAGTAATTGGCAGGTCAAGAGTTGATAGTACTAGAAGAATACAAACGAGATCGCGATATGATTGCATTTACTTGTAAACAGGCAGCTGAAAGTGAAAAATTTACAGAATCACCTGGACTTTTTCCTTCATCATTTTGTTCACCAAAACCTCATTATTTCTCTTTTTTCAGTTGCAGTGTTATAATCACATAACTGTCATTTAAAATATGATTTAAGGGAAACCATCATATTTTTTTAAATACACATTTTGAAGTGTGATTTTTTACTATATTCATGGCAAAACCGTGTGTGTGTGTGTGTGTGTGTGTGTGTGTGTGCAGCACTAAATCTCTAGTACACTTGACTTTAATATGGAAGTCATCAAAAGTGGACGTGAGTGAATGTTCCTGAAATTCACATTACAGAAGTTTCTTTTGGATACCGATGGTGAGCTTTAGCTATGATCAGTTTTGCAAACTGATCTTTAGGACCCTAAAATGAATGAAACGTTTTTAGTTAAAAGATATTTGCATGTATTGGAGGGATTGTTGAAGGTGGAACATTTTTTTTTAATAGAAACTAACTATTAAGGGCTTTCTCTAGCTATAAGTATGAAACAATGTTTCCTCATCAGTTTTTCCTTCTGTTTGCAATCACTCCTATGCCTTACCCTGAGTAGAATTTCGCCCCAGCAGGTTAATAGGCTGCAACACACAAAAAGGGCCAGTGAATCTGTTTGTTACAGTCTACTTACTAAAGCTGTGGCCACGATACTCCAGTGCTGCAGTCAGTGAAAAGGCATCGTCCAAATACAATCCAAGGAAAATGCAAGCTGATACAGCACAAAGATGCTTTGTTTAAGAATGGCAGAAATTTCCAGCAACTATCTGGAAAAAAAAAAAATGCAGGATGGGAGGGAATGTAATCAAATAACAAAACAAACCCAAACTAAAAGAGAATCTTTATAAACCAGCACAAGGACACTTTGTTTTTAAGTGCACACAATGAATTTTAAAGATCTTTGTTCAGAAGGGAAATAAAGTATTATGAAGGACTGACACATTTGATGGATGGATGGTTTCTGAAAAACCACATTATCAATTACTTTTTCCTTGTTTGGCTCCAGTCCAGTAATTTTTATTTGAACAAGCCACATGCTAGCATGGTTTTGATTGCAGGAAGTGACTGGTTGTTGTTAAAGGCTACTATTTCACTGATGAGCTTATCTCTTCCTCCCCCTCCCCGTTCTGATGGGACTCTGATATGAAAGGCACAGCTTCAGTTGTTATAAACAGAGTCAGGGATTGTTTGAGAGACCCACCCGTGTTTTGCTTTCAGCCTTCTGTGGTACAATACGGACAATGTATTCAGCAGTGCTTCAGAAAACAAACGAATTTGGCTTATTTCTGTCTTTGACTTTGATATGAAATTTTGATTTTTTTCTGACATTCAAAGCTCTCATAAATCTAAGTTTGCTAGCAAAAAACAGTTCTGAATATGGTATATATGTGTGTGTGTGTGTGTGCATGTGTGTTTACATAAGACTACTATCTCAAGTGAACCTTGCTGAGAAAAAAGAATCTTTATGAAACAGTCAACCTAAAATGTATCACGGATCTTCTCAAACAATACAGTGCCCTGTTCTTACTTCACGTATTTTTCATCTAATCAAAACAAGTACATTAGAACATTGTTTATTGGCCTAAACATAAGAAATATAGCTAATTAAACTATATTATTAGGTAATTATCAATTTTCCTCTGTAATTAAAGAAAGATTTGGGAGCAGCCATCAGTGGACAGGAAATTATCTATGAAATCAACTGTTGATAACTCATGGTGTGTGTATGTCTGTGTGTATCTGCTATTCATGATAACTTCCTTTATGACTAGAGTTTTTGCATGTTACCATGCCTGAAACTTCAAATATTTCTAAATTCCCAGGGTAGTATGTTGACCATAGACTCTGGATAGTCACTTGATAGTTCCTTGTTCTATATCTTAAACATTAATTTTAGTGACTATTTCCTCTGGTGAGAATTAAAAAATAAAAGATATAAAATAAAAAGATGGACTTAGAGACTGGGTCATTTGATTATTCATCAGAACATGAAAACAATTTTAATGAATTAGGATTTAATCTGCTCAATGGAGGAAATATAAAGTTAGCGACCATTTGCTGATTCACTTGTTCCTATCAAAATTCTCCTAAAGAAGATCCCATAGCATAGCGAGATTTATAAAATTTATTATTAGCCACAACTTACTCCCTAACCCTAACCCTTACCCTGTTTACTATTATAAAACAAAATGAAGAAAACAAAATGAAAAAAGATATTTTATATCAGAATTATGTATCATACTTTTGATATAGGAGTATAAATGTCATACTCCTTTCTGACCTAGAAAAGGATGGTTTGAAAACAGCAGAAAAGAAAACAAAACAACACTTCTTAGAGAAACAGTCCTGGATTTGAATATTACTCTGCAATTTGCAGGCTGGGTGGATTTATGCAAGTCTGGGAACCTGTCCAGTAGTCCGTGGGCTCACCTTTAAGATGAAGATGAGATGGAGATTGAGGCATCGAGGTAGATTATTTATATGACAATGTCTGGCACACTTAGTAAACGTTAGCTACCAGTGGGCTTGATTACATGAACCTAGCTGTGAAATAAATACAAGTCCTTCCTAGGACATACTAGAAGGCCATGAGGCAAGGTTCATAAGAGAAATTACAGGCTTTCTAGCCCCCTAAGTCTTGACCCTCAAAATCTTAAAAACAAAATTACACATCCCTTTTTATCACTATTTAAATTTCCAGTTGAATTGACTAATTAGTACTTTATTTGGCAGTTCCTTCTCCCTAAGCTATGACTTTGTATATATCTGGTTTTAATAATTAGTAAAGTTCTGGTTGTGCATGCAGTAGCTTTACAGATAATAAAAATTTAATTAAACTTACTTTGATGCAACTTTGATTATAAATTTTCCTAAGCATTGCATAAATAATTCAAAAATGTCTGTGACTAACATACTTCATTCAACAAAAAGTGAATTTTCAAAACTAAGTGTCAAATATGGTTGTTTGTGTTAGGCTATTGTAAACACCCTGCCCTCAAATGGATAGAAAATGTACAGTTAGGCTATTTTTTGCCAGTGCAGTTTTTACTATCTAGCGTTTTTATATCTTTGAGTAGATTTCTGAATCTGACTAATTCTTATAACATGATTCACATGTTTACCGTTTTGGGAGCAAGTTGTTAGAGAACACTGATTGCTGCAAAGCGATCTAAATGTTATAAAAATGTTTCTAAATACAATTTGCAATAAATATTTGACAATTCTTTATTTCACATTTTCAATGTCTTATTAAAATATACATGACAATTACCATCATAATAAATCATTTTCTACACGATAAATTATATGTCTTAAAACTTTCAAAGAAGATGAGATCCTCCCAGGACTTAAAAACAAACTGTTTCCTTTCAAGAAAGCATAAGCACCAAATTGCTTAAGCCTGTAAAGGAAAAATAGTCTATGCTACTGTTTAAATCCTTGATGAACGTCATTCCTGGAGATTATAAGATTATTCCAGCATGGCTTCCCTTTTAAAAGCCTTCATTTCTCTTTAAATTCTCTATGGATAAATTCTAAAAAGTGCCTCAGTTTGGATTATAAACTTAGAATGGAGAACGAGTGAGCAAAAATTGTCAGATTCAGAAATCAGCCCTAAGCTACAAAAGCACTGCACGGTAGTAACTGTGCTGGGGAAAGGTATGCCAATCATGCTGTTGGTAACTTTGCTGTGATACGAGGGGAGATGAGCAAGGAACATGGCTAGACTGAACAATGGCTGGGTGGCGACTACAATTGAGCAGTTCAAGGGGCAGCTCTAGTGGAGTGGAAACAAGTGGAATCTGAAAGCTCAGGTTTGATTCCCAACTTGCTTGTTTACTAGCTGTATAACTTTCAAGAGGCCATTGGTTTCTCTGAACATCAGCTTCCTGGTCTGTAAAATGGGATTTTAATACCCATCCATCCCATCTCTCGCTACCTTTGCATACTACCAGATGTAATAATATGTGGCAGCCCTAGGTAAACCCTTGTGGTCCATACAGAGGTAAGGTATCAGATGGTCTCTCTTGCGGAGCTATTTAATAAAACTCTATAATTAAATCATTCAAATCTTGTTCTATATAAAACCAAGCAGCGAAGGCGGGGGTGTCTCCATGAATGAAAATTTCCCAGAATATCACAGTCTTTTCTAAAAGTAGTAGTGCATTGGATCAGATATTACACTGTGAATGATGGCTCATTCACACTATTTTACAAGGATGTCTTGTAAAAAGAGAGTCATGTGATTTACCAGAAGTGTTCCAGGCTACATAACGTTGAAGACAAGTCCTGAATTGAATTATAGCAGTGGGAGCCCACAGACTAGCATTAAGATTATAGACCCTTACGGTTTTGCTCACTTTACAAGACAACTGATCAATTTTCAACAAAATGTGTCTGCTTCCACTTTCCCCAAATAATATTCATTCCAGAAGTTCATTTCTTGGGAAGAGGGAAAGAAGAGGTGATCAAGCTTAGCAGGTGATCCTGAATCCAAATCTATTCTATGTGACCAATGCAAGTCCCAAATTATAAAATATTTTTTGAGCTGCAAATGTTTGCATTTAGAACGGAGGGATCATACCTCCTTTATGGAGGAGAAATCAGAAAGGTTAAAAGAGTAGGCAAAGTTAACGAGATCATGGTTAATTGTGAATTTTCACAGTTCCATTGAAAATAATACTAGTCTTTCATGAATTACTTTCTCGTACAAAGCAGTATGGTATTTAGTTATACTTTCCTACACCTACCCCATTCCCCTGCCACCCATTTCAGAAAGTAAATCCGTAGTTTTTCTCCTGTAATATCTACCCTGCAAGCTGTTGTGATAGTTAGCATAAGTGGGAGCCTGTGTGAAGGCCTGGCAGGAGCAGCTGAATAGGTGTGAACCCTGCTGTTGTGACAAGTAAAAGGACTCGTGCTTAAAGGGCCCAGATCCATTTTCACAGAGCAGGCAAAGAGCATGGATACATTTGGAACTGAGAGGCAATAAATCAAAAATAGCCACATTTGCTGCTAAATTCCCTTATCCTGGCACATATTAGGTGTTCAATAAATATTTAATGGAGGAATAAATTATTTACAGCATATAACCTAAGGGGAAACAATATGTTTGCTTTGCATGTCACTTTAAGATTGAAAGCCCCAAGCTTAGTTTCCAACCTGAATGCCGCTTTGGAGTCCCCCCCACACCCTGGCCCCCACCAAGGCCCACCAGTGAGGTAGGGATAAGACAAGCCCTCAAGTGACGTCACAGCTTTGCTCAACAGTTTGGGAGAACTGCAATGAGAGAAGAGAAGACACTTTCTGTGTTGGGACCCCGGGCTGGGCTATGGGTTGCTTCACTTGGCATCCTTCCGAGACATCCCTGTGAATTATGTAGATCTGCCACATGGTCAAAATGTGAAACATATCCAAGTGCTGTATTTTAAAATTGTACTCAATAAAAAATAAACAACCTTATTTCTCCAACCACTCTTCCGTTGATACAAACTGTCAAGAGAGATTAGGAAGAAAGGTCCCTAATACAAGTATTTGATACTTCCTAACAGAGCATAGTTTCCCCTTTGTCCACTGACCCTTTCAATAGCTCTTCAGGTTCTATTATCAGGATTCTCATTCCCTGTCCTGGGAAATAACTGCATAGCATTTCCATAAATATGGCCCAAATGATGCTAAAGCTTTCTGTATTGACACAGCATGGCTTTCACTCATTAATGCCGTCAACAAATATTTACTGAGCACCAAGTATGTGTCAGACATCATTCTAGGCATTTGGAGTGAGGCTGTGAACATAACCAGGTCCCTGTTCTCATGGAACTTGCTAACATTCTGGCCAGAACGGGTAACACAGAACCTCCTACAGAGGTGGGTAATTTAACAAACTATTGAAAAGCTCCAGTGGGAGCAAATAGCCAACCCTAGAATAGTTGCTGGTGTTCTTAGAAGATTCACTGTCCTAGTGTAGAAACTATATCGCCCAAGACTTCTAATTTTTGGTTTCTGGGAATGTTTCAAAACAGTGCAGTCCAATGCAAATATGTGAGCGACATAAGGTAACTTAAAATTTTCTAGCATCTGGGTTAAAAAGGTAAAAAGAAAAAGACAAAATTAATTTTAGTAATATATTTTGTCTAACCAATTATATTCAAAATATTGGAATTTCAACGTGATATTATTATTAATTATTGAGCTATTTCACATTTTTTGTACTCACTCTTCAAAGTCGGTGTGTATGTGTACTTACAGAGCATCTCATTTTGGACTGGCCACATTTCAAGTACCAAAAAGCCATGTGTGTCTAGGTATTGGACAGAGGAAGTTCAGAAAACTGCCCGTGGAGTCTTTCATCCTCTTATTTTGGGGGTGGATGGGAAGATATATGCTGAATTGAAACATTCTGTGAACTCCAGTTCCAGGATTTTAGTAAACAAATTAGAGGAAGGTGAAGACCATCATAGCCGTCCTTAGAACCAGCCCTTCAAAGTGCCCAGCACAGAGAGAGGCCCATAGAATGTGCCAGGCTGGACAGTAAGTCATTGTTCGATTCGTCCACTGAGGCAAGGGATATCATTAAGAAGGGTTTTTCACGAATGCTGAGATATCTCGGCCAACGTCTCAAGTTAGAGTAAGCAAAAAACACTCATAAATACACATCCAAAACTCAGACCATTAGGTTAGCCAACCCCCGACTTTATCTGAATTCCTCCTGCCCGCTCCCCCGCGCCCCCCGCCATAAAAATGGTGAGAGGCAAGCTAGGAAAGTCGCGAGCCGAGCCGTGCAGCTTCCCCTTAAACCGGGGAGCTGCCCCCGGCTGGACGAGGACTAGGGTTGGATACACTGCCTGCCCCAGGCTATTCCTTCTTGCCATCAAGTCCACTCTCACCTCTTTAACCACTACCACAGGGATGTCCCTCCCTCAGGCTCTGCCCCCCGGACCGCCCCCACCTTTCCAGCCCTAGTGCCCCGCCGTGGCCGACCCGCCATCTCTCGTGCCCCGCGTGGCTTCCTGCCAGTTTCAACCGCGACAAACTTGACTTGCTCCTCCAAAAAGCGGGATAAATGAGGGGCGGTCTTCGTCCTTCTGATACGGGGGAGGGAGCATCTCGGGGCGTGGAGGGCAGTTTTCTTGTGCAGGGGGCCAGCACCTAGATAGATGATACTGTTTTCGCGCGGAGCGACTGACAGTCTCTGGGGTGCAGGTGCCTCTCTCGACAAAGTTTCAGACCCCTGCCCCCCGGGCCTCCAGCCCCACCCCGAAACTCCAAGGTTACGCCCCCGCGACCCCGGGTCAGAGCGTCTTGGGGAGCTTCCATGCAGAGTTGCTCGGGGGAGGCGGTCCCGCTTCGGGGTTAAACTGCAATCACAGCTCCCTCTGGGCTCGGGGAGGCGCCCCACCCCCACCCCCGCGTCCCCGCCCCTCACCCGGGTCAGCGTCTCGCAGCTCAGTCTCCGGCTCTAAACAAGAACAGGGGCCCGAATCCGCGTTCACACGGAAAATTATGCCGGCTCCAGCGGCGCGTAAAATTCATGTGAACCGAACGAAGTGGGATCGGCGTGATCCTCCCTTTCTTGTCTCAACAGGGGTTTCGCAGCGTTACACAAGGCCGAGCTTGTCTCTTTAAGGAGACATTGGACCCTAATTAGTCCGCATTCCTGGCGCGGCTCGGAGCAAGGGGCCGAGGGTGCTTGGGTTGGAGGGGAGCGGCTGGGAGGACGAGACTCGGAAGGAGATCTTCTGACTAGCCTCTAGTCTCACCGCCCCCCCCCCCCCCCCCCCGCCCCTTTATTTTGCCGCCACCATCGCTACCAACACCCAGTTCTGAAGATGCAGCCAGGGCAGCAGCAACAGCAGCAGCAGTCACCGCTGCTCCCAAGCCCACGTTACTTTGATTGACAGCCGAACAAATGTTTCCCAGGTTCGAACGCTCGCGCTAAGGAACTTCAGCCGAGGCGAAGCTCCGCCTTGGGCGGGCCATCTCCGCCCCGCCTCCGCTAACCCCGTCCTGTTCCATTCATTGGTCCGAGCCACCGACGACGCCCGGCCCCCACGTGGGTTCCAGCCTGGCCGGCTCCTCCCCGCTAGCTCGCCATTTGTCAGCAATGAAATGATGGGCAGTAACACAGACGGCGATTAATGTTCAGCCATCTCTGATTGGTTGTTGGAGACGCCTACTGCGCCGGGGTGGGCGGGGCGCTTGAAAATCGCCCCAGAGCGGTCGCGTGGCCGGCCGGTGATTGTAGTCAATCTGGCCGAATCCTCAGCTGCGGTCGCCGGGGGTGGACTACATCTCCCGGGATGCTCCGCGGTCCCCCCACGGACGGTTGTGAATATGTATCAGAATGTTAATGATTAGCCGCTGCTAAATTTGGTCAAAGAAGTCACCTACACAGCGTGTTGTTAGAGCTGTTCTGAGCGGGTGTTTGAGCTGTTGGCTGCTTGCTTTCCCCTCTCTCACACACTTGTATATTATTTTGAGGTGCTGTTCGCAGAGTTTGAAAAGAGAGAGAATTAAAAAAAAAAAAGCCGCAAGCGTTCCACTCTCTTTTATTTTTATAATCCCCTTCAATTTGGGGTTAAAAAAATACGAGAAAACAGGAAGGAAGAAAAATAAGGAAATGAGATGTGGTGAAAGAAGCTAAAAGGTGCCTTTTAAAAGATCGTTGCTGTGAGGTGAAAAAAAATCTCCAGAGAAACCAAAAAGCACCGCCGAGACCTCTTCCGAACCAAAGGAGTTTGTGTTTGCTTTTAGGAAAGAAGAGAGAGATCATTCATTTGGAGGAATAACAACCAATTAAAAGGCAAATAAAAAAAGTTTGGAGTGGGACGCCGAGCGAGCCAGCGAGCGAGCGGGTGGCGCTGCCGGCGGGCGCTGGGGCGCGGAGCTCTCACTCTCCCCGCCCGGGTGAGCGGCGCGGCCGCGGCGCCGGGCTCGGCGGGCACGCCTCGGCGGACCGAACGTCGGAGCGTTGCCGCGGGAGACGCGCGCCGGACAATGCCCGCGGCGGGCCAGTGACGCCCGCGGGGAATGCGGAGCGGCCCGGCTTCCCGCACCCAGCCGCCGCCGCCGCCGCCGCCGCCGCCGCGCGTTTCTGCCGCCCGCGTCACGCGAGACCCGGCGGGGGCCGGGACCGCCCGAGCCGCCCCTCGGACCCGGCCGGCCGCCTCCGCCACCGTCGCCTTCGCCTCCTCCTTCTTGGGGCCATTAAAGCCAATGAGCCGCGCGCCTCTGCCTAGCGTAGCCAACTAAATCGGTTTGGATGATTCGCGACCTGAGCAAGATGTACCCGCAGACCAGACACCCGGTGAGTGCGGGCGGCGGGGGCGCTGGCTCGCCCGGCGCCGGGGGATTCTCCGCGTCGCCTTCTGCGCGCCGAGTTGTGTCTTTGGCCGGAGGGGCGTGGAGGTCGGCCCGAACCCCGCGCCCCGCTCTGGGTGTCGCCCGCCACTCCTCCGCCTCCACTCCTCCCGGGCACTGGGGCACTTTCGGAGAGGGGGTGCGGAGAAGCAATTGAGTTGTAGCCATTTTCTTATTGTTGTCTTTGAAGCCCCTGGAAGCCGCGCGGAGCCGTTTGCCGTCCCCGCGCCGCGACTCCTGGAGGAGGGGTGGCGAGCGATGGAGGAGGCGCGACTCCGTGCCGGGGCGGGGAGGGCGCCCTCGGCGGCGGCGCGGCGGGTCCGGCGGCGGCTCCTGAGTGCGGGACGCCGGCCCCTCGCGCCGCGGGCTCCGGGGATCAGCGAGCCAGCCGGCCAACCGTGCCCCTTCCCCCGACCTGTCCGCGGCCCGACGCCATGGCGCGCGTCCCCCCGACGGGCCAGTTTCGATTCCGGGTGGGGAGACGGTGGGCGAGGCGCGCCGGCTCCTGGGCGCCCGCCGTTGACGTGGGAGGGGAGCGGGGTCTCGAACTTGCGGGGTCCGGGGCGGGCACGGGGACGCGGGGGCCCGGGGCTAGCCCGCAAGCGGCTTCCGCCGGGCTGTGCTGCCGGGGGAGGGGGCGGGAGGAGAGTTTTAATCTGCCTGCGCCATGACCCCCCTCCTCCTCCCCCAGCGCCGCGTGGTTTTCTCTCCATCTCTGCGCCTCGCTTGTGCTGTGGGCTAATCAAATATTTTATTGTTGTTCTTTAGGCACCGCATCAGCCTGCTCAGCCCTTTAAATTTACAATTTCCGAGTCCTGTGATCGGATTAAGGAAGAGTTTCAGTTTTTACAGGCTCAATACCACAGGTAACGATATTGACTTTAGCTGATCCTCCTATTTGCTTAGCTCTTGTCTTCCCCCCACATACACACACAGCCCCCCTCCTTTTTTTTTTTTTTTTTTGGCCACCACAAAGGTATTATCGTCTTTCCTTGTGGGCAGAAAAGGCAAGTCAAGGCCTCTTTTCTTCAGGCAGGTGTAAAGAAGTTAAGCGTTTCGTCCTTTTCCTGTAAATTAAAAAAAAAAAAAAGGCCGAGCAATCGAAACTGGCGAGACTTGGAAAACGCTGAGGCCAAACTTTCGATATTGATTTATCGGGGCCAGGAGAATGGAAGGTTGGGAAGGTTCTGGGGCCTTTTGACTTTCTTGGTTCTTTATTAATTACAGCGGGCTTGATTCCTTCTTACTTCTTTCTGCCCTTCTGCTGAAATACCAAGAGCCCAGAACCGTGGGAAGTCGCCAAGTAGGCGATTTCATTACTTATATGCTGAAAAGATGTTTTCGTCTTAAGAGACAATCATTAGACCTTAGAGTGCCTTTGAAATATTTTTCTTTCGCTGGATTTTCAATGACGTGTAATTCTTACTTCATAAATGCTGGAACCAAAACAAGGCACTGAACCCCATTCACGCCTTGCCCCTGGGTGGTGGTATTCAACCTGTCTCTGTGTTTTGGAGGGAAAAAAATAAGACGTCGTTCACAAGACATGCTTGATTCATATTTTTATTAATCTCTTCGTGGAACATTAAAGAAAAAAACTCCCTTGTGACAGTTTGGGGGACTTATTAGTGTTTGGAAATATAGGCATTATTGATGTTTATTTCCTCGTTCTTAAGTGAATGTAGTGAATATTCATTTCTGGATGAGATTATGGAGTTAAATTGGCTAGAGGGTTTTTTCTTAAAACAAACAAAAACCCCACATTTGATCCTTGTTGAAAGGGCAAGCCCAGGCTGGTTCCACTCACCCTTTTCTCTCCTGCCTGTTTGTCAGTAATGAGGGTGGTATTTAAGATAGTTGATTCGGCATTTTGTAGGTGATGATTTAGAGGAGGGAGTGTGTATCTGAAAGATGTAAGTCAAGATCTGCGTTGTACTTAGATTTCCTTATTTCTTGAACAGCCTGAAGCTGGAATGTGAGAAACTTGCCAGTGAGAAGACAGAGATGCAGCGGCATTATGTGATGGTAAGAAAACTGTATCACAGATTCAAAGTGCCTATTAGTTTGGGCTACCAAAGCAAGAATACGTTCAGATTGCTACAGGCTGCAGGATAGAGCACAGTCACAGTGCTAGTGCAGTTAAAGTTGTGAGAATGTACGCATTAGCAACCTGTAATTCCAGGATGTTATAACTTGCCTCTGACAACCAGCTTTGATTTGAATTTTCAAAAACTTTAGCTGCATGGGGTATAATTTTCTGTGCTTTGTTTTTACAGATTGAAAAAACAACAACCTGATTGACATTTTGTTTGGTCACAGGCAAAATGTTTTTGTGTTAGTGGTTTTCTTGTGTTGTTTTATTGCTCTTGCTCCAAACAGTTTTAACCGGATAATTTTTCAGTAAACTGTTAAAATTTTAATGTATTTTATTTCTTTTAAAGAATAATGGGTAAGAAAAGACACCAGACATCTTTTCAAATTTTCCCTCCCTCCTCCTCCTGCTGCTCTGTGTGTTCCTAGTGTGTGTATTTGTGTGTTTTCAATTTCTATAGTGTTACATTGGTTTGAGGAGTGTTGTAGTCTCCTGTATAACTGATTTGTTCTGCCAGAATTTCTGTAATGCCAGTTATACTATATGTTTAAAACATTCAGATCTGCTTTTTCAGAAGTATTACCAAGTGTATTCTTATGTTTGTTCATAAAGGCTCCAGAGTAACTCATTCATTTCCTATCAAGCCTTTTTTCTTTGAATGTATGAACATGAACAGTATGCTAAAAATGAGAAACGGAACTCTGAAGTAGCATCACCTCTTTGAACAGTCCTTGTCAAAGCATCAGCATTTGTATGAGACACATTGTTTTTGTTATTTATTTGCCCGCTGTGCCTAGGAATTGGGGCCCATAGGGTACCAAATTTTCATCAGACCTTCGTGAGTCATCTGCTTGTGATGCATAAAGACCACTGGAGATGTTAAGAATGCTATGTTTGAACTTGATTTTCTTAGTTTTGTGAGTTATTGTCTTAGATTCTGTGTGTTAAGGTGGCTTCTAGTTTATTAGGCTAAAGATAGCGGTAGAGTGTTCTTCCTGATGTAGCAACATTAATAGGATGGATATTTTGGTTTAGGTGAGGCTTTTATGTTTGCTTGGGGACTCTTTGAACAAACTAGGGAAATTGTTTGATGAAAAGCATGAGATTAATTGCTTTTCCTTCTTTGACAGTATTATGAGATGTCCTATGGGTTGAATATAGAAATGCACAAGCAGGTAAGCTATCATTTCTTTATAAGCATTTTAAATGACAGTCAGTAATACTGTGTGCTTTAGAAAGGAAATTGTATGTTTTGCAGTTTTATTCTGCACATTTTTTTGTGGCTACCTGTATTTTACAAGACCATGTACTGGAGAGAATGCTATTTTTTCAGGTGTGGTTCCCCATCTTTTTTGCATATTATCCTCATTTTAATCATTTAAGAATGTGATATAAAGTGAATGCATATTAAACTTTGTACACTTTCAAAAGCAGGATGCTAAAGTTTTAAAATATTTTTTTTTGAAAGAATTTATGTGTTTTGGGCATTGCAAACTTGTCTTATGAAAGCTTTTTTTGGAAAATATTAAGAAGTAAAATTGTAAATTGTGTGGAGCTTTCCTTGGATTGGTGTGAAAGAATGGATAGAGGGTGAGCTGGGAGGATCAAAATGAAATCTCCAGAGCTACAAAGGAAATTGATGTAAATTCCTTGTACTGGTCCCCTGAGGCTACTTACTTGGGTTTTACCAGGAACTGTAACTGTTCCTTCCAGAATTTGTACAGAATACATGAGCCTGATAGGAGGATGTGATAAGGTTCAACGCTGGGTCTTGGGTCTTGAAATCTAGCAGTTAGTTCAGCCCAAAGGAAAAAAAAAAAAAGAAAAAGAAAAAAGATAATGATTAGTCAGAAAGCGTTGAGAGGTATGACTGAACCAGACTTTTTTTTGCAGGAGACTGAATAAAATGGTTTGGTTTAAGTTTCCTAGAAAGAAAAATAGCATATATGTATAAATATTGTTTGGCAATAATAATCCCTCTAGGAGGCATTTATTTGTAGTCATCTAGTGAAAGTGCTTCAGATCTGGCTTATCAACCATTTCAGAATAGTTGTGTTTATGTGTTTACCTGCTGGGAAAAGATGAGGGAAAACTTAGTGCTTTTCATCTCTTATTTATACTCATGGTGGATGTCATTACCTTCTAAGTTTAAAAAATATGCAATGATCACATATTATTAGGCTCTTACTACTTATGGATTCCTTTTTGGATATGGTTAATTATCACATACCTGAAACATACTCAGATCTTTAAAAGATGACAGTTAGACAGTAAAAGCAATCAGATAGACAGTATTTGAAAACAAAAAGTTGGAAGAACAAAAAAAAGGAGTCGTCACACCGAGGACTTTATTTCAGATACCTTTTTTTACTTCATGTGCTATTTGGTTACGTCAGTATTAACATTATAGTATCATTGGCCGCATATTAAAATTCTTATTTTGGCATCCTTGTCATTTCTGTTTAGGTAAGTAATGTAAATACCTCCTGCTTAAACAAAATCCATCAAACTTATGGATGGGCTCCCCTTAGTTCTACCTTATAGGAATAAATTACATGAGAGATATTGTTTGTTAATTATCCTCAATACATGTCATTTTAGGTCTGGATCTTGTACATATCTTTTTTTTTTTTTTGTCTTCGTCCACCACCCAATACTAATTAGTGTCTTTTTAAAGATTGGACCAGATGATTAACGTCCCTTTCTTTCTTCTCCTGTATCTTATTATTTAACCATAACCACTTAGTTTTCAGATCTCCTTATACTGTTTACAGTTCTCAGAGACACAGAGCTTGTATGTATTTCTTTTAGGGGGCAGGGGGCGGTATGTGAGATCCCTTAATTTTACACATTTTATACTTCTGTAATTCTGTCATCTTCCTGTCCAGCTGGCCTCAAATGCCATCCATTTGAAATTGAAAATGGAGTACATTTTCCCTTTTTTTCTCTTGCTTTTAAATTCAATCATATCAAGAATCCTGAGGGCAGTTTATCACATTATGAAATACAGACAGCCCTGCAAACCACCTACTTATTATATTTTCTTTCTTTCCCCCCTTAAGCACAGAGGCATATCTGTCTTTATTTGTTTTCCTAGGCAGACAGCCTTGGTTCCTCTTGGCCTCTCTTCCAGATGCACTTGCTGGATACCCTCATAATGGAAAGCAGCAATAATGCAGGGAAGTTGCCCTGCGGCATAATTGGGCCTAGTTCTCAAGATCAGGTTAGGCTTATTCACTTATTAGATTTGTGTCTCTGAAGGGTTCAAGAGTAGGAGTCCCCGGAGTCCTTGGAAGAACCCTAGTAATTGGTGGCCCTGATATTTGAAACCTTTGTGTATTTTTTGGTTAATGCTTCTGTTCTTGGCTGCTGCCTGCCACAGAGTATTTATTTTTAGAGAAATTTTTCATTGGAACAGAAAATGATGGCTGTGATGGAGTCATGACTCTGTGACTTAGCAAATTGATAAAAGGACAGAAGCACAGAGCAGTGACAAGCAGGCTGGGGGGGGGGGGTCCAGTATCATGGTCCCTCCCCTTTCTGTATGATACTCGTTGTCAGTTACCCTGTGCTGGTTCTGTTAGACGACTGTAAAGTGAAACCTATGGGGAATTTGTCATTCTGAAATGAAAGCTAATGTAATTAGTACCAATTAAAGTACATTCAGTAAATTGGATTTAATCTTAATTAAGCCTGCATAATGTTGCCAATTTTTAACAATTATGTTTGAGAACATAATTAATTTAAATTTTGGTAACTGAGTAAATAGCATTAGTCTGGTAGAATTAGTTGATTTTTTTTTTTTAAAGGGGAACTCAGTGACATGACATGGAATTAGAGCATAAAATATGAATATAATTCTGATAATCTTTAGTAGGATCCTGAGCTGAGCAGATAAAGCTGGGGAAAAACCCAGAAAGGTTAAAGTGGAGTGTTCTAGACTGTAAAGTGAATTAATGCTTTGCCACTGTCTTAAGTTCTAGCATGAAAGTGAAGATGACAAATGGGACATGGTTAGAAATGGCATGCGTTTCATTGTGATATCTTCATAATGGGATTTTTTTAAATGAAAGAACATTGGCCTTTTTTCCTTAAGGATTTCCATCTAAGTTGGGTTTTTTTGTTTTGGATGGGACAGGTGGCCCGTGGTTTAGTTGTTACTTTTTTTTTTTTTTTTTTCCCCTCTGCTGATTGTTCTTTATAAATACAGTGTGGCTTCTTAATGGGTCAGTGACCGTGGGCAGAACAGGGTGATGCATGCAGTTGATAACATTGCTAAGTGCTGCTTGTTCCCATCCTTCACTCGTAATGCTGTAATTAAAGAAGACTGCCCTGATTTAATTTGATTTAATCTGGCAGCGGCAGTTACCACTTTAAAAAGTGAATATTGGATGTAGATTAGGAACAATGGGTATGTAAATTCGACCTGTAAGTGTATGTATACAATTATTATTTTTTTTCAAATCAGAGCAAGAGAACTCCTGTTTCACTACAAGCCATGTAAATTTTATTATGAGACTTGGGCCACAACCATTTGAGTGCTGCTAAAATATTAATTGAATAGAAATGAAAGGGCCTTGCCAACTGACAGGATATCATAATCATAGCCTCTCTGGTCGATGGTAAATGATGATAAATGACATTAGGAACCTTTTAGCAAACTGTAATAACTACAGGGAGGGAAGCAGTATGGATTTGCATTATATCTGATACCCTCTAGTACCAAGTGGATTGCCAATACTGCTTGTTTAGCATTTTCTAAGGGCAATAGGATATTGATTTCTGACTTACAAGGAACAGCTCTATTTTCACCATTGAAAAGTATTGCAGGTTGTTAAGAAGAAATTGACTTGAAGAGGCCGACTGCTGCCCATCACGGAGCAAATAAAGCAAAACTGCCGAAGCATGGTGGAGCAGCGAGAGGGGCCCTCAGCAATTTGTTGCTATTAATTTACCATGCTCGACAGCAAATCAATCGGCATCTACTTCATCTGCTGGAGAAAATGCTGTCCAGGGCAGATAAAAGGCTCGGCATGGTACAGAGAATAGACTGGATTGGCCAAAAGGAGGCTCCAGTTAATGTGTAAATAAGTGAAATCAAGGCCACAGTTGCAGAGGAAGCTGTTGTTAATTAGGTTGGTGAACTATTTTAGAAAGCAGCCAAGGATTTGGAGAGTAAAAAGAGATTTATTGAGGTTGAAGTAATATACGACTGGCATGGCATTCCAGCCTCGAGTGTACTTGATTCTAGGGTGCAGTAAATTTATTTGGGGACAGTGCTTGCAGTGGAAGTCAATTTGTTTAGAGTTGTGTTTAGACCAGATTTCCCATAAGAAAACTTTTTTTAGAGCATTACTAATTTCTTACACATCTCTTGTCTTAGATGGTATATGCTTGGATATGGAGGAGTAGATGTAGGAGTAGGTGTTTGAGAAGATAGGCAAAAAGGTGACTTGTATTCTTAGGCAGTAACTGTTTTTTTCAGGAATGGATGTGATTGAACTCTTTGTGTGATGATGAAAGTGAATTATCGAAGGTGGGAAGTTCTAGCTGGAAGTAACTAATAAACCAGTGAAAATTTTGCTGACGGAACTTTCTTTTGCTGTATAAAATTAGGAAATAATAATCTAGAGGGGCTGAACGGTGGTGGACACTGCTGGACTGGAAATTCTCAAACAGAGATTACAAGTGAAATCTTGATGATTGTGCAAAAAACTCCAGATACAATTAGAGCATGGGGAGGGGGTTGTGTTTTTATTTGTTTTTCATTAAGGTTTAAAGCCACCCTTTTCTAATTTAAGATTACTTATCCTTCAATAGTATTCTGTAATTAACCAGATGGAGGTTATTGGTGGTAAATTTTCCCCTGCCTCTCTGATTTGAACATTTTGGGATGAAGGCCAACTTAAGTCCTATTTTGTAAGTCTAGATATATGTAGATTTTAATTAATTTTTTTCCAAAACAGAGGTTCTAGCATTAGGACAGTTGATACCAAGGGGCAGTGGCTTGGGCGGGACCCATGGAGCTGTCATTTTACATGTCACAGGACCTTCAAGAGAAGCTGATCTGGAGGAGGAAATTTAACCTGTCAGGGCATGTGCATAATTAGGGGCATTTTCTGGATCACATGGGTTTCCCCTTTTTCTCTTCTCGCATGTTGGGTTCTTAATTTTCTTTCTGAGGTTTTGTAGAATACTTGAAGATTTTTCACCTGAAGCAGTGTTTGTTGAGTGGAATTGGAATTTCCTTTCAGTGGACGTAAATGTTTATTACATATCTGGGTTGTGCTTACCACTGATCTGGGCCCATTGCCAAAATTTTTTAATTCTCACAAAGATCCTAAGAAAGGGATTATGTCCCATCAAAGGATGATTAAACAGAATCAGATCTGCACAAGGTGATACAGTTACTAGGTAGTAGACAGATGAGTTTGCCTGGGAGGGTGTTTGCTGGGAGATGGGTCTGCCCTGGGTTGGAGATTCAGGCCCCAGCTCATTTCTGGAGTGGAGAGCCCCTGGGAGGCTGGGCTGGTGCTTGGGTTTGTCCTTGAGCCACTGAACTTCAGGCTTATACCCAGACCCCTGCAGCTCTGCCTAGAGTCAGGGCCAGAAGGCTTGGCCCAGGACTCTCCATCCATACTACTGTCAGTGGGCAAGAGGGCGAGGGTCGCTTTCACTTGGAGTCTCCCACAAATGGGGCGAGGAGAGCTGCTTGTTTATCAAGATGTTTACTTCCTCCCTGGGTAACCTATTTCTCATTTGTTTACAAACTTGCTTTTCCATTTAACTTTTATCTTTTCCTTGTGGCTTTTAAAACTGTGCCTGAAGACAACGGGCTGTTTGTTAATCACCGTCTTGTGGGTTTTTGAAGGGGGAAGCTGGGAGGGGAAAATGTGATGTTTTGTGGCCTCTTTGTAGTTCAGAAAGAGGTTCTTAGATGCAGGAAATTGCACACAACTCAAACTTTTAAATGAAGGCAAATGTTTTGCTTATACTGTTAAAAGGCTTTCTTTGCAGCATTCAACAAAGGGATATTTCCTTTCTCACTGCCCCTTAATCCCTACTGGATATTGCTTATTTTTGTTTAGCTTATTTATTTGCTGGGCAAAATTCTTTGTATCCTGAATAATATCATTTTGAGCCGGGTTGGCCTAGTGGACTGAGGGGTAAGATGCATCTTTTTAGGTGCAGTTCCAGCCTCGGTGACGCCGAGATAGTGCAGGCACTGGCCCATTGTTCTCACATTCTTCGTTTTGTCTTTCCTAGAATTTTACTTCTTTTTTTTTTTTTTTTCTTTTTCTTTTTGTACTATAGAATAGATAAAGTCATTTGGGAATTAAGTGTTTCAAATGTGTATTGAGAAGTAATTTGTGTTTGTTTTTAGTGAGAACATTTTTATTTGACATGACACTGCAGAGCCGGTGAAAGGGATGTAATTTTTAGAAGGTATTTTCCCTTGATCCCTCCCCATACCTCCTCTTAAAAAACTCTAGCTCTTTAGCTGCGGTGGCGGATCCAGTGGTCCTGTGGCTAAGTTAGGATCAGTTTTGTGAGCTGGGCTGTGGGAGAAAAGCTGGAGGGCAGCACGTGTAGGTGTGGGCAACTGAGTATTTATACTGATAATGATGGGTTGCGAGACTTAGGACTTGACTTGTTCAGAGGAAGTTCACTGCAAACAGAGCTCACCAAATTACTCATTCTAAGGGGGACGGGCCTGAGAAGTTTTAGTCAGAAGCGAAAATTAGAGTCGTTTTGACTCTGCCTTAGCAACAGCTGTCAGTGGTAGCTGCTTTCTATCTGTAAAGAGAGATTTGGCTGGCATTCATCAACACAAATCTGTATGCCCTCTCTGTTTTCGTTGGCCTTGACCCAGCATTTATGCCAAGCTTTTGCTGGTTTCTCTACCACTGAGCCCACCTTTCCTCAGAGAGCTGCCGTGTGTGACAGTACTCCGGTCCAGGGGGACAAAGGGAAGGTGTGGGTTTTCATAGCTGGTTTGTCAAAGAAGGTGGAAGAAAAAGACCCCCCAGACACCTCTGAGGTCCTCTGCCGTCTGGTGCATGGGTCACTTCGTCATCATGTTTGAGGATTTTGCCCACAAATACTTCACGGTTGTATTGTGGAGGGAGTTTCTGTGATGGATGGAGAGAAAGGCTGGCTGCTCTACTGGGCTCCACATAAAACCTGGCCAGCCCGCTGCGCCTCAGCCCCGGCAGCTTAGGCATGAGAGGCTGAGGCAAGGAAGATGGATATTGACTTTCTGATTTCCTAGCAAGCTTATTTCACTGAATTGTTATTATTCTAATTAGGATTCTGTTCTTATTTTCTACATATGTATTGTGCTTCTGAAGGTCTGTGGGTTATTTTGGTTAAAGAATTTGAAAATGCAAGGAAATATAACTGGAAAGAATTGTAGAAATTATGAGCACTAGTACCCTGTAACACCCTTTCTTTACAGAGCGCTTAAGGCGCTTTATATGTTCTCCTTAATCTTTCTGATGTTCCTGTAAAGCAAGTAGCAAGCTTGGATCCATGTATTTATTTAAATAGCTTCTGTCAGTGGAGTACCCGACAGTTTGCCAAGCAGTGTCATTCCACTGCCCTCCTTGAACAGATGACACCGAGGCTTAAGGACTTAAGAGACTAGCCCAGTGTCACGGTACAGGAGGATCAGCCTGCAGGCGGGGAGACCAGGGTTCACGCGGGTCAGCGGACACCCGAGGTGGCACAGCGAGAGATGTTGGCAGAAAAGGAAACAGTAGGTTTCTTGACTCCACTTCCAGGGCTCCCTTCACTGACCGCGCTGTTTCCAATCAGCAAATAGTGCGCCTGTTTCTGGGATGTCCTCGGCTGCATGCAACACGAGACGATGGGGACGCTGCCGGCCCGTCCATCCAAGAAGTGTTAGAGTGTCACTCTAGCTAGAGACCTGATCTGTGTGTTTGTGTGCGAGCACAGAGCCTCCCTCTCCTCCCTGCTATCCGCCCAGAGTCCAGGCCCCGCCGAAAGGGAGGCTTGGGATCACAAATTAAAATACAGAGTCTGGATCCACTTTGAGCAGAGCGCTTAATGAAACTGGCTGTTTTTGCATTCCTAAAGTATACTGTGCAAACACTAGATGTGAACTTGTTTCTTGCCAGTCTGCTCTCTCCCACTAGAAGGTAAGGCTCCGTGGGAACAGGGGTGTTTATTGTTCTCTGCTGTGTCCCCAGTGCTGAGAACTGCCTGTCACACAGTAGGTGGTCATGAAATATTTGGTGAGTGAGGGAATCCCTGCATTCAGATCGAGCTAGCCAAGAATACACGCGATTTAATATTTTTAAGGGCATATTGTGGTTGTAGGATAACAAACGCTGAGCTTCCAAGCCTCGTTAGGCCTGTGGTGCCTACTTGTTAAATTTGTGGAAAAATGACAAGTGGAAAGACAAAGTAAAAGCAACTGAGCTCGGTTTGCTTTTTAGGAGTGAGTGAGGCTAGTTAAAGAAGAATATATGTGTTTTAGCATGTGGAATTTGCCTTCTTAAAGATGAAAACGTGAATCTTTCCTAACTGAATTTAAAATTCAGTTTGGACATCACTCTATCACTAGTCACTGTGTATCTGAAGAATTCTTTTACTATTAATAGGTCTGTGTACATGTGGTTTGAGTGAGTGTGGGGAGATATTGATCTTAGCCATACTGTGGTGTGTTTAGCTAACTTCTTTCCAAATCAGTAAAGTTGCAGGCTTCTGTTTCTTTTCAAGGGACAAGGAACTTTGAATATATCTTAGTTTTTTATTGGTGGAGATGGTACCGTGTCGTTACAAGAGTAGTAATCGTAACAGTAAGTGATTTTAGAGAGCTTGCTGTGCAGATAATATTTTATTCTTACAATAACCTTACGAGGTTATTACTGTATATTATTATTTCCATTTTGTATATGAGGAGGCTGAGACACATAGAAATTAAATAAGTTCTTGAGATCAGCCAACCAGTAAAATAGATCCTGGGTTTGGCTCAGTTTCAGATCACTGGTGTGATAGATATTTCTGTCAATTCTCCAGACATTTCAAATGCTCTGCTACTTCCCCCAAAGTACTTGACTGAGTCAGGAGATTCAGATTCTAGTTCCGACCTTGCCAGTAACCAGTTGTGTGTTATTGCTGAGTACCTTAACTTCTTAGGACTGTACTTTTCTCAGCTTAAAATTGGAGTGTAAGTGAACACTGAGATCTCTTTTAGTTCCTTTGATCTAAAATGACCATTTGGTTTTGGTTATTTTCTATGACCCAATGAACAGAAGTGAGACTTCTTTTTAGTCTCAGAAAGTCCCTTTTAACACCTGGTTTCAGAGTTTTTTGTTTTTTTGTTTTTTTTTGTTCACGCCGCGGTTGTCGGGATCTTAGTTCCCTGACTAGGGATAGAACCTGGCCCCGGTAGTGAAAGCTGAGTCCCAACCACTGGACCACCAGGGAATTCCCAAAAATTATATGTATTTTATATGTATATAATATAATTCCAGTGCTGCTTTAAAGTGATTAGTTTTTATGCTTTTCATTTGGCATGTATAGTGTTCGAAAATTTAATCGTACAACTTCAGAAATAACATGAATTATAATGTGATCCAGTAATTTTCTCCCAAAGTGTTAAGAGGGGGGTGTACATGTAGTAGTTTATTACCTGTTGTGTAATTAGCTCCTGGGATTAGTTATCCTTCCAGAATCCAGTGCCGATGTCAGTTTCTTTAGCTGAGGTTTACCCTGATGACACTGTAGGCCTGTAAACTGGCTTACAATGAACTTGAGATCTTAAGTCCTTGGGTTTCTCACATTGTCCTTTACTTAGAGAAGGTTTGGACTTTTCAGCTTGGTTTATAATAAGTTAACTGTAATTAAATAAAAGAAGGGGGAAATGTATAATCTTGACCTTTGATGAATCAAGGACATAGTAGAGCTCAGTAGAGATCATAGTAGAGATCGTAGTAGAGATCCATCGCTAAGATATAAGCTCCAAAGAGAAGAATGTGTTGTGTTACTCCTGTATTTCTGGCATCTGAAACGATCTTTGGAACTTAACAGAGGAAATGCTGGAGCAACTGAAGGGATGGTTTAATTTTTCATTGCACTGCATTTCCTGTAGTAGAGTGTCAACCACCAGTATATAAGCTTTGTTTCTGAGCTCTTAGGCAGGACTCTTAGGGAGAGTAACGATGGCCTCGAGAGGCAATTCGAGGTTAGGAGTTTCATTGCAGTTCTGCACAGGCCCTTGAGCTGGCAGTTGGGCAGTTTTAAAATTTAGGATTGGATTCATCTCCAGATGAATGGAGGTCCAGATGGGGGGGTCCTTGGCTGAGTTTTAAAGTATCCACAAAGTCCTTGAACTTCTATGCAAAATTGTATGCCTTCTTCTGTGGAGAAGAGTTCATAGCACTCACTGATCCAGTGAGGAAACCTGGACCCAAATGGAGGAGTTTGGGAACTATTTCTCTAGAGCAGTGGTGTCAAACAGGGCAGTTCCTTGCTCCCAAGGACATTTGACAGTATCTGCAGATATCTCTGGTTGTCACAACTCAGAGGTGCTACTGGCATTCTAATGGGTAGAGGCCAAGCATCAGCCTTGTCTGAGATAATTTTTGAGAGAACCTGTCAAACCATACTTGTATTTTCACGTTTTCTTATGCTTGTTCTCATGATGATTAGCAAAGTAGGGTTGTTGGTGGTGGTGGGTTCTTATTTCAGGTTCAGAATGAGGGTGTTACATGGTCTTCTGTAATCATCTTTTTCATTGGAAATTTCTTGTTTTAAGTGAGGCCCATTGTCTTGGCTACCCATTGAGGGTCCGAGAATGTCTTAATTCTTTTTTTTTTTTTTAAGTTTTTTGATGTGGACCATTTTAAAAGTTCTTCTTGAATTTGTTACCAATACTGCTTCTGTTCTCTGTCTTGGTTTTTTGGCCGTGAGGCATGTGGGATCTTAGCTCCTGACCAGGGATTGAACCTGCATCCCCTGCATTGGAAGGGCGAAGTCTTAACCACTGGACTGCCAGGAAAGTCCCACTCTTACTTCTTAGCTCCTTTCTAGGTAAACAGTTTTTCAAAGTGTTGTCCTTCATTAGCCTTCCTTTGTCCATGCTGAACAGTCCCAGTATTTCAGCCATTCTCTGGGATACCTGTTGGGTTATTACCAAGATAGGATAGACTGGGCCACCTGAGAATTCAGCATAACACCTTGGCCTGATCTACCCCAGCTGAAAAATCAGGGCAGATGTTGCTACCAAATAGTCCTTCTGCTCTCTCACTTAGCTTCTTGATTGGGTCAGAGTGCATTGTGCTTGTGTTTGTCTAGTCCTGACCACATTGTGATAAACAAAATGGAGCCTTGAGTTTTCTAAGTAGCCTGGGAGTCTACTCACATGGGTTTATTATATTTTTGACTATTTGGGCACTGTTCAATGAACATGTTTTATTGGGGCTTAATTTTTCCCTTCGCATATTCCATTGTGCCGTGCTATGAATGCGGGTGACTGTTCTAAAGGCTTTTGATTTGGGGGAGCATGTAGAACTGTTTGGGAGTTTGGCTTATTACCTCTAAGTATGTCTACCTTGGTTAACCTCAAAAAATATTATAGTTCACCTAAAGTGGCCAATAAAAAACATGGTGGCATTTTCCACAGCTGCTTGCTTAAGCAGTTTTTGGCCAAGTTGGGAAGACAGAGTGCATGTTTGGGCTTTTTAGTGGAAAAATTGTGTCCTGCACTATTCCAGAGTGTCCTTAAACTTTCTCCTTTATGTAGGTTCCAGGAATGTGGAGATGAGAGCTCTACTTCCTTGTAAGCCTTCAAAATTTTTTTAAAAAATTGTTTACATTTTTTGAGGTTTCAGATCTGGGAGACTGGGCCACACATAGTACATTTATGTACAACAACCTTTTTAAACGGCAGCTCACTTGCAAGTGCTTGATACGGCTGACCTTAAGAAGGAGACCCATTGTTAGGACATACTTTTATTAGAGATGTAAGCATAGCCAATAGGATTTCTTAAAATCTAAGCAATAATTTAGGATATTTTGCATCAGTTTAGGACGTATATAGAAAAAAATTTGGTAAGATCTTTGTTGGATTTGTATGTGAGATGGTATTCATGCCAACTTCCCAAGATTTATAAATTCCACTTTTTCTTTGATATTTGATTTCACAGTTTGGGGGCATGCATTTGTTGTTTTTGTTTGTTTGAAGCTCGTGCAAAAATAAACTTTCTAAATTGAAATTTTTAGCTTCTCAAATTGAATATTTAGAACTAGACCTACAGAGATTAAGATTATAACCTAAAGACTTAAACCTGAAAGGAACTGAATCCTCATGAGGTTGTTTATTCTTCCTTCACTGGGAGAGTTGCATGGTTAGGAGTTGGCAGTGTTGGATACCTCAGATGGAAGGCAAAGGCTATGGTGGCTTATAATGGTTCGTTCAGCAAATGCTAATTGACCTCAGACTTTGTGCAGGGTGCTTTGAGGGTTAGGGAGTTAGGGGAGGTAGAACTCTTGCCTCCATGGATTCTAATCTTTTAATGGCATTTCGACCAGTGTGAACAGTACATGGCAGTGTGTGGTGATGGCACACTTGTGACATAGGCAGAAGAGGAGGAAGTGTTTCTGGCTTGGAAGTGATTAAGAATCCTTTTACAGAGGATGTAGGGACATTTTAGTGGGACCTCAGAGGAGGAGGTCTCTTCGGCAGGAAGAAAGGAAAGGGGAGGATTCAAGTGGAAGGCACAGAGACAGGAAAGTGTTGTCCATGTTTAGGTGGTGGTTACCATTTCCACCTTGGTTGGTTGGTAGAGGAGAGAATGGTTGAGGTGGTGGGTTTGGGAAGCATCATGGAAGGCCTTAAATGCTGGTTCTGTTACATGGGCTATTGAGGGAAAGCATAGGGAAGACAGTAGGGCAGGGACTGTGTCGGTTTTGCTTATTTGCTCTATTCTCAGCAAGTAGCATGGGGCCTGGCAGAAAATGTTCAGTAAATGGTGGTTGAAATGATTTGAGTGGAGAGGGACATGAAGGATAGAGGCTGGGTTGAAGAGGTGACAGGTACTGGAAAGGAGGAACCCAAGTGACCCCCGCAGTTCATTGAATGAGGGGTGTGGAAATGAACAGAGAAAGGCCCTAAAACATTGACCTCTGCACTTTCAGAATCAAGGTACCATTAATAGAAAAAGAGTCCTTGGAGGGGAAACTTGGTCTTGATTATGCTAGGGGACGAGGTGCCTAGGGAGGAGGAAGAGTGATACAAGGAAGAGGAGGGAAGGACAGGGGGTTTGTTGCTTCTCCCCTGCCTTCATATCAGCACCTTCCCTTCAACTCCTGCCAAGTCTGTTTTCTTACCAAGAACTTCAGGTATTCTTTTTCAGCAAGATTTGTATTTGTGCCTTAATTCTATACCGAGACCACAGTGGACTTTGCCAGGCAGCCCTTTGTGGTCAGTGGTTTTAGGAACTTACATTTTAAGGAAGGTGTTTGACCTTTGTGTCAGTGTATGAGAGAGATTTTCTTCATCATTTTGCTTGATTACTGCCATTACCTTTATATAGATATAATAGTGGGAGTTTGCAAATTATCTGATTTTGGCTTTTTTCCTTTTAACGTTTTTTTTTGACATTAAAAATAGGTACAGAATCCTTTAAATTATTCATCAGCTGTGGAAATTCTGCTCCAGTCATTCTTTTCTTCTGTTGCTTTTTATTTTCTGTCATTTGGCCAACAACTGTGAATAGGTCAGTGATTCTTTATCCTTTTTGTGTTGAGAAATTTTATGTAAACGCGAGGCTGAGTCTGTAATTGTCTTGAGAAACTACTATATTTCAATAATTACTCCCATTGTCCATTATGTATGAGCTATATACCAAAATTACAACGGATGCTTTAGTCAATGTGAATTACATGTGTGTGGTTAATTTCCTTTTTTTCCTAATGTGAGGCATATTCTGTATTTTAAACTTTTTCCTCCTTTAAGACACTTGTCTTAAGCTGCTGTAGTTGAGTGAAAACAACAGTGATGGTAAGGAAAGTTAAGTAAACATGAAATTAAAAAGGCCATAGAGTACATTTTGGTAAACCAAAATACTGCTTGGTGGCATAAAGCCACAGATCCATTCCAGAAAAAAAAAAAAAAACATGCGGAAATGTGGTTTCGCTGTCTGTCATGCAGTCTGTTTCAACTGTCAGAAACATACGTTGCTTTATGGGATATTTTTTTCAAGTCTGACCACAGCTTTTAATTTCCTTCACTCCACCCATACCTCCCACCTCACCCCCATGTATCTAGTGCTAATTTATGGGCATTTTAAATGTAATGACATCAACACCAAAAGGGTCAGCAGTTGTGGCAGAAGTTTTTTTTTTTTTTTTTTTTTTTTTTTTTTTGTGGTACGCGGGCCTCTCACTGTTGTGGCCTCTCCCGTTGTGGAGCACAGGCTCCGGACGCGCAGGCTTAGCGGCCATGGCCCACGGGCCCAGCCGCTCCACGGCATGTGGGATCCTCCCGGACCGGGGCACGAACCCGCGTCCCCTGCATCGGCAGGCGGACTCTCAACCACTGCACCACCAGGGAAGCCCGTGGCAGAAGTTTTTTGTCTTAGGTATTCCAAGTATCACTTCTGTACTTTTGGACGCTTTTACCAGAACACAGCGATTGTCCTTGTTTTTGGACTCTTCGATCTAAGTTAAATTGAGATCTTTAAAAGGTGGTTTCGGAATGCTTTTTTTTCCCTTATTTTTCTTTCTTTTTTTTTCTTTTTTTCCCCTAAAGAAATAGTATATTCACATTAAAGAGATTTTAGAAATAAAGAAAGAAAAAGAGTCAGCCACAATCCTGCCACTGTGACCTAGGCAGAAGCCGAAAGCTGAGTCTTCACTGTGTCTCCACCAATGGTGTTGTGGCTGATGGAGAATTATGCCCCCTGCCACCCCCAGCATCGAAAAAAACTGGCCAAGGTTCAAGGGGTAATACGTAAAATAAACATAAGTATGTTTTGGTTTCATTTAAAAGTATGAAAAAGTATATACCAAAATGAAACCTTAGATCTTTAAAATTAGCTTGATTTATTGGTAACTTTACAGTTCTTCAGCTTTTTTTTTACGGGCAACACAATCCTAAATATTTTTAGATCTACTCCTATTTCAGCCACTAACTTCCTGTGATCTTGGTAAATCATCTAACTTTTCTGAGTCTCAGTTCCTCATCTATATCCATAAAACAAGGGAATAGGACTGGATCAGTATGTTTTATAAGATGTTGGGTCCCGGGCTCCCCAGCCTGGGGCCTGGGCATCAGTGTTTTTGTAAAAGTTCCAGGGGTGATTCTGATGTGCAGCTGGGTTGAGAACCAGTGAACCAGAGCAGTGCTTCTCAAACTTTGATGTGCCTACAAATCACTGGGGATCATGATAAAATCAGATTGTTGCTGCAAGTCTAGAGTGGTACCTGATATTGTCCATTTCTGATGCCCCATTGATGCCCATGCTTCTGGTCCACTGACCACGTTTTTAGTAGCAAGGAGCCAGAGACTCTCCAAAATCTCCGAAATTTCTTCCAAATCTGTTATTTTTTATTTCCATGGTGTAGTTTGTTGTAGTACATGGGAGTCTGTGTGCTGTTTGAATGAGACTCTCCACTTAGGATGTCAAGATTGATAGGTAGTGTGGTATCTCTGCGTAACCTCTCTTTGGTTAAGTTCCAGACAAGCATCTTTGGAACAGTTCAGCAGATAGAAATAATTTTAATGGTATCTTGCTTAGGTAGCTTGGTTGAGCTCCAGCTGATGTTTGGGGGTTGTTTCATTGCTAGAGAGATGAGGGGCACTTTTCATTTCTGCCCCTCTCTGCTCACTGAGACCCCAGTCTGATAGGTGCTTATACTTTCAAATTCTGGCTCCTTTCTTCTCGTCCTTCATGGCTGCCCTGCTCATACTGTCCTCTAATTCCTGAGCAATATTTTGGGTAAATGGGCAAACAGAATCATGAAGTAGTATATCTTGTTGTAATTTGGTTTCTCATGTTGGCACATTCTTTGCAGAAAAAGAAACAAAGCAAGGAGAACTCCAATTTTGGAGTGTATTTTGTTGTGAAAGATGTGAAAACATTCTTAAGCTGTAACATTTGTCATGCTCTCCTTTAACCCTGTCATTTAGAAATAAGAATACAGTATATAATTGTGGTATTTTATTTTTGTTTGTTGTTGCACAGCATCAGACTAGGAGGCAGCATGATCTTGTAGGAAGACCCTGTGGCTGGGGTGTCTGCAGAACTGATTTCTAGACCATCACCTACCCCTTACATAGTTAAATGTTAACTGTGGACACTTGCGTCTCTACACAAACCAGGCAGGGGATCAGGGAATGCTCCACTTATTGGAGCTGTGTTAGAGAGTTCTGTTGTGTTGAAGGAAGATATCTATCACCTAAACTACCAGGCAATGAGAAGTTATAGTTTGTATTGTAGGAATGTTGCTCTGGAGCAGTGCTACTCAGTGTGGTCCGTGGACTGGGGCAGGTCCGTGCACTATTTGCTGATGGTGGGCGTTATGGTAGGGAGCTTGTACCAGACCATAAATCAATGCACTGCCCCCTTCATCAGGAATGTCTTTATTGTTGCAAAAACAAAACTGAGGAACAACAACCAAAAAAACCTATCTAGCGGAAGTAAACAGTAGTTGACTTAATTCTGGCATGAGCCCATTATCTTGCTGATGGATAACAGTTTGGGGACTGACTACTTTCAGTAGCACTGCTTTAGAATGTTTAATCAACAGGTTTATCAGGGTTGTTTTATAGATTAGGAATAGACAAATTGAAGTTCATAAAATGAAGGAAAGTGTAACCCCCAAACTAAAAAAGTAAAAGCAAGTTAGGTGAAAGGTAAGATCAAGTTCGACGTGTGTAAAATATTAAGTCAAGGAGTTTGACACAGTCACAAGAAGGAAGCTGAGAGGCACCGCCTTTTGTGTTTTGGTTAATGCAAAACTCGTTTAAATTTTTCTGAGTACTTCTGACTTCTTAATTTAATAACTTGCTTTAGAGAGAAGTTTTGTTTTTCATTTTCACCATCTTCCTAATAGAAAGAATGTGTTTTCTGTAAGTCTCACTTAACAGTTACCTGTGGCCTTAAATTGCAAGAAGCTTTGAAGTTGAGCCTGACTTCCCCTCTCCCTCTCCTCCTCTGCCCCCAGCCTCCTATTCTTTACTCTTTACTACTGTATATAAAATTTACTGCATCCAGGGCAAGTATCTGTTTACCAAGAAAAGAGGAAGAGAGATCCTTTACCAGTAGCGAAACATAAATACTGAGAATGTCTTTTCTGGGTCACAGTGCACGAAACTGGAGAAACGGCAAAATTTCTGGGGCCAGGCCTTTGACCTCATTCCTCTTTTCCATCAGTCGGGAGGCACTGTCCTTTATTATTACTGTGCTGGTGAGTCTCTCCTCCCACCCGTCTTTAGATCTGCAGCCCTTCCCCCGTGTAGTATAAATTAGTGAGGGATGTCTTCTTAATTGAGAGACAGGAAGAGCCCTAAGCTTCAATCGATACCTAACAATACAGCTACTCAATTTGTAGCACTATCTAATCTCAGTCTGTCTTAAACCAAACTGTACTACTTTACTTACCTTAAGGGATTATATTAATAAGTCTACTCTCATAAATATTTCTGCCAGTGAGATGTGGGGCAACATTATTCTTCCCATCTCATGGTTGTAGAAATGGAGTCCCAAATCACTTAGGGTTTGCTTTAAAGTCATGGTTCCGCTGGATTAGTAATTAGAGTTAACCTGGGATTTGGCACTGCACAGTTTATCATTCACAGTGTCTGGTGTGCTTTGCAGAATGTTCTGCCACTTAAGTCTGTATTCTTTCCTTGCCTTTCCATAACTGTCCCCCCAGGTAAACCTTGAAATCAGCCTTGTGACTCCCCTATCTTATTAATGAATGGTAGTGCCATATCCAAGCTTTACATGTTGGATGGAATCATGGATTCCTTACTTCCTTTCATTGTCCACGTCTATTGACGTCACAGCATGCCGCTGATTCTCCCTGTGCAGCCTGTCTCCTTTCCTTGCCCTCCCCATCACTTCCCATCAGACCCTTGTTGTCATGCTGGGATGGCTGTGCTGGCCTCCTGGCTGATTGCCCTGTCTGCAGCCTTTGCCTTCTCTGCTCCCTTATCTGGGCTTATGGGAGCTCCGGGTACACTTCTGTATCTATCTATACTGGGTCATTGTTCAAGGGCCCTTCTCCACTCCAGGAAATCTAGCCAGTACTTCCAACAAGTCTCTCTCCTCTTCTTCTTTTACCCTTTACCTAGGCGATCTTGACCACTCTGCTAAGTAGATGAATCCCCATTTTTTTCTGCAGCCTGGATCTTTCCTCTGAGACCATTGCATGTAACCAAGTCCTCCTTTCCCTTGAATGTCTCACAAGTACTTAAACTCAACATGTCCCCAAATGACATCCTCCCCCACAAGTCTGCTTGTGGTCCAGAGATTTTTATCTCAGGAAATGCCAGCAGCATCCACCCGATTTCTCAAGCCAGAAACCCAGAGGGAGGTTATGATTGCCTTTCCCTCTCGCTTATTAGCCACACCCAATCAGTCTTCTGGTCTCTTGGAATCTATTCTCAGTTGCTCCTCCAGCTTTCTGATCGTGGTGAATGGCTTAACCAGTTTACTCTTCTTTGGCTTCAATATGGGGACAGAAGTCATCCTCTTAAAATTGGTCTACACTTAAGTGAAATATCTGGCCCAGAGGTAACCATCCATGAACGTTGGGATGCAGAGGACGGCGATACTGATCGTGCTCACGAGTAGTACCTTTAGCCACCACATGGTGAGACATGGTGATGACTCTCACCACGAGTAATCTGGTTGTCTCCTAACTGGCCTAACCTGGGTGGAGATAATCCCAGTAACGTTGGGTTCTTCTGGATCTTCTTATTCGGCCTCATCTTGTCCCCTTTCACTTGTCCCATTTTTAGACTCTGAATGTCCCACGCTGATCCTTTTTTGGAATGTTCTTGCCCTTTCCCCTGCCACTCTCTCCTTTGTCTAGCATACTCACTTCACCCTCAGTTACTCAGGGAAACAGTGTCTCCCTGTTAAGCGTTTAAAAATACCTTGCACTTTGTTTTCTTCAGTGTCTGTCTCATTTGTTAGATTATGGGCTCCATAAATCCTGTCTTGTTCCCCTTCTCTTTTCTCAGAGGGTAACATAGTGCCTGGCAGTATAGAGACAAGTATTGAAAAACTGTGGAATTAATATGGCTAACGTGATGCTGCTCTCTCCCCAGAGCCTCTGTAATGACTTCAGCAAGAAGGGGTTTCTTCCGCTCTCCTCTTGCTGCTCGGGCTCCTCTGTGTACCACCTAGGTACCACGTGCTGTCCGTTATTGTGTTTATTTCCATTTAGTCTTCCGCTATACTAGATTATAAAAACTTCAAAGGGTCCAGATTAATTCGGCATTTACCTCTGATTCTACCATAGCTCCTAGCTTAGAGTCGGAGGTGAATGAATGAGCTGATATCAGAAAAGATCTTGTTGGATTTCGTACGTTTGTGATGCTATGGGAATTCATATTGTTCCTATTCTGAAATTATCTTTCATCCTCCATCTTTCCTCTTGCGGTATGTTTTTGTGGTTTATAAATCTCTTCTGCCCTTCCGCAGCCCACTCAAGTACAATCAGTGGCAAGAAGGGAGTGGAGAGCAGAAATGCCCTGGAGTGTCTTGACCTCCTGTCTGGTATTTATCATAGCTTTCCTAGGAATTGTCCTTGATAGGTCCTTGCTGCCTTCCAAATAAAGCTCGGGCTCTCTAGTGTGGCATTCAAGACCTTCCACAGTGTGACCCCTGTGAACCCTTTCTGTCCTTATTTTCCACTCCGTTTTTTCATTGCATGCATCCTGTGCTCCAGCTTAATGGCTTGCAATCCTGCCTGTACATTAGAATCACCTGGGGAGCTTTAAAATAAAATGCTGACGTGTGGGTTCTACCCTTGGAGAGTATGAGTTCATTGGCTTGGGGTGAGGCCTGGGCGTTGGTGTTTGGGAAGGATCCACTACTAATGTTAGTGTAAAGCCAGGGCTGGAAACCATTGGCCAGCTCAGTGTTTCCCATGAAATATAATCTCCTCTAAGAGCTTTGAGAAGAAGGGGTTCCATAGTCAGAGAAGTGTGATTAGTACTGCATTTTTATGTACACTTTTTCAGAGATTTGTTACATTGTCAATTGAGAGGCTGTGGGATGTCAGCAGGAGAAGAACCGTGTTTAACTTTGTTTAAGCTCTGCGAGGTCATCTGACCAAGGAGCTCTTTATGTATATCATACTTGTTAATGACATCTGCAGAGCTTGGTATAGAACCTGCTTTGGGTGATGCTGCTTCCAGCCACATTTCAGCTTGTAAATCGCTTCTTTATTCGTCTTTCCTTGATCATCTCATTCAAACCAGATCTCCTCTCTGCCCCAGGCTTTTCTCTCCAACCCTCCATTTTATCTTTTTCATAGCACCTTTCAGCATCTGAAATTCCTCTTCATATATGTGTATGTTTGTTTCTGTCTCCTTGCCCCTACAGTGTGAACTCCATGACAAGCAGGGACTTATTCGTCTTGTTCACTCCTGTGTCTCCAATCCCTGTGTCAGCACCTAAAGTAGGCCTGACAGATAGTAGGCACCTGATAAATATTTGTTGACTGGACGGAAAGGCAGTATTACGTTCGTGGTTTTGGCTTTTCCTAAGGTTCACATGTTGAAAAATTTTAAACTGCCTGCACAGTAAAAAGCAGCTTGATATACATTTTAAAAGTAACTAGGAATTCAGGAGCACAAATAGATGACCGTAGTGCTCTACACCTTTACATTTCTCAACTGCCTAATGAAGTATTAAAGAAGAAACAAGCAGAGGCAGATGTGAGCCTGATGATAGGAAAATGCTATTATTTTCTGATTATAGAGAGCTCTTAGTCTGTGGTGTGAGATTTCTTTTTTAATTTCTTAAGCAGCCTGTCACAGGCAGCTTCTCCCAGTGTACAGGAGTTGTACCTGTGTGAGTCACTAAAGAGTTTGGGTGAGGAATCAGTGAGTTGATAGTGGACTTCTGTGGGGCATACACTGCACCCATGACAGAAAAACTCCACAGAGACAGGCAAGGAAGTAGTATATTTAAGTAAAGGCTTCCTAATTATTAGAACCCCCTTACAGTGAGCATATTCACACAGGTTTGTCTGGGCTTGTGGGGAGTGGATTCGCGTATCTAAATCCATACATGGGATCCCATGAGTGTGGTGCTGAGCAATTCCTGGACCTTGTTTGGAAGGGATTCCAGTGGCATATTCTCTCTAGGGGTCCTCATGCTGTGGCTGTGCCTGTCGCTCCCCAATCCTGCCACTAAATGTCCAAGTTTTGAGCAGGGTTGATATGCCCGAGCTGGTCTACACTTGAGCTCATGTGTGTAACCCCTGTGACCCACTACACCTGGAATTGTCAGGAATCGCTCTTCCTGTGAGACCTGTGAGGGGTGCTGGTCCCTGGCTAGGACCTTCTCTTCAGCCATTACTAATTCACTCTGGAGATCCCGTTGGGGAGATTTATCATGACTCACTATACAAGGTGCCCTCCCAGTGTGCCTTCTAACAAATACCCCAATTCCAGTGGGTCAGGTGATCACAATCTGGTGAATAATCTTGGGAAGGAGGTTGAGTGGCATCTCCTTTGCATTTCGCAAATGATCTTTTAAAACGCACATCCTGCCATGGTTTCAGAATGGAAGCTTTAATCATTTACTTATCAGTCAAGAATTGTCCAGAGTGGATTTGCATTTCCTTTTGTGGCCCACTGTGATTACTTATTATTCTTTTTGAGCAGTTTGGCATCCGAAATGCTAGAAAAGATGTTGTTGGAGAGGTAAGCAGACCAAATCAGTATAAGCAGGTCTTCTAGACGGGTATTCCTTTATGGTTGAAGTGCTATAACTATTCCCAAACAGTTTTAGCATGCTTGCAAAAGATTTCAGGAGATTCCAGCCACCGAACCTGGACTGCAGTTTCTTCTGGTCACTCAACAAATATTTCTGAGTGTCTTTTACGTACCAGGACTGGGGTATAGACAAATCTGTCTCTGCCCTCATTGAGCCTCCATTCTCTGTAACCTTGCTGCAGACCTAATGTTGGTCTGCAGACCCCTAGTGCCAGTGTCACTTTGGAGTTTCTTGGAAGTGTAGACTCAGGCCCCACTCGAGGATGGATTTTTTAACCAGATTCCCAAGTGATTAGTATGTACACTAAAGTTTGAGAAGCACTACGCCAGTACATGTCAACAAAAACATAGGTGAGGTAATTTCAGGTGATTATGAATGTTGTGAAGAAGACTGTAATGGGTTGGAGGGTGACAGGGAGAAGGAGTCCCAGAGGATGCTGAGTGAAGTTGTCTGAGGAGGGGTCCTGTGGACTGAGACTGAAATGATGAGTAGGCAGTGAGCCATGACGAGGTCTGAGGGAGGTGGCTCCAGGCAGAGGGACTCTCCCTTACCCTTGCCAGGCTTTGGTCACCCCCATTTTTTGATGCCAGGGTCAGATCTCTGGCGGGCCCTGTGGATGCACTTGCCTGCTGTGTTGGGACCTGTATGGTAGGGCACGTGTTTGGCAGGGCGGTGTAAGTGCAAACAGAGGAAGAGCAAAACTTTGCTTTTGAAAAGAGCTGACTGTTTTATTAAACAGAGAAAACAGTTGAAGGGGATGGAAGGGTACCTTGGCAGTGATGGCTTCAAAGAGTAGACATTTTATGTAATTGGGAGGAGGAAGAGGAAACCAATAGAGGTCATTCTAGAATTGAAAGGACAAGAGAAAAGGAAGTGCTGAGGAATATGGATATAGATGAAGATTTGTTGAAAAATGGAGATAAACAAGAAGGAAGTAGACAAGGAAGCCTTTAGCCCAACCTAAGAGTATAGACTGAAAAGTAGAGCATGGCTCTCAGTGTATGAAAGGTGGCTTGTTGCTTTCCTGGAGAATAGGTGTCCTCGATGAGAGCTTGGTAAGACCCTTTACTGTTTTTGTTTTCTTTTTGGTTTTATTCCAATATTCAAATTCCTCTGTTTTCAGATATTTCTCACGTACATTGAAATCATTTTGGGGGAAACCAAGGTGAATATCTTCGCCTACTATGGGCACAAGGAATATTTGTGCCCTCCAACCATTGCTGAGAATGAAAATGCTGAATTGTAAATCCTCATTCAAGGCACCTGTACATTTATGTCAGTGGAAAGAGTAGGGCAAAAAAAAAAAAGAAAAGAAGAAAGTGATTCAGAGACAGAGAGGAGAAATCAGAAATAGCTGGCAGGGCTTGCGGTGTGATACACTGGCCCAGGAGTGCGGAGGAAATGAGCATGTGCAGAACCCTGAGTGTCTTGGTATTCGGTCATCAGGTTCTCTGACCACCTGGTTCTGCAGAGGCTGGGGTTAAGTCCACCAGAGGAAGGCGTTTGCTTTCCCTACTCCTGACATCCCACTTTTCCCGCCCATCTTTTTTTCCATTTTCCTTGCCCCACCCCTCTGGTAGAGCTGAGTATAACCTTACCATTGGTTCCAGTGTTTTTCAGACTTGAGAACCAAAATGATTTGACCTTGGGGTATTAACTGGATGTCTGTCAGGCAAAATGATTGTCATTCTCAACCGTGATAAAATACCACTCTTGACATTTGGAACAGTAGTTAAACACAATAACCAGAGCCCGGAAGATGTAGGTAGGATAATAGGCAAATATCTGGGAATTCCCTTAAAGACCGTCTAGAAAGCTCAAGAGGTGAGAGGAAGGGACCCTTTCTTCTAACCATTGCAAAAACGCTTCAGTAAAATACAGCTTCACCTTTGGGGATAGATGGAAATAGTTTCGTGAAATGTAGGTATTCTGTGATACTCTCTGGGAAAGACATCATCCTGTGTGTTCCTACGCTAGCACCATGAACAGTAGCACCTGAATATCTTGTTAGGACAAACAAGTGGGATACCTCAGTATATGCAGTTAATAACTGCATGCTGGGCACTTTAAAAGCACAATTGGCATGCAGTAAAGTAGCATAAACATGAGTTCAAAACACAAAGCAGATTGACATTGCTTGAGATATTACAATCAGCAGAATCATTGCTTTAGTTAAACTCACTGGGGAGGGGGGGAGTGGATAAAAAAAAGTGGTTGAATATTGGCACTTTTGTATCATTCAAGGTAATACTAATTGAGTACTCCGAGACAGTGTCTCTTTCTTGTTAGAGGAAGTGGGATGATGAGAGCTTTTACAGATTGTCTTAATACATCGCAAAAAAAGTCTTAGTAGTTTGAATCAGTCCTTTAGGGAACTCATAGATGTCCTATTACATTGATTCTTACAATGTTACTACTTCATTTTATTGCTTTATTAAGCAGTATAAAATACTTTGTGCAAAATAATCACCTGTACCAAAATAACTTAGGCATCTGGTTTACCAGCTTGCTGGTGGTGCTTGACAGTACCTTTGATCTAAATCTCTAAGCCTTATTCCAGTCTGGCTTTTTAAAAAATACAAAGAATTTTATTTATTACATGTTCTTACCTCTTTTGTCAAGTTGAAATTTGATGACAAGATAAACACTGAGCTGTCAGTTTAGAGAAATAGTACTGCTTGAATATTTTTTCCTATGTGTAGTCTGGATTTTTATTAAGTTGGGAAGAATTTCTCATTAGTCTTCTGACTTTTTAACCTATGGACAGGCAGGATCAGTTCCAGAAGTTGTACTGTTTCTCAGATAATTTGGAACAAATCAATAACAAATCAAGATATTTTCGGATTGAAACAAAAAATTGCAGTCTTGGTTCTGTAGTGGTAAAAGGGGGTTGAAGGAGAGGGTTGCAAGATTTATTTGTACTTATTCTGAAAAGCATTTCAGATAGAATAAGTGGGAATTTTTCTTCACTTTTCGGTGTTTAAATATAATAGATGGGTGTATGTTCTTGATAAAACACTTAATACAATACATAGATTCATCTTAAAACATTTTTCTGGCAAAGAAACTGCTGTACAAGAACAAATCAGTTGTGAAATGTTATTCTTTAAGAATGTTTTCCTGAAACTCTAATAGGTTTTTTGCCCCTCCCTCCCACCCCATTGGCTACTGAAATGGTTTCTTAGTAATGTTTTGCTACTCTGTTTTATTTCAACAATACTATATAGTAGTGTTGTTCCTATTTTGATGAGAGAACAAAAACACAAACATTTGTTAAACGAACAATTGCTTTTGATACTTGTCTTCGATAACGTAATCTGTACTTTCTCTCAAGTTTATTATGTCATTAAAATAAAATTTATTTTTTAAGGAAGTCATAGGCAGAAATAATCAAAAATTAGATTTTTTATTAGGACTATTTGAGGGGATGTAATTCAATAAGAGTGTAGGCTTAACTAGTTTTTTGTCTTACTTAAATAACTAATTTGTTACAAGTAATAAAGAAAATATCCTATATTGTGTGCTTTAGTATTTGTTACTTTTTAATGAAGGGATTGAACTGTGGCATTCTTTTCGGTGTGTGACATTACTTTCCCATGATGCAAGGTAGTTAATAAATTTTGCAATGATTCTTGAGTTGGAGTGTGAAGAAAAAAACGATAAATGGTTTTTCTCGCTGTTTGTCTGTTTCATCACTTAACGGGTCATGCTGCTAGTCCACTGGCCGTCACCACTTAGGGGTCGGTTAGTCTGTCCGCGTTCATGTGCCGGGTGCCAAGTGCATAACCAAGGGATTTCATAGAATGCCTCTTTTGTTAAGTTGCCTTTTTCTAAAAAATTTTGCCCAGACAGGTTTTTTGTTTTTTAAGTGGAATGGTCATTATTTTTATTGGTTCTTTTTATTGGAGGGTGGCATAAAGGAGGGACATTATAGAAGGAGGAAATAGAATGGTAGTGAATTGAGGGTAGTAAAATAGTACGTGTGGGACTTTTTTCTTTTTCATGAATATATTGATGGATCGAAGAAAACGTAATAGAAGTGTCAAAATTGTTAATGTATTTAACAAACTATGGCTGCAAAAACAATCATTTTGTTATATTTTGGCGTGAACAATTGTTCTTTTATGGAGGCCATTAATCCTATTTTGGAATATCATGGGCATCTGAAGGCAATAGTTAGCAGTTCCATAAAGCATTGAATACCATGATAACATCCAGTAACCCTCACAGCTGTATTTCAGAATCTCTGCCTGTTTAAATGGGCTGTGAATGTACTTGCTCAGGGATGCATGAGCCGCATCACCTATAAATTTGATTGGAAGCTACAGCACTGGCATAGGCTGATGGATAGCAGATTAGAGCCCTGATTAACCATGTGATTCAAAGACTGGGAAATATATTGTCTAAGCAAGATTCATCAGATGCAATCAGAATTTCAAGTGGTCAGATGAAATTCAAATGTATATTGTGGCTTTTCCTCCCCTGGTGCTTTTCCTCCTAGGTTGCCTTTTTTCCCCCTCTCTTTCCCCAAAGCTGAAAAATACTTCTTTGATGAATCTGCTCCTTACCCTAAAGCTGTCTGTCTGTTATTCATCAGAAAGCAGGTCGCAGTTCAGTGAGCAGAAGAAAAGATTTTAATAGAAGCTGTGCCAAGGGCTGTAATGCATCATTTTAGGGCCCTAATTACATTACAATGACAAATATCAGTGGTGACAACAGCAGTAACCTACATCCTTTAATGGCTGTGCTAGAAAAGGAGTTTGGGCCCCAGCCATTAGATTAGACTCAGTTTCAAAACATAGGCCATTAGAAGTGTGTGTCCACAGTATTATTGGCTGATCGCTGAAGCCCAGTGGAAAGGCCTGTAAATAAATGATGGCCTCCCTAAAGCTGGGTCCTGTGGGACAAAAGAGGCAAAATTAGATGCCCATGGAAGCAGCAGTGTTTCCGAGGCAACTTTAGCTTTCACAGTGAGGAATGACCCGCTTAATTTTATGAAATCACACACACACACACACACACACACACACACACACATCCTACCCCCCTGACCAGGAAAATCCGTTGGCGTGACAACTTAAAGAAATTAATAAGTCTTTTAGACAAAAGGAGACCTTTAAAGAAAAAGTTTGGAAGGTTTCTACCCCCTTTTTTCTGTTATGTATGTATCTTAACATACATGAGTCAATAAAACGACTTTCTGGCTTTTCTACATTTATTTTTAAGGAAATGTAGATTTTTTTTTTCATAGTTGCTCAGACTTAACATGGCCTAGGCCCCACATTAAAGGAGCCAAATAAGTACCTCTTGGTCTTTATTTTGACAGATGAGTGAGTTTCCTTAGGGTAGTTTTTGTTGCCTGGGTTATGTAGGCAAACTAGAGAACTCAGTTTTCTTACGTGCCCACACATTTTTCAACCCTCCTAGCAAGGGACTATTTTATTTATGTAAACAACATAATGAGGAAAATATGCTTGGCAGATGGTTCTAAGCATTAGAATCATCAGTTTGGTTTGCCCCAAAGTATCTCATTATCTTTTATTCTCTCCCCCTCCACCTCTGCCTACAAAAAGCTTAACCACCAAATGCCTGTGAGACTAGTGCTTTCAGTCTGGTGCATGCTGCTCTCTTTTCTCAGCTCGCACTGGAATTTCACCCTGTAACCACTGTGGTATGTTCGGTCCAGGTGGAGAGTGGTTTGGTGATTCCCATTGCAGCTTTTCATGGTGGTTTAAGCATTCTTAAAGGATAGCTAAATGCTCCACGGGGCCAGGGCAGTAAATTAAATCAGGTCAGCACAGTTGGGTCCTTATTCACTGCTGCTTATTGGTTCTGGGTTTTTGTCCATCCTGTTAGGAATGCAGGCTGGAAGGGAAAGCTTAGGTTTGAAACTTCATGGTGAATTTGTGTTTTCTCTTGGCTGGCAAAGTTTTTAAGGTGCTGGTATTTAAAAGATTGCGTAGCCACAAAGTCAGAAGGGTTGCTGATGAAAGAAGGAAACCTAGATTGTACAAGTGGAGTGTCGCTGTCACTCTGGTAATGACTCGGCATGAAAAGGAGAATTTTTGTCCTCGTATAAAATGAGGAACTGACCCTGGATGGAATTTACATTAAGAATGTCTCAGGAATAGTAATTGCTTTATGTTTTCTGTCTCCCATCACTTCTTGCCTCTCCTTTTTCCTCACTCCATCATTAAAAAATAAGCTGTTTTGATGGATGTTAACTAAACTTACTGCAGTAATCATTTCACAGTATATATGTAAGTCAAGTCATTACGCTGTACACCTTAACCTTATAGAGTGCCATATGTCAATTATATCTCAATAAAACTGGAAAAAAAGTTTTTTGTGTATATGCGTGTAAAAACCCTGTTGTCTACATGTCACATACTAAAGTATATAAGGAGCCATCTGATAATGTAAATTAAGGTGAAGATCAGTGAAGTTCTGGGTAGCTTTTTTTTGTTTTGTTTTGTTTTGTTTTGTTTTTTTTGCAGTACGCGGGCCTCTCACTGTTGTGGCCTCTCCCGTTGCGGAGCGCAGGCTCAGCGGCCATGTCTCACGGGCCCAGCCGCTCCGTGGCATGTGGGACCTTCCCGGACCGGGGCACGAACCCGTGTCCCCTGCATTGGCAGGCAGACTCTTAACCACTGCGCCACCAGGGAAGCCCCTGAGTAGCTTTTTAAAGAAAACATAGTGGTGGCGTTTCTTTTTTTTTTTTTAACTTACTATAGAATCCTATTTGTCTAAAATTTGAACACTTACCAAATTAATAGAGAATACACTCTATTATCTGACATTATTGGGACTTCTGCAGATCTATAGTACAATGGTAATTAATGTTCCCAAGGTTAGTCACCATATATAAATAATTGCTTTCTGATAAGTATAGGAGGATTTTAGCATGTTCTAAACCTCTGCACACTGAAAACCCTGGTGGGACACATTTGGAAATTTTAATGGTTGACAAAAACATGCCATTTCCCAACAGTTTATAACTAAGGATCTGAAGTAGTCAGCTCACCTGAGTTGGTTGGGTGCTGTTCTTTAAGGAGGTTGGGGACTTGCTCATGAAATCTCAGTGCCTGTGTTTAGATAAAGCAGAGGCTGCAAATGTCAAACTCCAGTGAGTTATTAGGTGAGGGAAGTTGGGGTATAGGGAAGAATGTATCTTTACCATCTAAATTTAAAAGACGCAAGGTTTTATGTAAAACCACATTAGAATGAACAAGGGTCCCGTTGAAGGCTTCTGAAAGCAGATTTCCAGTCATGAAAATTAAATTCCTTTCTATGTTGTCCTGATGCTTGAAGGTTGACTTTTTAAGATGAATGCTGGTTAATAAATTGTGCTATTAATGTGGCACTGTTGTCACTGCCTCCTTTTAATGGGCTTGCTGATGAGAGTTTTCCTCTTCCTTAGGAAATCCGCCAGTCAGAATATAAAGTGTGTTTTAATATCATCCTGTTAATATTTCGGGAATTTGTAACCAGCTGACTGTTCTCTTTATTGCTTTCCTTTCCTTTTTTTTTTTTTTTTTTTTCCTTTTCTTTTCTTTTCTTTTCTTTGCAGGCAGAGATTGTCAAGAGACTGAATGCTATCTGTGCACAAGTCATTCCTTTCCTGTCCCAAGAGGTAAGGCAGTTGGTTTCAAGCATTGGGCTGGAAGGTACCATTTCAGTGGTTTTGAAGATAAAACTGACTCCTTGGCCTCGTCTGTCTCTTGGTGTTTGTATTGCACATTTCTAAGATACAGTGTTCGCATTCCAACTTTTACACCTTATTAACATTCAGTGGAATATAATTGTATTTATATAATGGAGTATTTTCTAATGTGCTAAGCAAAATTCAGTTGTTAAATCTTTTGCTGTCATTGGACTATGTAGTGTTGCTCAGAATTATGACTTTGTCATAATGGCATCTAATAGGGGAGATTGAAGAATTGCCCGGAAGACAAGAGCTTGTTCTATACTTTTGTCACTGGGCATTAAGAGTTGCCAGAAGATATATCAAAAAGCCTTTACATAGTAAACAAACTGATGTAACTTTTGGCTAGCAACTTCTAAAAAGTTACTTCTTATTACCTGATGAAGTCTTTATATTGTGGTTGCATTTGGGAAAAAGACACAAAAGATGGACTCAGTGGACTCATTTCTCTGAGTACCACAGACTTCACGCCTCGCCAAGCCCCCACGTGCAGCTCACTTTGCTTGCTTCTGCTCCCACTAGTGGAGGTGTGCATGCTGCCCACAGGTGCATACGTGGTGGAATGAGGAGGTGCATTTCTAGTGCATGGTGGCTTTTTTTTGTTTTTTTTTTTTTCCTCCTCTGCTTGCTTGCTTGCTTTTAGTAGTTACAAAGTTTAGGTGCACCAGCTGGAGAGAGAGAGTTTTTGCTTCTGGACTACTGAATCCTTCATTTGCTCAGGTAAGATCAGCTGTGAGAAGGAAGAAGCTAATAAATGGAATAGCTGCACGTCTTGCAGCCACAGCGCTTGGTGTTGTGGGCTGGAAGGCACCGAGGCACTTCCCTCCTTCCCTTCAGTTGTGTCACTGCTTTTCAGGAGAACGGTTCACCCGCCTGCCTGCCAGTGGGCACGCGCTGAGGTTAGCATGCAGCTGGTATTTGAGCGTTCCTGTGTGTTATAGATATGTGGATCCCTATCTGACTTCTTATCTGGTCTGAGCTGGGTTAGACCTCAGTAACCATGAGGAACTTTCATGGGAATATATCCTTTGGCGGTGCTCATATTCACAAACCATGGACCTAAGTTAATATCCTGAACTCAAATGCTCTTCTGGATTACAAACAACAAAGGATGTCTTTCTCGTCCTTTAGCTGTGACCACAAAACCACTGCCCACTATATTCCCATTTACCTATTTCTACTCAGGATTTGCTTGTTGACTAGATTACATGGAGTGCTGAAGGAGAGTCAAGGGGCCTGTTTGCATTTCTTTAGAAGTCTGGCTGCCCTTTGCCTGATCCATACCAGCGTGTATTTCTTCTTACTTTAAGCAGCTCTGCTTTATGGAGGTGGTGAATGGGAAGAATGTGTAACCCACCATGCTGTGACCAGGCTGAGGTGTTGTTCCCCAAGGCAGAGGGAAAAGTTTGAATTTTCCCTGGGGGGGTATTAGATTGTAGGCTTCTGAAGACACAGACTCCTACACATAATCACCAGTACAGCTTATTCCCATGGCATTTTTGCAGGATCTGTGGGCTTATGTTAAGATGTGGGGGGAGATCTTGGGGTGTTGGTGGAGCTAGCTGATTTGCCAGTAGGTCGTTTTCCCACATGAGTTATGTTGTTTGTGTGAGCAGGCCCGGTAGGAGCAGACTGTAATGGTAGTGGTGCTGAGCAAGACTGGACTGGAATTAATTGGCTAAGGAAGTCGCACCCTGTGGAGGAAAGCCGTGGGGAGGTACTGGCAACTCCTTTTCTGCCTTAAGCTGGGAGGATAGGCACCATAATGTCACTACTTACTGTTTATTTCCCCAATACTTTTGACATTTCTTGGTTGAAATCCTTGACATGTGTAACGGATGACCTGTGTCATGGTTTTCTAAATGCTGATGCTGTGTATATCTTTTCTTCTGCTTGCTTTGGATTTAATTGGCTCTTCTGTTTTTTCGTTTCCTAAGGTGTGTGTATATCTTTTAATGTGTGGGCAACAGACATGTTTGTTGCCCTGTCCAGTCCGGGCCTCTCGGATGTTTTGTGTCTGAACGCTGCCCACCTTGTTTCCTCTTCTGGGCATTCTGTGAGCATCGCACTACTACTTGCCTCTACCCTGAGGCAGATGGACTGTAGTCTGGAGGGAGGGCAGGAGGCAGGTTATTAGAGGAAGATGAATTCTATTTCCTGTCTCTTCAGAGACATGCAAAATCACTGTTGCATGGCTGCAAGCGTCACTTGGTGCTAGGACTGAAGGCTCTTAATCTGATCTTTTAACACTGGCTCTCTGTGTGACAGTCTCACTGCCAGAAGGGCAGCTGCGGCATTAGAATTTATTTTAAAATCTTTTTATTTAAAAGGTAAATGATTGTATTTAGAAAAAAGAAAAACATTTCCTGAAGACTAGTGCATAAGCTACAGGACAGGGGTTTTTTGGAGTTTGGCAGGAACAAGAAGTAAATTTACAGACATCTAGATAAGTCTATTTTAAATTTCGCTCCCATGTGCTGACTAATGTACCTGCTTAATATTGCTTGTGTCTAGTGTACCACAGTTTCTAAAATTAAAAAAATATGTACTGAATGACAGCTGTTGAACAAATTTAGTTTTAACTGCAAGACATTTTTTGGGGAAGTAAGTTGTATAATTGTAGCTCAAGGACTCGAAATGTGTCTATGTATGTAACATCAGAGAAAAGTATTTTCCTATTAGATTTCACCAAAACACTTAAAAAAATTATAGCCAATATCTGTTTTAGTGATGTGCTTATTGCACTTGTGTACAACCACTTCCAAAGTTCCAGGCATTAAACAAAGACATTGCCAACTCTTTTTCATTAAGCGAGTAATTGTCACTTACAGTTCTTAAAATTTCACAGGATCCTTAAAACCAGGATTTAGAGAAACCTAGTGAGTGAATCCTCACCTGTCTGAAGCTGTTCTTTTCTCCCACTTGCTTTTGGCTTCTAGGGATGGGTAAGACTTTTCGGAATTCTGCTGCCCTCAGATTTCTTCTGTAAAAGGCAAATCTCAAAGCAGTAAATGGGAAGTTCTTCTCTGTCTCACTTCAGGTCTCATTTGCTGAGGAGGAACTCTAACCAACTTCCTGTTGGCAGTTCCCTAAGCAAGAGATGGCCAGGGATGATGACAGTCACATCGGGATCGAGTCCTGGCTTCCCTGTTACAAATTGCATGGCTCACTATAACCTAGTTAAGCTGGGTGACCTTTAGCAAGTGATTTGCCTCTTTAAGCCTCAGTTTCCTCATCTGTAGGATGAAGTTAATAATAGCATGGAATGCATATGATTGCTGTGAGGATTCCCTGGGATTGTCTGGTGCAGCTTAGCACATAGTAACCAGTGGCTCCTGAGGTTGGCTGGCAGCAGTACTAGCTGCAGCAGCAGCCGCTGAGAAGCCCAGAGTTCCCTTCTGAGAGGACCTGGAGCCAGCCCTCCCTCCCCTTTCTAGTCATTGCCCTTTGGAAGAGTGTGTATTGTTTATCTTCCTCTCTGATGTGCTTATAGGGGAAAAAAGTATCAATTAAAACAACCCAGGGCTGTGAACTAGCTAAAAATCTCCATGAGGCATATTAGGTAGCCTCAAGGGTGATTCTCTTCTAGCTCCCAAAATTAATTTTCCAATTTAGCAAACGCCCATCTCTCCCCAACCAGCAAGCAAAGATCCAAAACATGACAACTCTTCAAGGTGTTCGCGCTGTAGAGTTCGCCTCGGAAGACACAGTGATTTTGGATGGGGTCTGTGTTCTACACACATTGTGATCTAAAAAAACAAATTTCTCAGTCTAGTTGGGGGACTGGCTGTTTTCAAAGTACCTGGTGGCTTAATTGGAGTTAGTTTTGTTTTTACAAGTAGTTTGTGTGGATGGGCTCTGTATCAACGATTTCAGGTTATAGCGTGTAGACTCTTAGACCTTAGTGAGCACTCAGCAGAATTGAAGGATGACAATATGAGTACTGACTTATCTCCAGTGCCCCCCAGCCCCCCTTTGCAGGAATATACCTTTAGGACAATTCTAATTGTAGATTGAAAACTATGCACCACTTGTTACACCCTGGCAGCAAGGCACAGTGTTCCTGCTAACTTGGAATCAGACCAACTCTGCATCTTACTGGCTTTATATTGGGAAAGTTGATCTGTGAGTTGTAATACTCCTGTAGATGGTGAGAGTAACCCCATTTTTACAATGTTTACTATATGTATTAAAATGTAAAGCACTTTGGATAGTAAATGCCAGTTTTTGTTGTTGTTGTTTTTAACCTTTTCTGGGAAATGAATTTTATTCCAGCTTATTTTGGGTCCCAAGACATTTGGAGAGGAGGGAGGGACTCGGTAAAAAACTGGGAAGAGTTGAAGGTAGTATTTGTGAATGGGCGGGCTGGCTGGTGGTCTTCCTGTGAAATAAGCTAGGCTCGCAGCTCCAGGGGCTGCTTGCAACAGTGGGTGGTTAGCTCCACACAGATGATCTTTCAGAAGGGCAGGAATATTTAATTTTTTTGGAAAGCCTGTAAGCATTGTCTTATGCTGTTAGATTAAGCATTAACTAAATGTTGGGCACTAGCTGAGGGTCTTACTTAGAGGACAGTTGTGCTTTTTGTAGTTTTTTTCCCTTGGGTTATAAAATAGTTTATTTTTGAGGTGGGCAGGGTATGGTTTGTGGTGACTAACAAGGTTTTCTTAAGATGTTTGAGAACTTCAAACCCCTAAGAGGCTGTAGGTCAGTAATGTATTACACGATGGTGACGTATTACGTGATAATTTAAAGTCTTCTTTCCTCAGAGTACCATTTGTATTTTTCAGAAACTTGTTGCTCCCCTAACAAGGAGCAGAGTTCATTGGAAGAGTTATGTTATGTGTGAGGCAGTGTGATAAGAGCCTGAGGTTAGGCAGACTTGGGACCAAATCCTGGCTTAGCCACTTGCTTCTTTTATCATGTTGAACACAATACTTTATTTTCTGGGCCGCAGTTTTCTCATCTGAAAAATGGGATACCTGCACTATAGGGTTGTTATATGAGGACTAGTGATAATGTGAAAGACCTAGCTGGGTATTAGGCTGCTTTAACAGAGCTTAAAGGAACAGTGGTTTAGGCAAAATAAAAGTTTGTTTTCCTCTTACATAACAGTTTGCATAGAAGCAGCTGTAGCTAATTTGGTGACTCCACGATGTTGTAAACTCAAGTTCCTTATATATTGATGTTCATCGTCCCCAGCATCACCATGTCCTGCCCCAGCCAGCAGGAAGGACGAGAGAACTCGCGCTTTTTCTTTGAAGGTCACGGTGTGGGTGATGCTCACATTGTTTGCTCACTTTGCAGTGGCCAGTGCCTACTTACTTGCCCACAGCTAGCTGCAAGGGAGACTTGGAAATGTAGTCTTAGTTGAGTATGCCCACCTAAAACTTAAACTAATGTAAGAGAAGGGATATCAAGGGATAGCTAGCAATTGCTTCTAGACACAGTGCTGTGCACAAAATAAAAATAGTGAGCATTATTATTATTACCAGCGTTGATTTGAAGGGAAGTCACACTGACCCAGTGGTGTATCTTTATGTGACAAACTTTAGCTCTGACTATATAATCAGCACAACTTGTATTTTAATCTATCACGTAAAATATAAAATAATGCAAAGTTCTTGTTATAGAAGTCTCTTCCAGGGTCTGAATTGTAGGGAAAAAGAGTCACCCATCAGGCATTCTTTATCATTCATACATGCACAGGGGGTGAAAAGGAACCCCCATGAACAGTGATAGGTCCTGTGGGCCATCTAGGTCTAGATACACAGCTTACGTTTATACCCATATGTTTAAAAGCACAAAGAGTTTTGAAGACCCCTCTCAACTGAAGGATGGAATATAGGAGATCACTCATAGGACTGCCATATTTTTTAGTAGACTTGCTGGAAGGAACATGCTGCTTGAAGCTGAAAAAGTTATTGTTAAGGAAGCTGCTTCTCATAAGTGGGACATTTGTGAGTCCTTAAGTTATAGTTCTTTTCCCCTCATCTATCTCAGACATACTCTTTTATGCGTGTGTCTTGTCCTCAAACTGGAGAAAATGGGATCAACATTTTTGACAATCTGCCTCCCCTCCAAATCATGAAAGATATATTGGATAAGTCACTCTTGGTTTTGTGGAATTTTAAGACATCTCAGAAAAAGTAGCTCAGGTTCATTGCTTTGCAGCATCAAACTTGATCCATTTTTAACGTCTTGGGCCTAAAACCATTTCCAGCCACAGCCTGAAGTAACCTGAAATGTATGTACCTTACTGGACAGGGTGAGAGAACAGGAAGTGGTTCCTTATGACCAATGGCTTCCTAATTCCCATTTATCAAACCCATGGTCATCGTTAGATTTGGAGAAATGGCATTATCCATCTTTAACCTTGTTTTCAGCAGGTCGTTACAACTAGTTGCTAGTCATTCATAGTGCCAAGGAGGTGATGGATATTGCCCTCCTCCCCTAGTCCTCTGCAATTCCGTAGCTAAATTTTCTTGTTCCTTGAGTTCTGTAAGCAGAAGCAGGCTTTTTGGAGGCTGTGGAGGAGCCCAGGTTGGAGTGAGCACTTATTTTTGCCTTGCATCTGTGAATATTAACAAATGAAAAAAAAAAGAATACAAATCATTCTTTTGAGCATATTTAACCAAAGTTCTCTGATGATTAGAATTTTTAGGAGTGAAAATTTTAAGCCTTCTTTCTACTTTTATTCTTATATTTACCTAGAGAAACGGGAACATTCCAACTTAAATTCTTTCTAGTGCAAATTTAATTTTTAATTTTAACTAACTCAAAACTGTGTTTTTATTGCCTTGTTAGCTTTTCTAATGAGTAGCAGTTGTGTTTTCTCCAGAATTCTGTAGATTAATTTGGGTGTTCTACATTGCATTTAAATAGTAGAAAATAATACACAGTTACATAGTAGTGATAATGTGTATTTAAGTTCCAGTAGGCTAAGATAGCCAGTCAAATCAATGAACTTCTGTTTTGGACTTTGCATAAATTTGGTCCTTTTAATTTGATGGAAAACAAACCCTTTCGCTGTGTTATGAGATACAGTTGTATGTCAAGTGCTGTTTATTTGGCACCTGGCTTAATATGGCACTGAATTATTCTGAACCACATTTTGCATGTGTAGAATAATCATGAAACAGAAGTTGAAAAATGTGATCAGTCACTTTCATATTGTGCCTTAGGGAGGAAATGAACAAAATACAGTGGTTACATGCACCGGTGGTAGTGTTCTCGCCTCATAATGGCACCAGGTTAACTTGTCTTACTGCTTGCTGTTAACTTTGTAAGGAATCAATGGCTTATGAGAACATGGTTTGATGTAGGAGAGCTTGGCTGAAATCACCAGCGATCCCCTGATCTGTATGCAGTGACACCCGTAAGACCTGAGATCATTCATTAAGGGCCAGCAGCCTTTACAGGGCACGTCTGCTTCCCAGCCAGGGCCGTTTCATCAGTGTTGGTAATGTGTTCTGACAGTGTTGTGTATCCAAGGAATGTCCTAAAGTGACTAATACACCTGGAGTGGGACTTTAGAGGATTTGGACCAGTTTTCTAATTTTTACATTGGGCGGCCTTCCATTTAAAATGTTTTTTCTCACAATACTGAGTGAGGCATCAGAGAGCATAATCCTGTCCTAAGTTCCATGGCTGACAGATTGACTTGTTCTGCATGGCCGTGTGTTTGGTTGACAGTTGGATATTTGGTGAGATCCTTATGGCCTGCTTCCCCTCAGGAAATGAAAGATGGTTCTCAGGAAGGAGAACTTTTTTCTGCAGGTTTAAATGTGGGCCTCCTTCCAAAGGCAGCAGTGCCAACTCTTATCTGTATGTGTCTAAAAAAATTAGTGTGTATTTGAGAAACTGACTCATTTCTTTGACTTTTAGTTAGGTAGTGGTTGGATTATTATTACTGGACTTAAGCTTTAAGGTACCTTAAGGTAGAGCTGCATTGTCCAGTACAGTAGCCATGGCCATAAGTAGCTAGCTAGATTTAAATTAAAATTAATTAAAGTTAAATGTGGTTAAAAATCCAGTTTCTCCGTCGCACTAGCCACACTTTGTGTTCAATATCCACCCATATGTGGCTAGAGCACAGATGTAGAACGTTTCCAGCATTGCCGAAAGTTCTGTTGGACAGCTCTGGACTCGTAGAGCTTATTGGACATATCAGTGAAGAATGCCTTGCCTGCATATGAATGAGAATGAAGAAGACAAGGCCAAATGGTCAGTACGAGAAAGACTCGGGCAACATTTCCCAGGGTGTCTCCTGAGAGCCTTAATCCCGAGCTCCATAGCCAAAATTGTTTGGAAAGGCCTGCATACATCTTCACCCTCTTTCGACACTTGAAGCTCTGAGAAGGCGCGAGCAGTTTGCCAGGTATTAGCCAAATTACACCTTGTGAATTTTAAAATTTTATTTTGTATAAGTAATAACCTAATTTCTTGTGGGCCTAAATAACATTTCTTGGGATACCATTTAGGAAAGACTGACTAAAAGAGTTCTGGTTAAATTTATAGCTCATTTGTGTTAGTAAACTTGGTAGACTTGCTGGAAAAGGCTCTGACTTAATGGATGTGGAGTGACACTTTTACTTGGATTTGATCTGCTCAGGATCAAATTGTGTCTAGTCACATTGAACACAGCCAGAGGAGTAGCCAGAAGGATGAGCGAGTCTCCTAAAGCCAGTGACCTGGGGATATTTAACCTGGAATAGAGAAAGTTGAAAACATGCATTATGCCGTTTTCAAATACCTGAGGGTGCACTACTGTGGAGGAGAATTTAGAGACAGAATCATGTGGCAAGTAGCTAGGGAGCAGTCTTCTCTCCTCCTCCAGCCACTCATTCTTTCTCTTCCTTGATGGACAAGCTTCTTTATCCTTCAGGAACCTTATCCAGGCTGTTCCCTTTGCCTCCAGTTCTTTTCTCCCTGCTTTTCACTCGCGGAACTCTTGCACATTCTTCTGGTCTCAGTTGTCCGGTCCACTTCCTTACGGAATCTTCCTCCAACCCTAAGACTTGATCAGATATTTCTCTGATGAGTGATTTCGTAGCATCCTGTCATTGTCTTCATGGAAACTATCCTGCAACTGTAATTACAAAGCCTCTTGAATGTTATTAATTCACTGTCTTGTTCATTAATCCTAGTTCCTACCACAGTGCTTGGCACACAGTAGGTGCTTAATAAGTAATTGAATGAATGAATAAGAAAACAAAGCCTTTCCTTGATGCCCCAGGAAATGTGCTGACCGTTCCTGCCAATAATCTTCCCTAGTCCTTTAAATCCTACATTCCTGTATTGTAAGACGCTCTCTGTGAATTGTGTAAGGAGGGGGGCCATTATCTCTTGCTCACTTTTGCATTTCCACATGTCAGGATAAGAATTTTAGTTCATTTTGCATATCTGTCCTTACTACCCCTATACTACCCCTGTCAATAAGAGGGATTTTTTAAAAAAATTGTAAGTTGTGATAATAGTTTTTTAAATTAAAGTTTTTATTACAGGTACCAGATCTATTGCCTGCCTCAAAGTATTGGCATGGCAGATACTGTCCTTGTAGTCTCTTCTGAGAAACATACGTTCGATATCTAAGGTATATCTATATTCTAGTGGTTTGTTAATGCCAGTTTCTCAGCAGGCTTTGTTGGACTTATCGTAAGCTTATATTGTTTTAGTCTCTTTCGTGTGGAAAAAAATATTCTTAATACTTTGAACAAGTGCAAAAAGTAATTTTATGATGATGAAAGTGAGTAGGCAAGTGATTTAACGTATAGATTTTCATTTTACTGGTCTTTTTTTTTTTACAGCCATGCTTGTATTCCTTAAATCACAGTATTTTATTGAGATGTAATTTATGCATCATAAAATTCACTCATTTTTTTAGGTGTACAATTCAGTAATTTTTAGTAAATTTACAGAGTCGTGAAACCATAATCAGAATCTAGGTTTTTTGTCCGTTCGTTTGGATTTTTTAAATTTACAGATCACAGTATTTTAAAGAATACATATTTGAGGTTTTATTTCTTTAATTTTTTCTCTCCTCCAAATCCCAGTTAGAGGCCCCTCTCTCAGAGACCCTTGGCTTATTAATGTATTCCTAGTGGCACTTTATTTGGTGGTGCTGGTGGAAAGTTCAGACGGGGAACTCGTATCTGAGTGAGCAGCTTGAGCAATGAGAGAGGGCACAGGACTCTTCCTCCTGCAGATTTACCGGGTCTAGAGTGGCTGTCACCACTTGTGGTGAGGCCACAGAGGAGACCAGCAGGAAGTGGGAGAGGAAATGAGACGTGGGTGGAGCCGGAGGAGAGGGGCGGATGGGGAAGGGGAAGAGATGGCAGACTCATGGGAAAGCCTTCACGGTTCTAAGAAGATGTGAAAAACTTGCCAGATTTTCTGAAAATGGAAGAACAATGCCTCTTTGGGTCCTATTGCGAGAGTACTTTAGGGCTTCTTCTCCTAGTGTTCATTTTTTGCTTTTGGGATCACTTGCCCTTCTTCATGCTGCTTCAGTGTGTGGTACAGTGTTACTTGTGGCTGAGTGAGCAATGTCCGAGTGTTTCTGGTGCTTTCAGAGCACAAGGGGGGAGGAGGCGTGCTTTGCCTTAGGGAGCTTCCGTTCTAAAAGTCCTTAAGCACCACATGATTCACGGTTGTAAGCAGAAATAGGGAAATAAAATCCTGAACTACAGGTAGAGTTCAGATATGGTATTAGCCCATGGCCATTGCCAGGAGAGAAAAGGAAGGAGCTGAATCATGACTTCCATTGTCATTTTAGCTTTTTAGCAAGAGTTTCTATAAAAGCATCTGATGTCAGTGTTAACGGTTCACTGGTGTGTTTCTGGTTTTCTCAGTAAATGTACCTGATTTTAATGCCAAGTCAGAAAGATATCCCCACTGCCTAAGGCATCTTTGCTCATCTTGGCAGTTGGAATCTAGTTTATGTAGCAAGAATTGAGCGATCTTCATGGTAGAAAGGCCCTGACTAGATGTATTTTCTGCATTTCTGTCTCATGGAACTGTTCTTTGAATACTTAATGTAAAGTAGATGATATTTCAGTAATATGGAGAGGTATTTAAGTAATATGCAGAAATGGCGGAGAGTAAGAGCTTTTAAAAACTTTAATTGAACGAATGGATGCGTGAATGGAATGAGAGGTATGCATGTTGAATAAGTGTACATGTGTTTCTTTGGCTTTCAGTTTCATGGAAGTTTTGAGCAGCCATTGTTGAGTGTTGGAAAGTAAAAGGTAGAAAATTCCATAAAAATTTTTGTCCATAAACTCACTTTGAATATTATATAATTCCCAGAGTCGTCCTACATGTTTTTTGTTTGTTTGTTTTTTTCTGCTTTCCAAGTACTGCTAATTTTCACTACCCTGACAACCAGATTTGTCCTAAATCTAAATACGAGCTCTGTGCTTGGCACATGGTAGATGCTCAATAAACATACATGGTCAGGTTGGCTTCAAGAGAGAACTGCTATTACTGGCCGTTTTATTGATTATACCTCTCTGTTCCTTCTAGTGTTTTCATGAATCTTTAGGATTTTTACTTTCAGAGAAAGAGGAAAATGAATTATTTCACTTCGGTAAATATTTTATTAAAAAGTAAGGATGGTTGGAGATATCTATTATAAAGATTTTGGGGATTGCTTCTGAAGCCCTTGTTCTGAAACAGACTCTTAAAAAAAAATCAAGGTATACAGATCAGAGTATAATGATATATCAGAGTATAATCAAGGTATAATGATCAGAGTCCATTAAAAGTGTAAAATGCAGTGATCTGTCATTTGACAGTTTTCCTTGCATTATTAATAGGCATAAAATACACATTTCTATTAGGAAATCAAGGGTGAAAACACCGCATGTAGATAAACTAATTTAAAGCAGTTTCCTTTCCCATATCACCTCCCCCACTACCCCTACAGAGCTGGGAAGTGGAAATAGTGGCCGCCCTAGTTAATCCCAGTAACTGTATATTTGGGGGCTTTTCAATGTAGTACCAGGTATGTCGAGGGGAATTGCACATATAACTGATGGCTTAGCTTTTTCTGTGTATTAAGCAGTATGATAGTTGAGCTTCGTACTCACTTCAAATCAGAGAATGTTAGTACATTTCTCAGCTGGGATCAACCAAAACAAGGCTCTTCCCAGCCACAGAAAGGAGTGCCTGTTCCACAGCACAGTCTCTGGCTCTTCATTCACTAAACCAAGTTGAAAAAAGTACAGAAGAGACCTATTTTAGACTCAGTTTGAGTGTGTATGTACTAGAGTGTTCAAGTGTATTTAGTTGGGAATAATATTTACATTTTGGGGGTACTGTATAAGCACTTGTGTGTGTCCAGATGTGAGTGCCTTCATGCAGAGACTTCTGTGCTATTTAATTTTTCTGATATTACTAAAATTATTAAAATCAGATCTTGCTTATTCTCTTTAGAACTTAATCGTGGTCAGAGGGATTTTCCTATGCTGTCCATCCTAAGTTTTCAAAAGAAAGATAACTTAAACTTGTAGGTTTTAGTTTTCCTATTGCATTAAAAAAAAATTACCTGAGGTCCTTAAACTTTACTGCTGGCAAGAGTTGTACATTTTTAATATCTTTTAAATATGCAGCCCTTAATGACAGGAATGAAATTAGCGCTTTTTTCACATTTACAGAAGAAATGTAAACGTTGAATTCTATATGTCCTTCTAGTGTCTTCTCTAACAGATACCAGGTGGAAACTTAGTAAGTACTTGCAGGCAATATTTTCAAAGCATGTCTTCTGTAAGTGGCAGAGAAAAAGACAAAGAAAGCAGGTGAGATGGGTTGTGTGGTTTTGTTAGTATTTGTGGAAGATGTTGGGTCAAAGTGCACCAGTGATTTGAAAGTAAAATTTAAGTTGCTTCTGTCAGTTGTAAGGGAGCATCTTTCATGGGGGCGCAGCGATGATCCCTGCAGTTGGATGTCCAGTTACTTCTCAGCACTGTAGACACAGAGGTACCCTAGACATGTAGTCATCCACCACCCAAGAGCTTTTATTTGAAATATGGAGACCCCTGAATCCTGTTTTGCATGTAATTAAAGTTAGAGGACATGTTAGGAAAAGCTGTTCTTGACTGACTAGAAAACAAATAATTGTATTCTGTTTCTGATCTTCATTTATAGCACCAGCAACAAGTGGTGCAGGCTGTGGAACGGGCCAAGCAGGTGACCATGGCAGAACTGAACGCCATCATTGGGGTACGTGGCCTTTCCATTTTAGCTCTGATCATCTTAGTGTTTGTTATCAGCTCTCTCTCACTCTCCTTTTAAATTTTGTTCAACCAAAGGGGCAAAAGGCAATAGAGGACCACAAAGTGAAATGAAGCACTTTGCCTTCAATCTCACATGAAGTTTGTCAGGAACTGTGGACATATTCTCACCAATTCAAGTTGATAGTATTCCTGAAAAGTTTCCCCCTAAGGAGGCTGGGTAGTTCTTTTTCATAATACTTCTTTCCTTTGCAATCAGCCTCTGTTGCTAGCCTATTGCCAGTAAAAAGACACACATTGCCCTGATGTTAAAATGACCTGATTTCTTTTATCTTTCCTCAAATATAGAGTATCTTAATACCATTTTTAGTGACATAAAATGTACATTTTCGCATCTCCCTGCTACTCTTCCTCCCCTGTGATGAGTGGTTCTTTAAGGACTAGGGTCCATTGGTAGTAGAAATAATAGATGAACCATACCTTTTTGCAAAATCAGCGGGCCAGTTGGAAAATCCTTCCTAGTACCATTAACGTTGCATAGAAATCCTGCTGGAATTCATAGGTTTGAGCAGTCACTCCAACTCCACTTATATTTTTGTTCTTCCCGATTAAGGTAACCAGTAATAAAATAAGGTGCTAAAACTTAGAAATAATAAAGGCAAAAAATCTTAGCTGAGAAAAGCACAATATTCACATCTCTGTTTATGCAGCTGTTAGAAGCAGTTCCTTAGGTTATTCTAATGAAGACACTACAACTGTGTCTTTCTGCCCCCTCCCAAATACTTGCTTTTGTGTATAGATTATACACAAAAGTCTTCTCCCTTTTTTCTTCCTCAGTGTATCAAACACACTTTGAAGTGCTGATTATTCCATTTACTTTCATTAAAATTCAAATTGCTGAGTGAAGATGCAGATAAGGGTCGCCTGATAATCAATCTGAAGTGAAGATATTGCTTCAATTATGCCTCTGTCTTTTAACAAGGAAATCAGACCTCTGGGATGGCTGCCGATGGTGGTGGAGCAATAGTCTCTGATTGCAGCTTGTTTTTAATGGGCTATTTTGAGCTCTATGTTGTGTCCCTCTGACCACAAGAAAATACCAGTAGTAAATTAGAAGACATAATAAATGGAAAAGAGTAACCTCTATTTCCTCGGAAGTGTCCTTTGGCAAGAAGAGGCTGAATCAGAACAAGCCATGTAGAGACTCATTTGTTGTATATTTTCTGTGTTGAGGGGGTGGTAGAGAGATGAGAGATGAATACATTTCACAATTAGTTTTTATTTCCAAAAATTCCAGAAAACGGCAGTATAAAAATTTCTTTTTTTAACGTTGAGAAAGCTTTAATTTTAAAGTTAGTGTATATGTATATACCAGCTGTGTTTGCTTGAAGCACATGTTGTATTCCTTTTGGGATATACTTCGATTACCAAATCTCCCAAGGTCACTGGGGATAGAACCTCCTTTTCTCACCCACTATGCAGTCTGCTGTCGAAGGAGAGAATACATGGGTGAGGACCTATAGAAGAGCTGCCTGGGTCATTTCTGGCTTGGTGTTTATTTTTGTATGAACTGCTAAAATACACGTAGCCGTCCTACCTTATGTCTGGTTGGCAGCCCTTTCTAGGAAAACAGAATGCTTTTATGTTTCTTTTTTGAGTCTTATTAGTTACTGTCGGTACGGTGGTGAGATTAATCTAAATCAGAAACACATTGTTTTGTGTTGGATGTTGCTTAAAAATATGAGGGAAGATGTAAAAGCAGAACAGTTCCCTTTCTTTGATCACGTCAAGTATATTTTTAATACTGTTTTATATCTATTTCATTTGCATACTTTGTTTTGAATGGGATGGCAGATGGCCTTTTCTCAGGGAGAAGATGATTTATTAGACTGTAGCCAAGTAACTGACAGACATATTGTGTATATATGGATTTAATTATTAAAACAAAGCTAATTTAATTTGGTGACCTAAAAACTTATTTGAAGAACTAACTCAGAGCTGCATGCTATCAAAGCAGCGTGTGTTGTAGTTGGTGGATCTGGTGGCAATTCCAAATTATTTGTATCTGAGCAGAAAATGGAATCAAAATCACATCATCTGACTGTTCTGCAAAACAGATTGCAGAAATAGAAAAAACAAACCCAGCAGTTTTAGGGAGCCACAAACCAAGTGAGAAGGAAGGAGCCCCATTACACCGAACTCGCTTGATGCATTTCTGTGGCTGCTGTTCTCTGTCTTTGTCAGTTTCAGCCCTGCTTAGTGCCTTGTGTCCAGTAGTTTTCAGTTGTAACATTGTGGAACTTTAAATGCACCTGCTGTTCTGTGTCTGGTTAGGCCTGGCTGTGTTGTGAGGTGGTGGTATTTTGACCTGCTACCAAAAGTGATGAGAGGTCAATTTTAGATTTTTGTGACTTGATTTTTAGGTAGTCATCAGTGATTTTCTGCACCCAGGGAAGGAAAGTTTTCCTCCTGAGAGGCAAAGACCCACCTAAGCCCCTGCAGACCTTCATTTATTTCTCACTGCATATGTGTCTGTTTTATATGTTATGCACACCATCCAGACAAGCACAAATGTTCCCAAATTTAATGAAATCTGATGAAGCACCTTTTTTAACTCTGCAGTATTATTCTACCTTCATTGGTAAATGAGCCAAACCAGTGATCCGTGCAGTTTAAATGCAAAAAGCTGAAGTGAGCCCGAAACCTGGAGAGGCGGCTTGTTCTCTTGACAGTAAGCTAGTTGTGTTTAATGGAATGAAACACAGTTATAATGATTTCTTTCACAGGTCATGTTCAGTTTAAAACTGTTGATAGATAGAAATAAGTTAAATATCATTTATCTTTTATTTATAGGGAAAAAAACCCAGGAAAATGCCTGTGTTGTTTTCTGTAGTTAATATTTTGTTTTGAATTGTTCGTATTTCACATTTCCTTGAAGCTTTCCCGGAGTTCCCTCAAATGGGAGGGGAATGGGAATGTTATGCATCTAGTTAGATCTTGTCATGTGTCCTGCTAGCCACTGTGTTTTTAAATTAGAATCTCTATAAGATCACACTGTTGGAACAACACACAAATTGTAGTTTTAAATCAGTAATATGATCTAATTAGAAATGATGTTTTCATTTCCTGTATTACTAAATTGAGTCATCTGACTATCTTAAAATGCTTTTTAAATCCATTACACTATATAATCAGCACATGCTGTGTGAATGTGGTTATGTTTAATAAAGGAGGCTAAGTTGGAACCTCACAAGAATTTCACCAAAGAAACTCCCATTAAGAAAAAAGTTCTGTTAGTACAAACATTGGAAAAGAAAATGTTTGGCTTGTAAACATAGAAAATGGGGTTCCTTTGGATTCCTTCCCCCTCTTTTTTAACCTCTTTGAGGAAAGAAATGATAGAAAGGTGCATTTTTTAAAAAAGTACACTCCCTTAAAAAATCCTTAAGAACAGGTATGCCATGGTGTTGTAGGAAAATGCAGTTTAGCACAAGAAATGCTGAACCTCAATTTTTAGCAGTGACATTTTAATGATAGGAAGTCTGCAAAATTATTTGCCATCAATTGTAAAGGCAATAACAAGCCTTGGTGGTTTTTCACACTCTCTGTGTTAAGTGCTTTCAGAATGACAGCGTAAACTGTGTTAGAGAACTCCAAGGAAGTAAAACCGATTAAAATGTTCATGCTTGAATGGTGCTGATGGAATAGTTCATTTGGACTTTCTCTACCTCCTGCAGCTCAAGCTGAAATATTAAAATTCAGTGGATTTAAATCTCTCTCCTCTCAGCTCAGGAAAAAAACGTTACATTTTAATAGGTTTTAAACCCATAATTCATTGGTTTGGAGCAGCGCTATTAAATCTATTTAAATATTACTTGTATTACTAAGGCAATGATTTAAATGACTGTGCCTTTACCAGTCTATGTGTTTGAGTTAGTTTAAAAAAAGAAAGACAGTACCCTTGGGGTTTTTTTCCTTCCTCTTAGCGTTTTGTTTTATCGTCCTTGTCCTGTGATTGGCCCTTAAATTGTGTGTGTGTGTGTGTGTGTGTGTACACATATATGCATTTTAGATTGGCATTCTGGCACAAGGTCTTACAGTATGACAGTACGTCCCTCTTTTTCCATTATAGATTTAAAAACAGCTATTTTAAGTTTCAGAGGCATTTAGATCCACCATCGTGATAATTTCCCTTGTTGTCTTTATAAACTAATTAGCCATTAGGCAAAAAAGCTGAAAGATATAAATATGTGTATATATTAAAACGTGTGTGTGTATGTGTTTTCCCCGCCATTACATCACAGCCTCTAATAGCACAAAGTTTGAAATAAAATTAAAAGTAGAACTTCACTTTTTTGACAAAAGCAAAAATGTGTGAAGTATCTGAGAGCCATATTTTATCTCTTCTGTGTTTGCTAATAAAGGGCTTTCCAGAGGTATTCTTAATTTTGTAGTAGTTGTACTCTTCACCCCTTTTGGGCACAGATATCCTGCAGTGCAGAAACCGTGTTGTCCTTCCTTGGCCCACCTCATACCCTCCTTATCTGCCTTTCTCTCTAGTCATTGCCACTACAACGTGTTTTCCGTGGCTTGACAGCACCTCCCCTCAGCTGCACTGGGAAGCTCTTTCATTTCCCCAGTGCTTTTTGTGGGGAGTCCACTCCTCACTTAGGCGTGTGCAGCGTAGAAGAGTGAGGGAGTTTCTCCTCACCATGGGGTAATCCTGGGCTTGTATGTAAACAGTCAGGGGAACACTCCCCTCCTGACCCTTTGGTGGGCGATTTTGAGATGCTTTCTGCATACAGTCCTTCACAGAGGGGTCCCAGCAATATGGAGTTCAGTTGCCTAAAGCAGTGATCAACTACCTTGTTTTGAGTTTTTCCCTCCTTCCCTGATCACTTTCTTCAGGCCCCACTCCTGTTTTGGAATCATTTTTCCCGATTAACTGCAGCCAAGCCCCGCCCCTCCGCTTTCCTGGAGAATCTAAGACGCTCAGTATTTGACCTCATAGGCCTCAAGCTCTTTAAGGGGACTCTCTGGTGTAGGTAGGCAATTGAACTCAGGTACTACAATCATAGTTTGTTGTGAGCTCTGTGCATAAAACATTTTCTTTAACGTCTCAGCTTTTACATTGTTTTTTAAACGACTACTCTTCAGTGAACTTACAGGTGAGCTTCCCTTTCTTGTTCTGATTACTATCGGTATTTTCTAAATGTATATTATGTGGAATAAACTTAAAAACAAGCTATAAAATAGATTTCTGTTATGTCAGAGATTGTTATTCCAGCTTCGTTACTGTCTTTACTCAGCAGTGTGCCTGGAGCTTAAAGACTTCATAAAGTATGCTGGTCCCTGACTACATGATGTACATAGATTGGTGGGATAAGGGTTGGAGGTGGAGGGCAGAGGCTGGTTTTCTGCAGTTGTAGGGCTCTGTTTACCTGCTCATCTAAGCCAAAGAAAGCAGTTTTAACGTCGTTCTACACATTCCTCTATCTTATATTGGTATGTGTGCCCCTCACTTTTGGTTGTTTATTTTTTTAACTTGTTCATTTACTGTGGATCATCAGGGGACTGTGTTATTGAGTGATGTAGTCATAATCTAATCTTTGTGCTGTAATTTGATGAGGCTCTAAGAGGCAGTAATTTCCCTTCTCTCATATCAAAGACTCTCATATACTTAAGTAATTTTTAAACCCTGTCTCTACTTCAGAACTCCCCAAAAAACCTAGATAAAGAACAGGATTTCTAATCTGTGCTTACTTTGTACACTGTTAATTTGTTACAAAGCTTCTCTAGAAGAAATTTCTAGAAGCTAGTCAGTTTTGTTTGTTCTTACTTGTTGCTAACCTGAAGTGCTACTGTTTTGCTCCTGTTGAAGGGGGAGCCCTCTCTCCCTCCTTCCCCCTAATAAATGCGTTTCCATAGCTCCTGGTACATTTAAGCGCACAGTGTTACAGGAGTTGGAGAACGTGTCTAGGCGGGTGCATCTGACCTAGCTTAAAGCACGTGGGCTTTGGGCTTCCACTGAGAAGAAAGTGGAGTTTCCCAGAGTTTTGCATCTGCATTCACTCAAGACAGCTTGCAAGTTTGCACGTTGTTATCCCCTTTTTATTGGTTAGTGTGGTGTTTTTTGTTTTTTTTTTTTTTTTTTTTGTTCCCATTTTGCTTCCCCCTTTCTAGTTCTCTTACTGACTTCTTCCCAGTAATGTTTCTACAAGCAACATCACCAACTCCCATCTAGCCAGACCTTTTCCCGCGTGGACCCAGCCTGCCTTGTGTCCCTCAAAGCTGGGAGAGAGGAGGCAGGCTCCCCCCGAACAGGCAATTAAAGGATTGATGACTTAGGCTAAGTTTTAAGGACTGTTGGTGTGTGTTCTCCTCAAAGCTCCCTAGCATATCATTCTCCCTCAAAATGCATTTGTGACCTTATCTCCTAAGGACTTTTGTGAAAAGGTTAGAACCTTTTATAGAATACTAAGAATAATTTAATGATTACATCTACTCATTCATTCGTTCATTCATTCGTTGCAGCCCATTAAAGGGGCACATTTAAATATTTTTTAATGTTTTCTGAAACATATTCTGAAATGATCCTCAGATTACATTTAAATCATCTTACTAAGGTTTTGGTGTTTGCAAGCTTTCTGATTTTACATTTTACTACACATAAATCAACCTTAATTAGCACATTTTAATTTCAATAAAACTTTAGTGTCCAAGGATAGCAGAATAAGGAGAAACAGGTAATAGAAAACATGGTAAAAATGAGGCTGCATGCATTTCTAAATTTATATTTTTTTAAATTTGGAATTGGGAGCAATACATACTCATTATTAATATTCTGTATATTTTTAAAGATTTATCAAGGTATAATTTACATAAAGTAGAATTTACTCTTTCTAGCTCCTAGTTCTGTGAGTTTGACAACCCAATATAGTCATGTGACTGCCACCACTGTCAAGGTACAGAATTTTTCTCTCCTGCCTTGCCCTACCTCCCCAAATTCCTTTGTTCTTTGTAGTCAGTCCTTTTCCCTACCCCAGTCCCTGGCAACTGCCCATGCTGTTTCTTCTCCCAAAGTGAGCCTTTTTGAGAATGTCATATAAATGGACATATATATATATATATATATATATATATATATATATATGTAGCCTTTTGAGTTTTCATCTTCAGTTAGCATAGTGCATTTGAGGTTTGTCTATGTGGTTGCCTGAATCAGCAGTCAGTTCCTTTGTATAGCTGAATAATATTCCAGTATGGATATAACAGTTTATTTAGCCATTCACCGCTTGAAGGACAGTTGGGTTGTCTCCAGGTTTTGGTGTTTGTGAATAAAGCCTGAGTAAATATTAACATACAGATTTTTGTAAATTTTGTAGGTTTTTCCCTAGAAGTGGCATTGCTGAGTTATATGGTTAGTGTATGTTTAAAGTAACTGACACACTCACTGTTTCCCAAAATGACCATACTGTTTTTCAGTCTTCACTAATATGTATGAGAGAACCTTTGTTCCACATCCTCACTAGCACTTGGAATGGTAGGTTTTGGGAGTTTTTAGTCATTTCTGATACGTGTATAGTGGTACTTGTCTTTTTGTGCATTTCCATAAGAGCGAGTGATGTTGAGTGTCTTTTTATGTGCTTATTTGCCATCTCTATATCTTCTTCGGTAAGTATCTGCTCAAATCTTTGCCTATTTTTCTTGAGTCAGTTATTTTATTTTTATCAAGTATTTTGAAATTTTAAAAAAATATTCTGGACATATGTACTTTATTTTGCAAATATTTTCTCCCAATCTGTAGTCATCCTTTAATTTTTTTGATAATGTCTTTTGACAAACAGAAGTTTTGAACATTGATGAAGTCTAATTTATGAATTTTTTTTTCTTTAGAGTCCTAACTTTTGACTCCTGTTGGTTCTCAGTAATCTCTGCCTCACCCACAGCCACAAATACTTTCTGTTAGGTTTTATTCTAAAAGTTTTATGTTTAGACCCATGATCCAGTTTGAGTTAATTTTTGTTTATGGTGTGAGATACGGGGATATGAGTTGAGTTTCTTTTCTTTTTCTTTCCTTTTTTTTCACCCCCCCAGATGGACATTCAGTTCAGTTGTTCCAGCACCGTTCATTGAAAAGACTGTCTTTTCTCCATTCAGTTGCTGTGCATCATTGTCGAAAATCTATTGACTATATTGTGTGGGGTCCATTTTCTGGACTTTATTTTGTTCCATTAAACTGGTGTCTGGTTTTTTTGCCAATGACACGCTGTCTTGATTTTTGTGGCTTTCATTATTGCTATTCCCCATTCCATTTTGCGGGTTTTTTTGTTTGTTTTGTTTGTTTGTTTTTCTTTTCTTGGTTGCCTTCTTTCCAGTACCCCTCAGAACTCAGGTCCTTAACTGTCAGTATCCAAGAGGTTGGCTGATGGATGAAGGGGAAGAATCCAAGCTCAATAGAACAACTTTCTCTCCTTTAAAAAATGGTGTCTGTTCTGCCTCTAGACTGTTCTCTCAAGGGTGACTGCTTCTGCCATCTGCCCCTGGTCCCGGGTACTCCTTCTGCTAGTCTCCAGCAGCTTCCTCCTAGTAGAGTTTCTTGTTTGCGCATTTGTCTTTCTGTTCTTCATTCTGTACACAGCAGCCAGAATGATCTTCTTCTAAAATATAAATTGGATCTTTTGCTCCCCAGCTTAAAGCCTGTCTCTGATGGCTGCCCATTTTGCTTAGAATGAAATCTGAATTTCTTACCATGGCCCACAAGTCTCTGTGTGTGCTGACCCTTCACCCACCTCTCTGATTTCACATACCCCTCACTCGATTCATGTGACTTTTAGCCACGTTGGTCTCGTTCTTCTGTCCCTGGATATCCCAGGCATCTTCTTGACTGAGGGATTGTGCACAGCTCTTCTACCTTCTAGAACCCCCATCCTCCATGTCTTGACATGGTCTTCCTCATGCTCCTCCTTAAAATCTCAGCTCACTGTTTACAGTAGCCAGGACGTGGAAGCAACCTAAGTGTCCATTGACAGATGAATGGATAAAGATGATGTGGCACATATGTACAATGGAATATTATTCAGCCATAAAAAGAAACAAAATTGAATTATAATGAGGTAGATTGACCTAGAGACTGTCATACAGGGTGAAGTAAGTCAGAAAGAGAAAAACAAATACCTATGCTAACACATATATATGGAATCTAAAAAAAAAAAAGGTTCTGAAGAACCTAGGGGCAGGACAGGAATAAAGACACAGACATAGAGAATGGACTTGAGGACACGGGGAGAGGGAAGGGCAAGCTGGGACGAAGTAAGAGAGTGGCATGGACATATGTACACTACCAAATGTAAAATAGATAGCTAGTGGGAAGCAGCTGCATAGCACAGGGAGATCAGCTCGGTGCTTTGTGACCACCTAGAGGGGTGGGATAGGGAGGGTGGGAGGGAGATGCAAGAGGGAGGGGATATGGGGATATATGTATACATATAACTGATTCACTTTGTTATAAAGCAGAAACTAACACACCATTGTAAAGCAATTATACTCCAACAAAGATGTTAAAAAATTAGAATCTCAGCTCAGATGTTATCTCCTGAGAAAGGACTTCCCTGGTGGCAGATTTTAGTAGCTCTTTCACCCAGTTCATTCTCTGTGCAGTAGCCTGTTTTATTTTCCTCAGAGCATTTACCATTTATTTGTTTACGTGTGTGTTAATTTCCCTTCAATAGCAGGTGGGATCTTGTTCCCTTTTATAGCTGTGGTGCCTAGAACAATATGTAGCTCATCATTTTCAATAAATATTTGCATAATAAATACTCAGTAACTGTTCAATAAACATGCAATAATTTATTATATTTAATAAATATTTGTTAAATGAACAAATATTCTATTTTGACCTATTTTTGCATTTTGATTTTTTTTGTCCCACAATTTTGAGCCAAGGTTGAGAGGAAGGAAGCGTGGACTGGTAGGAAATACATACACAATCCTGGGTGTCACTTGTAGTATGATCTTAGGAATTTCATTTAAAAGTTTTTTCACCCGTAGAATGCAGGACTGGAGCTGATAGCCGCTAAAGTGCTATCCAGTTTTCTAATATTGTATGGGTTGTAAGCCTATTTGTTTTGATGACTCTGGAATTTTTATTTTAAAACTTGGGGGCCTTTTGTGTCACAGTCACTTCTCTAGATTTACATCCCTAGCCTTATATTCTTTTCCCTAAGGGAGTAATTAAAAATAGCAAGCATTTATCGACTGTTTGCTTTGTGTTAGTACTGTGCTTAGCATTTGTAGACATTATTTTGTTTAAACTTCATATCAACCCCATGAGGAAGGGAGTATTATTGTCCCAGCTTTACCAATAATGAAACCAAGCCTCTGAAGGGGTAAGTAGTTTTCTGAAGGCCACACAGGGAGCAAGTGAAGCAAACCTAGACCGACTTCAGAGCTCACACATTTAACCATTCTGTTACACTTGTTCCTTATTTGTTCCCTTGACTCTGTTCTTTCTTTTACACTGGGATCAATAGGCTGTTTATCCTGAGATCCATTATAGTACTGTCCAGTGTTTAGGGTCCAGAGCTCAATAAGGGAGGTGAAAGTGGGTGTGCCTGATGCACATAGTAATTGGTTAGCCTAAGCTGAAGTGTATACTAGCTCCACCTATCAGTTGGATACTCCCGACTCCTACTGTGTTTCTTCGTGCTTTTTGTAACTTACTGTCATATGTAAGAATCAAAAGTTGTCATAAACACCAGTACCAAGACAGGTATTTTTAACCTAGGTCCTTGGATCCTCTTGGGTTTCATGCTTGGGTATCAGGCTGTCCATTAGCTCCCTGAAATGTTGGCAGAATTGTGTTTGTTGGGGGTGTGTGGAGGATGTACATTGTCCAGAGAAGAAATTCTGGTCTTAGGTCTCATGGCAAAAAATGTTTGAGCCTGCACCTTACCAAGAATCGAACTGCACAAGATCCTGACATAGTATGATACTTGTTGGAATGTGTGTAGACAGAAGGCAGTTGTCTGTAGCATTATAAGGAGACATTGCTGCATAATTGTTCAGAGACCTGGAAATCAGAAGTTTACACTGAATTTGTTTCTAAATAGTGCCCCAGGGATGAGGGAGTTTCTTGAACTATGGGTGGGTTAAGAAAAACAACAACAACAAAAAACTGCGTTATGTTGATACTGTCATAGGTATTACGGAAAATAAGTTAACCACATTAAACATTTAATCTTGAACAACTAATGATGATGATTGCTTGGAATATTTTTTGTATTAAGAGGTATTAACTGGAGCTAGCAGCTGCCTTCACATAGTTGTATCAAAAGAAAATACAGGCAAGTATGTATTTCGGAATACTTTTATTAGTCTCCTGTTCATACATGTACCTTTTAAAGGCCTGGGGCACAATGATAACTAAGAACTGGTCCCTGCCTCTTGGTCCCTGTGTTCATGATTTCGTGGGAGAGGTAGATTCATAGATGGATGAATCGTGTTTATACAAAGTTATGAACCAAGCACATGGGGACACCGGATGGGGTAGCAGTTACCCATTGAAAGCAAAAGCCTGAGGCTAAGCTAATTATAGGCAGTAGTGGGTGAGGGAGAGGGATAACTGCTGGAGGACCACACAAAGCGGGGGGACCAGTAAGGGGGGACATAAAGCACAGGGATTGCCAATACATTTGGGGGAGTCCTATTTTTGAAATTATCTTATTCTCTTAGGATAAACTGTACTTTTTCTTCATTTCTCCATCTTGAGAAAATTTTGTCCATCCTACTTGTGAATAACACTACTTCATGGGATATATTAATATTGCAAACTTAAATAATGCTGTTGACCTAATAAGCAAGAGCTAGAGCTGACCCCATACCCCAAACCTTTAAGTAAAACTTAATGGCACCTTTTTTTTTTTTTTTTGGCAGTATGCGGGCCTCTCACTGTTGCGGCCTCTCCCGCTGCGGAGCACAGGCTCAGCGGCCATGGCTCATGGGCCCAGCCGCTCCGCGGCACATGGGATCTTCCCAGACCAGGGCACGAACCCGTGTCCCCTGTATCGGCAGGCAGACTCTTAACCACTGCGCCACCAGGGAAGCCCAATGGCACATTCTTAAATCCTTTTTAAGGCAGCTCCGTGGCTATTCTGCCTTTGTGATTCTCATGCATTTTTTTCTCCTTGGTAGATTCCATTAAAGGGGGAGAGTTTATCTTGGTGCTCAGGTTGTCTTCTGTGACTAACAGGGACAGTGCCACACTGATCCCGAAGCAAAGTGGCAGTCGTGTATTTTTTTTTATTTTCCCGGATGTTTCTGGGTTGATCAAAGCAATTTATAGACACAGCTCTGTATAAGTTAATATCTGGGAAGAGAAACTGTTGAAGGCAGGAGAACAATTTAAGCTGCTGTCTACCTGGATTGAAAACTCAGAGGTTGTTTTGGGGTTCCTTTCAGCTCATATCCTCAGATGGCCTACGAGCAAAGATAATGCCAGGGCAGGCTTTGTTGGTTGTTTCTTGCAGGCTGAACCTACCTCCTGCTATGGCTAAAACATCCAGGTGCTCAGCCCAGCCTTCCTCTCAGATGCGCTGTGGGCATATGACCCTGTCCAGGTCAAGGAGACATAAAGAAATGCCTTTTTCTCCTTAACGAAAGACCCATAAAGAGAAAATTGCCCTCTTTCCGTGCTTGACCGTGGTTGTGTGAAGATGAGTTAATGTTCAGTTCTGCAGCAGCCATCCTGGGGGACATGGGATATGAGAGAGGTCAGGAGAACCAGAGATGCTGACCCAGAGCCTTGATACTGCCGTCATCCAACCAAGCCTGGACTTGTTATGTGAGTAATAAAAACCCCTATTATTTAGGCCACTTTTATTTGGGTATTCTGTAACTTGCAGAGGAACTGTCTTAAGTGATATATTGCTAAACCATGGTGACTCTCCATACATATCTCAAAATTAGAAACAACCTAACCTTTAACCAGTTGGGAGACTAGTTAAGTGAACTCTCATATCTATACAATGGCATGTATTGTACAGCCATTAGGAGTGATCTAGTCAAAGCATTAGTTAGGGGTATGGGAAAATGTTCTTTGATATGCTGAATAGGAAAGGAAGCATTTAACAAGATAGCATGATGTTATTTTTGTTTAAAAATGCTCATATATGCATTGAAAAAATGCTGGATGGGCTCATCAACATTATAGTTTTGTTTGGCTGGTAGGATTATGTGTGACTTTCAATTTCTTTCTATTCTGCTTGTCTTCGTTATTGATAAAACTTTTCTAATCTTAAAACTATAAATGTGAACCTAAAACTACTCTATAAAAATATTAATTAAAAAATTGTAGGGGCTTCCCTGGTGGCGCAGTGGTTGAGAGTCCACCTGCCGATACAGGCGACATGGGTTCGTGCCCCGGTCCGGGAAGATCCCACGTGCCGTGGAGCGGCTGGGTCCGTGAGCCATGGCCGCTGAGCCTGCGCGTCCGGTAACTATCTCATGCAGAAGTCAGTCTGAAAAGTATAAAAAGACAGAACTTCAAAACTTTCAGAGAAGAAAAACAACCAAGAAGACTTTTTATCTTGGGGTAGAGAAGTATTTCTTAATGGGTCACAGAAAGCTCAAACCATAAGAAAAAGATATTACTCAGTTAAAATTAAAAGCATCTGTTCATCAGACGATATCTTAAAGAAAATGAAAAGATAAGCTAGAAACTGAGAGAAGATATTTGTTAACACATATAGCCAGCAAATAATTATCCAGCTTTTACCAGTTTTGTACAAGCTAAAAGTTCAAACTTAACGACGACAAACTCACCACTGCCTAAAGCTCTCATTATTCTTAAGTGAAAGTGTAAAGCCCTTTCTGTCTGTGATCTGATTTCCCATAATGTTGCATCTGACCCCACTTCCTCCTTGTTCACTGGGTTCCCACCAGACTTCTTTTTCTTCCTTGGTCACTGCTGGCTCCTTTCCCTGTCTGGGCCTTTGCAACTGCTTTTCTCTCATCTCCGACTCTCTTCTCCCAGCTCTAGGTGCTCTCATTCTCATCCTTCAGATCTTAGTTCAGAGGTCACTTCTTCAGAGGGGCTGTCTCTTGATTCTTATGAATGAACGATGACTTACCAATTGTGTTAAGACCTCCCTAGTTAAGAAAGGTCCTGATGGGGCAGCAGGTACTTCACTGGGCTGGATGGTGAGGACTTGTGTTCCATTCTTGATGCGGATACAATTTCCCACTGACTTTTACCTTGGGCCTCACATATGCAGGTGTTGGCCTGTAAAATTCTGCACCCAATTCCAACGCGGTATATAGTTTGCCAGATCGCCAAGCAATTCTCTGACACCAGCTGCGTGTGTCATACAGTTCAACTGGAGATAGCATCAGATCCCACAGGTTAAGGGCTCAGCTCCACAAGAATGCCCCTCCTCCCTGCACTTCAGAAACCATTCCCAAATACAGGTGTTATCATCTGTGTTTTTAACAACCTCCTTGAGTTTGATTAATTTGCTAGAGCAGCTCACAGAACTCAGAGAAACATGTAACTTACCAAATTACCTGTTCTTTAATAAAAGGATGTAGCTCAGGGACAGTCACATGGAAGTCAGATCCATAGGGCAACGTATGGGGAAAGGGTGCAGAGCTTCCACACCCTCTCCAAGTGCACTACTCTCCCCAAATCTCCCTGTGTTCACCGACCTGCAAGCTTTCCAAACCCTGTCCTTTGGGTTGTTCTGGAGGTTTCCTTATATATGGTTTCCTTATATAAGGTTTCCTTATATATGCATGATTGACTAAATCAGAGGCCATTGGTGATTGAACTCAACTCTCCAGCCACTCTCCCCTCCCTCCCTGAAGGTCTGGTGCATGGGACTGAAAGGTCCAACATGCTGTTCATGTGGTTGGTTCTCCTAGCAACCGGCTCCCAACCACGAGTGCCCTCCGAAAGTCACGTCATTAACATAACAAAACACACCTTTTATTGCTCTCTTCACTTAGGAAATTCCTAGAATTTTTGGAGCCCTGTGCCCAGAACTGTGAACTAAGACCAAATATATATTTCTTATTGTAAATCACAGTATCACAGCCTGGTTCAGTGTTTTCCAAACTGCAGTTCCTGAGATTCATGACTATGCAGTGAAATCAATAGTCAACATTTTTTATTTTAAAAAAGAAGAGAATAGAAAATATAAAAATGTGCCGCACATAGTATTTGGTATTTGTTAAACTTTCATTTTATTTACATGTCTATTCTATGCAGATATGCAACATGCACACACAGGAGTTGTGGTCAGCATGTTGGAAAGCAACTCAGCTAGCTGTCATCTGAGGTTCATTCTACTTCTAAAGTTCTAAGGTCAGCTGCAGGGTTACTGAAGAATCTGAAGTAGATAGGCTTTTTAGATGCAGCTTTACTTTTAAAGAACACTGTGAAGTAACTAAAGAAAGCTTTTCTGAGCAGGATCCCTTAGCTTGGTAACTTTAATGACTACAACACAAAATAGAAGCCTTGGTTTCAGTAAGATAATGTGTTAAAATCTCTTCAAAAAATTCATTAAGTAGTTTAAACAAGCCTCCAGGAAAATGTATTTCTATTATTAATTTGCTTAGAAATACTTCTCCTAGTAAACTATGGACCAATTCAGAAAAAATTCTAATAGGATTTCTGATGGGAAAGTTAATATAATAACTCAGGGTTGGGGGACTTTTGTCCTTTCCTTTTTTTTGCTGTTATTACTTTGTGAGTTAAACTGCAAGTTAAGACAGTGGAATCCTTGGCACAGGACTCATGGAATTTGCTTCTTTGCTTGTTACCTGTCTTCCCCTTAAAGACCAGTCCAGAGATCTTGAGGACCATAGAGATCTGTGGTTTTAGTGTGAGAAACTTATCCTTGCAGTGATAATCTTTGTTGGGTTGCTATAAATGCTGGTCTTTCCCCTGCAGTAAATCTCATGTTTTAAGTCATCAGGAATGAATTACAGATAAGCTTAGGTTGTAAAGTTCCTTCCTTTGTTCATTTTTATATTCTTGCTTCTTTCTATGGATTCACTTAACTTTTAGCTTTTGCTAGAGATATTTGATCAAAGTAAGAACTCCCAATCTTTTGTCTGGAAGGGCACATCCTATTTTCCCCACCTCTACAACTATAGGGAAGTGGAAAGAATAGTAAAACAAACACTGTGTACTTACCACCTAGATTCACCAGTTAATATTTTGTCACTTTTGCTTTGTAATGTGTATACACACATACAGACAGATACATACTTTGTGTGTGCCAAATTGTTGGAAAGTACGAGGCAGGGAGACATGATATTTCACCCCTTAATGTATCAGCGTGCATCTTCTATAAACAGTTTTCCAGTATAAGCATGATACAGTTAAGACCTCCATATAGCCAGTGTATAGTCCATATTCGTATTTCTCTAGTTGTCCACAGAAAGTCCTTGATAGCTCGTCTTTCTTCGTAGCAGTTGTCGCCTAATCTGGTACTCACATTCAAGAGTGGCTTTTTGGGCTTCCCTGGTGGCGCAGTGATTGAGAGTCCGCCTGCCGATGCAGGGGACACGGGTTCGTGCCCCGGTCTGGGAAGATCCCACATGCCGCGGAGCGGCCGGGCCCGTGAGCCGTGGCCGCTGAGCCTGCGCGTCCGGAGCCTGTGCTCCACAGCGGGAGAGGCCACAACAGTGAGAGGCCCGCGTACCGCAAAAAAAAAAAAAAAAAGAGTGGCTTTGTTGTGCCAGTCGTCCCTCACACCCCCAAGAAACAGTCCCCAAGCGATTTCGCTTTATGACTTTGGCATTTTGAAGATTCCAGGCCAGCCTGGTGGACTGCCCTACAACCTGGACTCATCTGATTGTTTTCTGATGTTTAGATTCAGGTTAAGTATTTTTAGTAAAAACACTACCTTGGTGATGTTGTGTACCTGGGTGATGCTGTGTATTTCCCAGTTGTATCACATTGTTGGTGAAGCTAGTAATCTGGGATGATACTTTGACATGTGAATAACCTGTTCCCCAACAACATTTTACCCAGTGGTTTTAGTATCTGTTGACGCTCTTAATACATTTGGAGTAATGAAGTGGTAAATTCTAAATACTTTTTCCTTTTAAATTAATATTCTTCTGTAAAGAAGAGCTTTTCCTGCCTACCTCCCTTCCTCCTTCCCCTCGTTTTCCGTGAGTGAGTGTGTGTGTGGATATAGACTTCTGGATACCTTTTTCCAATAATAGCAGCAACCATTTATTGAGTGTTTATTATTTGCCAGGCACTGCGCTAAGCGTTTTATATGCACAATCTCATACATTTCCCAGCAGCCTTGGGGAGGTAGATTTTATAACCCTTTCCACGTTTTGCATGAAGGAACTGAGGTCTGAAATCGTAAAGTGCCCTACTCTTGCTCGCAGAGATGGTGAGGACTCCAGACAGCAGCTCTGATGTCACTTCATGATGTTGCATCCCCACATATCATCCAGGATCTCCTTTCTCAGACTCAGCCCAGCCCACACAGGCAGGGTCCCTACTAACGCGTACCCTCGCGGTCAGAGCAGTGTAGATACCAGCCCCCGGGCCCTTTTCTGTGCTCGCTGCTTTATTTCAGAGTCTGTTGCCTTCTCTTGCCCAGCTCCTGGGTCTGTCGGACCCTCCCTTACTTGTCCCCTGGAATAATGTCTCCTGACTGGATCAAGGCACACATGTTCAGTGCACTTAGCTTGGCCAGCTGGTTGGAAGAGCCATTTTCTAGTCCTTGGCCTCATGGCGTGTCCCACAGCTCCACCTGTTTTCTTGTGGTACCGTGGACTCCACTCCTGGCAACTGGGTTTAAAATAATGCTGTAATCTACTACAGTCACTGTTCTTTATGATGCTTGAATTGTCTCAAGTTTTGCCAGTGAGGACCCCTTCAAGTTGGCCCATTGTCCTATTTGTCACACCCTGTTAGTCTAGATAGCTTTCTTGCTTTCTAGCGCAAGATGTAGCAGGCTCACCTTGCTCTTTTTTTTTTTTTTTTTCTTTTTAAAGAAACCAAGATACGGCACTAAGTGTGCTGATTGCTGCTGGGGTGTCATTGCTTCTAAGAATGAAGGTTTTTTTGTTTGTTTGTTTTTGAGGCTTCTGTTGATAGCACAGTAGAAGTGAAGGGTGGTGGACAAGAAAACCTCTGTTTGGTTTCCAGTTGGAGTTGTGCAGAGTTGCTAGGGATTTGTGTGGATTAAGCTTCTGCACTCACCCTGCTTCCTGCTTGGTCATTGACCAGTCAAGCCTTGGTAATCAAGCAGTTGGGGACATTTGATTAAAAAGAATTTCTCTTTTTGCTGGCAGATAGACATTTCAAAAGACATTTCCTATGAACTTGATTCTCTAGTGGTTCTTTTTTCCCTTCTTTCCAAACTTGAAACTGTGAGAAGATAATTCTTTGTTACAGAATCTCCAGTAAAAAGCTATTAACAGAATTGAGGCTGCATCTACTACCTCATTGCTGTGTATTTTAGAACTAATTACTGGCTATTTTTCAAAATTAAATTAATTACCTTAATGGAGTACTTATTTGCCTAAGTTTAAAGTTCACTCCATTTTAATGTTTATTCTCTTGAATGGCCCATCAAGGGAAAAGAAAAAAAGATTTTTATTTTGTATCCTGGTTTGATGTGAGAGTGTTTTCTTTCTTTTCTTTTTCTTTTTTCTTTTTTTTTTTTTTAAATAAGGCACCCAAGATAGTAATGGCCTAGGAAGCCCAGTCAGAAGAAATTTTTCAAGATAGGTGTCTTTCTCAGTAGGTTTTTTTTTCAGTTATGGTTACATAGAGTGTATTTTATTTTAATGTTTAAGTGGTACTACAGTCTATGCTCTCTTCTTTTTAGTTTTTTGGCTTGATTGTTTTCTTTTTTCCTTGTAAGGTAAGCATTTTTTAACCTGCTGCTTTGTGATTAGAGTGGTGATTTATCTTAAATTATTTTAATAATAAATCAGTGTTGAACTGGTGTACTGTTAAGATCCATTTCCTTTCTCTCTGTCTTCAAAAAGCAAGAGGTTTTATGTTTCTTTGGTGACTGTAGGATAAAGTAAACCTTTGCAGGTTAATTGCTGTGTAATTAACACAGACAGGGTGGAGATCAGAGGACAGTAAGCTATTGGGAAACATCCACAAGCTTTTGCTGTACTATAGGGAAGTCCATTAGGTTATGCTACCCCAGCTCCTTAAATAATATCCAGAGAAACCTGAGTCCTTTTCCAGGGAATCTGCTATGAGTTTTCCTCTATTGATGAGAGTCCTTGATAGAGATTCTTTTTAATTTTCAATTCTTGAATGTTATTTGTAATTTGATAAAGCCTTTTTTTTTTTTTTTGATGGAGTAAAGGGTAAAGTCCAGTTTAGCTGTTGGTGACTTACTGTTTTTATGTAAAGAAGTTGGTCTCTAATACATTGGTTTTATTGACTAATCGGTAATCATTATCCATTATACCTGTCACTGTGCTGCTAGGATAGCTTCTAAGGAGAAAACTTACAAAGAAATTTAAAAATGACCACTAAATACAGAAAGTGATTTGCTTGCTATAAACATTTAAAAACCTACGAAAGTATTTCAGTATATCTGTCTTATACTTTTATCATCTACCTTTTGGTATCTTACTTAATCTCATTTTTACCTGATAGTTTTATATTTTAAACACTTGCTAAAAATTGCTCCTTTCTACAGGGTGCCCTGAGTGTGCTTTTTTGTCTGATATTTTGTACGTATAGTGGATGACTCGTAAAATGGGTTTATGGTCGTCCCCTCTCATTTTTTTCCTCTCTCTCTGGTAAGTTCAAGGCATATTCTGTTTAACGATACTTTTGTAATTTGGATGTTATTATTCATAAAATCATTGGAAGGGCTTTTATAATTTTGGTATAAAAGCAAGTGAAAAATTAAAACCTCTCAGTGCAGTGTGGCATTCTGGAACAGAAATATGACATTAATGGAAAACAAGAGAAATCTGAATGAAGTCTGTGTTTGATTAATAGTAATGTACAATGTTAATTTTTTAGTTTTGGTAAATTGGGTATGTAAGATTTTTTTTTTTTGATAAATTCTATGGGTAGGTAAGACATTTTAACATTAGTGGAAGTTGGGTAAAGGATGTATAGGAACTCTCTTTTATTTAGTAGAAATTTAATTTACCAAAAGCTTTAAATATATGGCCATATGACTAAATAGTGGTGAGCCAGGTGCCAGGGGTACAAAGAGTCCTGAGGCTGGTCTCTTCTCTCCAGAATTTCACAATCTTGTTGGCAGGTCAGGGTCTTCTTATCCATAAAAAGATGAGTAACAGTACCTTTATGAGGCAGCCTGTGCCAATGAATGATACAGGGAGTCCTGTAAGTAGACACATGGCACGTTTGGAGAGGCCTTTGCAGAACAGGTGAAACATGAGCTGAGCAGGATGGGTGAGTACAACTTAGATAAGTAATGGAGAGGTTGTTCTAAGAGACAGGAGAGGCCATGAATTGAGGGAAAAATACTGGCAGTGATGATGCAGGGTGGGTTCGTACAGTCAAAATGAGCTAGTGGAGACTTGCGCTAATCAAAGTACGGGATGATGAGGGTCTGACTAATATGCTGGAATTGAGATTTGACAGGAGCTGGTGATGACGGATGTAGGAGCACAGAAGAAAAACAGATCAGTGGTGACTGATAACGTGAGCCAGTGGAAGTTACTTAGGGGGTTTGTGTTAAGCATTTCATTTTCAGGTAATGCCGAACTGCCAAGTAGACTTGTCTGGCAAGAAGTTAGACCAGAGCTACTGGAGCACGGGAAAGGAGCAAAAGGTTTAGGACTCTACCTCTGTAGTAAACAAGGAGAAGCCAAGAAGGAAATCTGACAGCAGCATTCAGAGAGATAACTAACGAGAGGCTGTGGCGATCACTGTAGCATTCCTGAAGCAGGTGGAGGAGAGTTTCATAAGGAGGATATGCTAGCTCTGGCTGAGATATTATCAGAAAGATGACTGTGACATCTTGAAAAAATAGCTATCTGAATCATCATCCGTTTTTTTGAGATTGGTGGGCCTGGAGTCCAGTTTACAGGGGGTTAAGGAGTAAGGGGTGTGTGTGTGTCTGTCTGTCTGTCTGTCTACAGGAGGGGGTTGTTAAGAACTGGGGACTGCAAATTTACACTCGTTTTTAAAGAAATTTGGCTCTCCATAGACAAGGATATATATATATATATATATATATATATATATATATATACACACACACAGACCAGTAGCTGAAGAGGGCAAAAGAAGGTTAATTTAATTAAATTTAACAAACATTTATCAAGTGCCAATTATGTGCCAAGGTACTGTGTTAGGGGCAGTGGAGGACACAAAATGTGATTAAAATATAGTGTTTTTTTTCCCCTCCTGAAAAAATGCTACCTCAAGTTCTCTTAGTGTTAGGGAGGCAATTCGTCTTAAACACAATGCTAGAGATGCTGGAATTAGGCTTGCAAGCAGAAGAGCAAAATCAGTGACAGAACCACCTAAGGTGGAGGTGGGGGTGGGGAGTTGGAGAATTGATGGAGCAACGAAGGGAGAAGGGAAGAAAAGATGTTGCAGGGGGAGGAGTCTGGTCCTTGGAAGGGAAAGGGATCCTCCTTTAAGAGGGGCACAATGGAGAATAGGAGAAGATTAGTGTTAGAGCTATTTTGAGGTAGAATAGAGTACAAGTAAGGAACCCAGGAAGTCTTCACTATGAATGGCATGTGCTGCAGACTAGGGGTATGTTTTTTGCCTTTGGAAAGTTCTGGATGAACAGGAAAATGAGTCTGTTAGTGCTTATTTTTGGTCCTGTGAGACAAAAATAAAAGAAACACCTGGGCCACTGAAAGTATTGCTTTTGGCTGAGGGTTTTTTTTCCATATCTAATGAAATAGACATATTTTTTAATTGCTCAGATATATGAATGTCTCAGTGCCTGCAGTTAGCTAGGGTGTGTGTCGGATGCAGACTCTCACAGAGCTTAGAGTCTAGGAAAGGTGGTAAGAAGGACATATGCAGACTCTTAATAAATGCTTGCTGATTGAACTCCGATCTGAGATAGAAAGTGGCTATGTGCCCGACCCATGCACATGAAGTATTATGGGATATAGAGGAGAAAGAGAATTGGAGCACTTTTCTGGTTATTTCAGTAGAACAAGGACTTGAAATAAATTTGCCATATATTTAGCTGAAGGCCTTGTTTCTTCATAGACCTATTTTCTACATGTTTAGAAACTATTGTGTGCTCGTGTTTTTTGGTCACAACTAAGTAACAGTACATAAAGAATTAATGAACTTGATTTTGGCCACTCAAATGAAGGACGACATTAATTTGAACTCTCCATTTAGGTAGCACGTTGGCAGGACTTTAGGGTGGGCATTGGTTGGTGGAGTGTCTTTATTACTGCTCCAATTTGCCATTTTATGTATGTAAAGTTGTCTTAAAAGTGTTAGTACTATTTTATTGACTGTACTTTAAGTGCATGTACAGTAAGTAGGTGCAGGTCAATTGGAGAGAAGAACTAAGTAGGGCTACCTTTGGACGTTTATTGTCAGACGCAGGAAGAGATACAGAGGGGTAGAGAAGGGAAGTAAAAGTAATTTGGGGAGGAGAAAAAAAAAAACTCACGTTTTTCTTTGAAATATTTTTCAAGATGATTCTTACCAGTGAAGGGGAGCAGAACGTGCCACCCCACACATTCTTGAGAAAGCTATTTTGTGCAGTCCTGCTTGGAAAGAAAATTATAGAAGAGACTGTTCAGCTATCACAGGATAGGCCTAAAAAGTGATTCTAAAGGTATTAATTAAAATGTAATCACTACAGAAGTTGGTCTGAGAATTTCTCAACACTTGTCCTCACAGAACATTGTTAATCAGGGTATTGGTTGGTGTGGGGCCCCTGTTGAGGGATATATTTAACTGAATACCCTCCGATCACCACCCCTCCCCCGTCTCCCCCTCAGAAGAGGCAGCAAGGCCTGCCCACCTCGGTCCCTGGAGCCCAGCTTGCTGCAGCCTCGGCTAAGGTCAAGCACTCCCCTTCCGGCCTCTCGAGGGCTTTCTCCATGTGTTGCCAGTGTGCCGGTAAAAATGACTTTAAACTCTTGTCAGTACAGTTACTGGTGCATGCATCACAGTCCCACTCAGATAAACCTGTCACAACACAGAGGCGGCCGCTGGAGAAGAGTACAAGGGCAGGCCTCTAGCTTTTCATTCGAGCATCACTAAACGTGCACAGAGTGCCCAATTATTTCAGCATTATTGAGCAAGCCTACAGGAGGACCCAAGCCTTGCTACGTTAGATTTTCTTTAGTAATTTGCTCAAGTACCGCTGAGGACACTTAAAGGGCTTAAAACGGTGGCTGCAACCAGTTTCCTTTTCTGGGTTGTTAATTCAGGTTTTCTCTTTCAAATTAACTGTCGACACATGCTGTGCAGTGGTTCTGGGAGAACTGTTTAACACTAATTTTCTCAATTTTCAAGCTTTTTTTCTTCAACATAACTGCTTTAACAGTCACATATATGTTTTGATTAGAGATGTATGATAGTGAGGCTTTATGTTTTGGAGACCAAAATACAGATGCTTTGTTAAATCTAATTTCATCTATTAAAAGTAAATTAGGTTCACTACTTAAAAATTAGGTTATTTACAGTGCATTGCAAAACCACCAAGTCCAAGTAAAAAAGATAGCATTTCTCTATTATTCGTCTCCTTCCCTTTTATATATATATGTAAAGAATAAACCTTTTTTTCATGGGTGCTGGGCTTTCCAGGATCTTTTTGCACCTCTTTCCTCTCCTTTTGTTGTTGGGGGGTGTCTCGGATACAGGGAACAAGTTCAATATCTTTGTCTGGTTTCTCACAGCAGCAACAACTCCAGGCCCAGCATTTATCACATGGACATGGTCTGCCAGTGCCTCTGACCCCGCACCCTTCAGGGCTTCAGCCCCCTGCCATTCCACCCATCGGTAGCAGTGCCGGCCTTCTGGCCCTCTCCAGTGCCCTCGGAGGCCAGTCTCACCTTCCAGTTAAAGATGAGAAGAAGCATCATGACAATGATCACCAAAGAGGTAAGCAGTTTTCTCGGGATGTCAGTCTGATATTACCTACCTGTTGCTGAGGGTAGGTCTGTATGTCATTGTTTATTCTTGTTTCTGGATTTCGTTTTAGCAGTGACTAAACAAAGGATTTCCCCTGGAAGGTGAATTAATGATTGGAAGCAGTCTTTTGCCAAATGATACCGTAGTGGTTGGCAAGAGTTAATGTGCTTCCGAAAGGCAAGGGGGGGATGCATTTCCTGGTTATTGCCTCTGATCCCTTGCTACCCCCTAAGTTCCCCAAGTCTAAATCAGTAATGAAGTGCCACAGTGCCCTGTGTTTGAAATAGTGAGTGGCGTTAATAGCTAATTTTGACCAAATCTATTTTGGGGAAAGATTTACTGATCATTTACTCGTTTGACAGCCTCAGTTATTACTTATAAATCACATATAATGCAGTGAGAATCTTGCAGGTAAGAAAACAATTTCAGTAGTCCTAGTAATTGAGAAAGTACAGCCCAAATTAATGAAATCTGTTGGTTTAACTACCTCTTTCACCCAGTCTGTTTAGAAGCATGAAATGAACTCATTTCTGCCTCTAAGAACAACAGTTGTTTACGTAAAGAATTGATTGTAAGGCCAGTTGTGCTCCTTCTAGGTTGGTTTCTTCCCTCCACTAAAATAGATGATGGTGCAGAGACATTTTGATGTGACTCTGTGTTTGTATGGTGTTTATTAGTAGTTTTAGTTAGTTAATGGCAGAAAAACAAAAGTCTCTCCCAGCATTCCTTTGTGGGAATTTACGTAGTACATGGGTGGTTCATTGGTCGAAAGGGTGTGGTTATAATTAAAACCTCATATCTGTTCTTGTTTCAGTGTCATTACCATGAATTATAATCTTGGGTCAATGATTTTTATCACATAAACATAAATTTCCCATCTCTGATGTTGGAAACCCTGTACTGTTCGTCATTCAGTTATCTTAGTGCTATGGTCCAGAGCTGAGGCATGTCTATAAATACTTCTATAAGTGGAAAAGTCGGAAAGGAGTATAAGTAACACAAATACCCAGCTTTGGTTTCTGAAATTGTGTCAAAGGTAAATTGGCGCTTTGTGGATCTGGTCTAGTAATATTAATAATTCACTTTACAGCAAAGTTGACAACTGTGCCATTTACTATTTTGCAGAGATCAAATTTGACAAATGTATGATTTTATGTAAACTAACTGGTACTTTTCTTTTTTTCCTTCTTCTCCCCATTTGCTCTGCCTTTGCTGCTGTTTTGCCTATAGACAGAGATTCCATCAAGGTAGGACTCAAAATTACAGATGAAGGAATGGCTTAAAAGGGGGCTCTCAATGATTTGCATAAATGTAGTAATGGATTCTTTGAGATTTACAGGATGATTTGGTGGGCTGTACCAAATAGTGGTAAACTGCATTTTTATATTGCTTTCAGTTGTGCGTTTGAGATTTTTTAAGATATTGGTCCCATTTCTCTATCAGAATCAGATTTATAGATCAAGATTGGATTATAAGATCTGGCTTGCATTGCTCTTTTTATTATGTCTTTGCCATGTGAAAAAGAATAACTGCTTTTCTTCAGTTAAGCTTTGGCTATAAGATAAATAATAATGGGAAAAAATTGGTTTTTAAGGAAATAAACATTTTGGGAAACAGTTCCATCCTACAAAACTCTTTATCAAAACATTTAAGAGCATTTTTCTTCACCAGAAAGAGTTTTTTTTCTTTAATTTAATGACATCTTGGTTTCCAGTATAGCAAGTTATTCTCCTTAGGTTTTGCGTTGTCTTATCTACCTTCTCTGTCTCTTTATAGAGAAGTTGTAGGGAAAGAGGAAAAGTAGTTAGGGCCTAATGATTTGGATGTGCTTGTGTAATACCATACACAATGGGGTATGCTAAGGGTGCCTGAATTTATATAGTAAGCAAACAAGAAAAACAGGCTACCACGACAGAAAATGAGTAAAATGTGAAACTGCTTGGTAACTTTTGAGCCAGGCACCATGTAAATATGCTACTGTATTGTGGATAATTGTATTACGCATGCCGTTGTATTTTGTATAGATTAGAAAGCAAGGGCAGTTCTCAAGCATTGGCTAAAGCACAGATGCTGTCAATTCCTTTTCTTGTATTTTACAACAGTTGAATGTTTTGGAACATAGGCAGTTACATGTCTTGCAATTTGTTTGTTTGTTTATTTTTGGTTGCATTGGTTCTTCGTTGCTGCACATGGACTTTCTCTAGTTGCTGCGAGCAGGGGCTACTCTTCGGTGTGGTGCACGGGCTTCTCATGGCGGTGGCTCTTCTTGTTGCAGAGCACAGGCTCTAGGTGCGCGGGCTTCAGTAGCTGTGGCTCGCGGGCTCTAGAGCACAGGCTCAACAGTTGTGGCACAGGGGCTTAGCTGCTCCGCAGCATGTGGGATCTTCCCGGACCAGGGCTCGAACCCGTGTCCCCTGCATTGGCAGGCGGATTCTTAACCACTGCGCTACCAGGGAAGTCCTCTCTTGCAGTTTTTAATGAAGTTATGTACACGGAGACTAAAATCTTCCCCTGAAACCACGTGTGCTGTCACTTTGAATGCCTCTTTATTCCTTGTCCTTTTATAATAAAAGGGAAGTAGGGTTTTTTTTTTCCCCCAAAGTCATTAAATGATGGAAAATAAAATGTATCTATTTTACCCTTCAAGAATCTTTGTAATTTGAAAGGGTATCTGCATACCCATAGAAATGTCAACGTTTACAATTGGAACTGCACACATTGAATTATTTAATTATGCATTTACAGCTGTGTACTTTGTTGTACAATATGAACATCAGTACCTAAATTAAAAAGCATTCTTAATCAGAGTGTAGTAAGTATTCCACACATATGTACTTAAGAAGTAGTAAGTAAATGCATTGACCAAGATTTGCTGGTAGCAGCCCTTGGAAAGGCTGTCTAGTTATTCTGAGGCCAATAACATAAACATTCCCTGCTTCATGTGATAAATACATACCTTCAGGCAGGCCAGTGAACTAAACAAAAGCCTCCTCTCATGCCCCAGTCCCAGAAGACTGTGAAAATATTTATACTCCAGTGCACACTTTTGTGTCAATTACATTTTATAGTCCCTCACGTCAGAGTAGGGTATATTTTGAAATCATCTATAATCATTCGGGATGAGTCTGGGAGTGAGTATCTATATAGCTTGGAAGCCAGGGGAAAAACAAAAGGAAATAGAGATGGATGACTTTGCCTTGATTTATTATGGAATGGTAGCTATAAATAGATATTTTTGGGGGTACTGTTCTTGAATTTGAAGTCGTGTTGTGTCAGGTTTGGGGCTGTCCTGTGGCTTTGCAAGGTGAAATAGTTCACTAATTTTTGTAAATGTGTTCTGTGATGCTCAGAGAAGCAGTAAGTTGCTTGTTCCATCGATCGTCCTCATCCTCCCGTAAGTGGTTCCTGGTTAAGAGGGGCTTTTTATGATTGTCTGCTGTGTGACTAGAGATGGTTTTTATCAGCCGGAGCATGCCAGTTGCCTGCAGCTGGAGTCAGGCTTGTATGAAATAATTTATTCATGCAGGATAATGCTCCTTAACATTTAACAGGTAATGAACGTGACATAAATTTCCTTCTTGCTTTTAATTTTTCCCTTTCCTCTTCTAATGTGCAAACAGGCAGCTCTGGTACTCTAAATAATAAGTAATTTTTGGCCATCTGTCAAAAGGAAATTTCAATACAAATTTAAATTAATGGTGCCTGAAATTTTTTATAGCTCCTCTAAAAGCCTCTAATGTGCAGAAAATTCTGAATCTGCTGGTAGTAATTAGTGTTGCATGTAATGAGGATGTGGGCCATGTTATACAGCCCCAGTGTAACATTTTGTTATGGTAGCAAAATTTTGATTTATGCAAGGTTGTGGATGGGTTTAATTGTGAGAGACACTTTAAAATGTTTTTTTTTTTTTGACGTTACAGATTATTAAACAGGGCAGATTTCAGAATAGCTTATAAAATATAAATTTAAACTTACTGTAAAGATTCAGGTAATTAAGATGCTTTACCTTTAGGTGTCAAGTAAAAATGAAAGAAATTCCCCCGTTAAAATGTTGGGCCTTTTTCTTCCTTTTCTTTTCTCGGAAGTTCTGTGACCACTAAACCAAATGCTATTGGCTTTATTGATCTTGTTTTCTATAGAGCCACTAGCCAAGTTCATTCCTAAGCCTGTTATTTACAGACCTGTATCTGAATTTTTCAACAAGGATGGAGAATGTAAACATGGACCTACAGGAGCAAGCACTGTAGGAGCCCAAGAATCATTTTATTTGGTGAGGAGAAACCAGAATGGTGTGTGTTCTAGGGCTGTTAAAGTGAGGATCCGAGGCACCCGCTTGTTCCTTGGCCATCCAGTACCCTCATACATGTGCCCACAGTAAGCCTCAGATTTGGGGCTGACAATGGCAGGAAACACAGACCACGGTCCACTCTCACCTGTAGCTGATAGGGTGGAAAGCCCAAAATAGGTTCCTACTTCTCTTTCCTGAGTGGGGACTTTCTAACTTCTTCTATAGTTTCTTTTGAAAGGATATAAGTGAAACCGAGGAAACATTTTCTGAGGTAATGAGAGCTTCCACTGCCTATCCCTCCTGTGGGCTGAGGGGTAGAAATGGGTTGGCTCCAAAGTGGTGAGAGAGCAGACATTCCCACATGCTGCCAGGAGCTTCCTAGTTGCTGGAGGTCCCAGTTCGTGAAGAGGAGTCATTAGGTTCCTCATATCACTCTCAGTTTCCACCTAATTGGCTGACATGATTCAGAGCTGTGAAGCCCAGGTTGCCTAAAACTTAGTAGGAATCTGAGATTGAGAAATAAGTCCCATTACACCCCAAATGTCTACACCTTCTAGCAAAAACTAGCCACCCAAATCAAGACCAACTTGAATATAAGTGGCAGAATTCCCTATCACCAACTGTTGATTAGCTCCATGACTTCTCCCAAGTTGGTGTTACTGTGCTTATTATTACTTCCTAAGTCCTTCTTATGTATGTTATGTATCCTGTTTTTTATACTGAATGCAGTAACCTCAAGTCAGTCCTGTGAGGGATTTGCCATTTTTTATTTGTAAAATGTAGCCTAAGTCCATTTTTTTTCTCTAAGTGGTGGTGTTTTTATTTTTATTATTTCATTGGATTGTCTTCCCCAAAGTGCCATATGCATCATCGAAGAGTATGATCATTTTTAGTGATTTGTACATTGCCAAATTAATCTCCAGAGCGCTGCAACATCTAAAAGTGCCATATGCAATATTTGAGTATGTTTCCACACAATCCACCAATACGGAACTTTATAGCTTTTGTAATTTTTGCTGGTATAAGTAAGTATGGATAGTGCACTTAAAAAAAAAATTACATATAGATACTTTTCAAGCTAAATGCTCTTCTGTGGGTATATATACTATATCCCCCCCCCAACCCTGTCCTGTATGGATTCTTTGTTTTTGTTTAAGGGTTTTCATAATGATCTGCTTATTAGTTGTATCTATGGCAATGCCTGTTTATTCTGTCATAGCTATATTTTGGTATTTATTCTAGGTAGATAACTAAAACATCATACGGTGCTTTTCTTCTTGTCTTTCCAGTTATTCTCTGTTGGCAATAAAGGTTTATCAATGAGAATTAGACTAAGGCTCCTTTTATGTTCAAATTGAAGTGTATGATTCGGGCCAAGAAAGCACTTTTGCCTCATTAGTTGGGTGTTACAGGTGAAGGTGGGTTTTTAGCTTGCATTAACAGAATGATTACTTCTGTTTGCCGCTTCACATTGTACATCAAGACTTAATGGTGAAGGGTTCTGTTCCAGGTTCTTGTGTGACCTGTGTGACTTGGCTTTTGTTCCCCTCTGCCTCTTTTTCCTGTTGGAAAGGAATATCAGTCTGAAAAGAGTGTGCCTTTTAATATGTTTAACCCCTCGCATGTCCTGTGTGGGAGAAAGCAGAGAAGAAACCACTTGAAGGAGGAGAGGTTGGCCAGTAGAAGAGAGGATAACTGGCCCAGGCAGTTTCGGTTTTAACACTCATTCCCTTTCCCCCATACAACTGTGTGAGGTAGGAAGGTTTGTAATCTTAACCCTTTGTGAGAAAGCTTGGTGGGATTAATTGCCTATAGACTTTAGAAGGACACATTATATATAAAGACAAAGGCCTAGAGTTGAAATCCATAAAATATACTATAAAGAGAAGGTATAATCCAAAAAAAACCCCCAAAAAACAAAAAACCCCGAACACTACCGACAAACTAAACTGTGGTGGGGCTTGCACTGTCTCCTATTTTCCCCTGAGTCATCAGTAATCTGAGAAAAGAAGGTATGCCATTAAGGGCTGTGAGTTGGACACTCCAGTTTATCCACTCTAACCTCTGTGGACCCTAGTTACCTAGTCAACCCCACTGATCTCTGAGCATGTATAGCTCATAGTTCAGATTTCATCGTGAAGGTAGGTGGTGAGGAAAGGTTTATTTATTTATTGCTTATATCACATATGAGGAAAGGTTTAGAGGTATTGAGACCTTGCCCAAGGTCACATAGCCATTGCCATCCTCAGAGGAAAGCTTTCTGGGTGACTCAGTCTCATCCTTTGTTGTTAAAAATTTGAAACATACTCAGCAGTAGAAATAATAGTGCCAAGATCCTCCATATACTTCACATCAAGGTATAAGAGCTATCAATTTTTAGTCACGTTTTAATCTATTCCTTTGTTTCTTTGCTAAAATATTCTGAAGCAAATTCCAGCATGCGTTTTACCCTTATGTACTTCATTACCTAAAATGAACACATTTCTCTAAACAATGGACATTTTTTTAGTAACCATAATGCCTTTAATCACTTAATAAAAATAATTCCTTGATAGCTTCTAATATCGAGCCTATAAGCAGACTTCTTCGATTATTTCAAAGAATTGGTTTGCAAGAGTTTCCCTCCTTTTAAAATTTTTCCTGTGCCACTGATTTGTTGAAGAACCTGGGCCAGCCTTCCTACGAATGGCCCATATTCTGGATGTCTCTGCGTGCTTCCCAGTGGTGTCAAGAGGACTTTCTCCTGAATCGTACTAGGAAGAGTCTTTTTCTTATGATGAGAGAATGGGTAGAAGAATGACATCTAGGTTTGCTTGTACACGTTGTTGATAAACAGCTCAGTGGAGTTTACCAATAATCGGGGAGTAAAATTTTTAGAAATGTATGCTGATCATCAATAAATAGAATTCTATTTGTATCCTTTTACATTCATACACAGACTGTGATGTATTTGCAATCCAGCTTCACTTACCAAACATGCATATTGCTTAAGCTAGGCTTTTAAAAATACATTTTCAAGTAGGGTTTTAAAAATATATTAAGTACATCTATTTCCTTAAGGGTGTAGTGTCCTAGATGCCCTGTGCTCCAGCACAGCATCGGTTTCTCTCGCTAAATTCTTAGCTCCTTGAGGGCAAGAATCTTATCTTCTTGGTGGAACTGTACAGGAGGACAAATCAAGGGTGAGTAAGGGGTTTCCCTGGTGGCTCAGTGGTGGCGAGTCCGCCTGCCGATGTAGGGGACGTAGGTTCGTGCCCCGGTCTGGGAGGATCCCACATGCCGCGGAGCAGCTGGGCCCGTGAGCCATGTCCGCTGGGCCTGCGCGTCCGGAGCCTGTGCTCTGCAGTGGGAGAGGCCACAGCAGTGAGGGGCCCGCGTACCGCAAAAAAAAAAAAAAAAATTAAGTGTTTCAGCACTATGCTTGCTTTTTTATTTCATTGTAGAGGTATTTGTTTCTGTCATATATTTTCCTATTTAGAGTTACCTTATCACAGAATCATCAGGAATTTTGTTCTATGCGTTTATGATGCAGTAATTTGTTCAGTATTAATTGATACCTGTCTCTAGGCGTGTAAGCTGTGTGAAATGTAACGGGTGCCCTAATTCCAGAAAATATGTTATAATTGTTTGTTTGTCAAACAGATGAATAAGTATCTTTAGGGCATAGCTGGTCCTCAGGTGGTGAGCATGAATGGATTAGTGGTGGGGATTGGGGCTGTCTCCACCAATCACTGAGGCAGAACAAATATTAATTAGCAGGGGCGGGGCTGGTTGTGGGGCCTGCCTTCCCCAGCTGATTTTTGGCAAGGGAGGTTTAATTCTTTTCCTCCATAAACCAAACCTCTTAGTTACCAGACATTTTCATCCCCATGTTTAATGTCTCTAATGTTCTTAATTAGAATGCATTTCATCTCTTGCAAAAATATTACATCATAAAGTTTTTATTCAACATGTTTTTTTTTCAATTTTAAAGGGGCTCAATATTTATTTGCTTAAATTGGCATTTGAATTTCAAAAGCATTTGTTTCTCAAAATGTAGATAATTCTGCCAAAAGAATTATTTGAAAGAATGGTTCATAATCTTTTTAATATTCTTATATAGTAACACTTACTATAACCCACTCTGGAAAAATCATAAAATTACCCAGGGGGATGCTCAGTATCCTCACTTCTCTGTTTCTTGAATTATTTCTGCTATAACACTTAACTCTACCCAACTTGTATATTTTGTTTTATTGTGTTTTTGAAGTGCTTCAGATATCTTCTGGGTTAAAGACTCTGTATACCTGGGGGCCAGCCACTAACAAGGGCTGTAATTCTGGATGTGAAGAGGAGTCATATCTAGTAATTACCATGCCAGCTGCCTTGGGACGGGGTTGAACAGAATTCGGGCTTCATGAAAGAAGACTGGAAAGGAAGTTTGCTGAGGGCTGACTAATTACTACGTTTTGGATCCTTTTAAATAAACTTGCTGTTACATGAAACTGATGAAATCATATTTCAAGACTAAATGCTGCTTATATCTGGCAAATCAGAACTAAATCTTAGTTTGAATACTTGGTGGTTTTACTTTGAATCTAAAAACTGAACAAAATAAGTAATATGACTTTATCAGATTCATTATTCAGAACCAATCCAAATATTTCCGTATGTAATACATTTTAACACTTACAAAAGCATTTTAAGTGTCAACTACTAGTATTGTCACTTTAATTTCTGTTTATGTGTGATAGTTGTAATTGGTGGCTAAGTCCCCTTCTCCGCCCACCCCTAACAGGAAAACAGTAACATACACATGCGTGAAATCTACTCAAGTGCAGTCTGCCTTTCTTCCCTCACACTGTTTGTTATTCCATCCCTTCTTCAACCACTAATGTTCAGGAAAAGCTTACACTTTCCGGTCCCTCACCATGGCTGTAGGGTGAGCTTGAATTCTTTTTCATGAAAATGGACTTATTTATAATTGTATCACACCCTAAGGATTCATGAATCTTCCCCCCCCCCCCCCCAAATTGGTACTTTTCAAGTTGCTGAGTGTTGATATTTAAGGGAAAAAGGAGAGGGGAAGGGGAGGAAAGGTAAACAGGTTAGTGATGCCACCCAATGAGAGAAGCCAGTAGGCAATGTAATAATACCTCATTTTTATTTATTCTTCCTTATAGTCATTGTAATTATTTTAGAAATTTTTGAGTATTCATTTATCTTTCTTTAAACTTCTGTTTTCTTGAGCAACATTTGGCCTTTTGAACAACAAAATAAAATTGGAAATGCTAATGTTTTGAGCCAACCAAAGGAGGAAAATAAAAATGTCACCATGGTAACAAAGCTGCTTTCTAGATGGTTTCCTAAGATATGCCTGAACTAGAAGCAGATGTCTGATTTGAGAATCTTGCCTCCTTCAGTGTAAACAAATAACTTCTGGGCAGGTGTTGGAAATAATATGGAAATCCTATTAAGGGGCCCCGGGTTCCTGTCAGTCAGGAAGCCCCTGCCACAAAAGGGCTGGTTGTCACATAAAGGAGCAGAGTAAATTCTCATTAGGCTTGAGCTTTTCCCAGGAAACGATTGTCTCGGTGTGTTCTTTCTGCTGTGAATCTGAATGTAAGCTGTTGCTTCTGTTGATCTATTCACTGGCTTTATTTTTCTCCTCTTCATTCCAGATCCTCCCTCTCCCCCGACAGCCTGTATTCTCCCCTTCACCCACCCCTTCCCTTTAGGTTAACACTTGATCTGTGCTACTGCTCTGAGAGTTGTGACATTTGTGATTTTAACCTCCCACCCTGAGTTGGGGGAGGGAGGAAAGTCACTCTTCATCCCGGGGCCTGTTGGACAAAGAAACAGGCTGATTAGGCCGAGTACCGGGGGCTGTTAGGAACCACACAGCGAGAGGCAGCCACAGCCCTGAATACTGTTCTGTGTACATTTACTTGGAGTTAAGAGTATTATGAATTAAGCAGAAGCTAGAAGCATGAAGAGACAGTGTTTTTATGAACTTTGCAAAACGTATGTAGTCGTCTGGTAAGCCAGTAAAACGGCGCTGTCCAGTATGGTAGCCACTAGCCACAGGAAGCTATTAAATTTAAGATAGCTAACATGAAATAAAATTTAAAAATCTAGTTTCTCTGTTGCACTGGCCACACTTCAAGTCCTCGGTAGCTGCGTGTGGCTGTCTGTCATAACTGCCCTACCAGTGCAGGCGTGGAAGAGAGCCATCATCACAGAACGTTCTGTCAGATAGGGAGAGACTTTGGCCTGATAAGCCTCGCTGGTTCTGCTCTTCCGTCTGGTGAAAACCGATCCCTGATGGTCAAAAGCAAGGTTCTTCCTGATGCACAGAAAATTAGGGGCATGTGTGTGTTCTGGTTTTGTAGCTTCTTCACTGTTCCGAAGTGGTTGATATGGTTGACTGTACTGATACAGTGATCTTTTAAATGGTTGTAGGCCCTCTCCCCGCCGGCGGAATTGGTTGAGCACTTTAACATGGATCTTCCCAAAGTGGACCCCCAGGAGATGCATTTTAATGTTTCTAGATAGGAAGTTGAGGCAGTTTGGTGGCGGTGGGGGGGTTGAAGGCTATGCATAACGATGCTCTTTATAAAACTCGGAAGGTTAAATGTGGATAAACACTGAAAACAAGGCTTCAGAAAAGCCACACTATTATTATGCAGCATTTCTCGGACTATAGTCCCCTAGACACACTTCATAAAGCCAATAAAGCGCACACTGGTGGTCTCCCGTTGCCCTAGCAACGGGCCATGGGGCACTGTGTATGTGAAATGCATGAACATCTGTGAATTAATCTTTTTTAGTTTGTTCTTTTCTTGGCACTGATTGGGCCACTCAGGCTTGTGCCTGTGACACTGTGTCTGGAGCAGTCCCCAGGACCTAGCCCTCAAGTGGATGCTGGAACAGCAAGTGAAGGGAGATTTATCCCGGTGGTGCATCCAGCAGTGCAGGGATTTGGCTTGACAGCACTCTCAGTGGGACGTTATTAGCTTATTTTCTGGTGCATGGGGAAATGAATAAAAAATTTCCTAGTAAGTCTGGGCATTATTGGGTTTATTGGGCAATCCTGAAAAAATAATCTTTAGAGAAAATTGAAATAATCACTTGTGTTTATACCACAGTTATCAGGACTTGAAAGGTCTCTGAGTTATTCCACACCCTTTGCCCCAGCCCCAGTCCTGCTCCAGGGATTATAACCAAACCATATTGGACTTGTCAGAATGAGACTTCTGAAGCTTAGGCTGGAATCTGTTTTGCTGATAAAATCTTGTAGTAACCTAGTCTGACCTTATTTAGAGAAATTTTAAACTGAGCTGGTGACAGTTTTGCCCTTGGGAGAAGAGAGCAAACTATGACTAAATGGAGACACATCCGGGAACAATACTTTGGAATTGTTCGATTAGGAGTTACTCCCCCACTCCGAACGGGATTGTCTTCAATTCTTGCCCCCAACAAAATTTTCAGACAGGCACCCCTCCCTCAGCCTGCAGCACCCTCCACGTACTGCGTGTGTTCCGTTCCTCCTGTCAGCGCCAGATGCTCCCTTGTTAAATCATTTTGCTCACCCTTGTCATTTTCAGTTTCCTTTTCTTCCTTTTTTCTCCTTCTACCCTTTTTTTCTCAGCCTCCATTCTGCCTTATGGGTTGACCCTCTTTCCTGGGGAGGAAAGAAGGATATTACATATGAAATGTCCCGTGTTGGATGTAGTCTGCTGTGTTTAACTTGTAGGGTGAGAAATTTTGTTAATAAATGTATTAAGGCAAAACTCTGTGCTTTATGCTAGTCCATTTGATTGGCTTGATTGTCATTAATATTGAGGGGCTTTTAAGTAGGAAGAACTATTTGTCAATTTGTATGTTTTCCTTTGCATATTAAAAAGACACAGCTGTACCTCTGTAGCTGATTCTCCTGATTTCCTGTTAGACAACTGAGCAAAAGTTACCATTTTAATGGTTTCTGAGTTCGCAACCTATTGGGATTGATAGATGAACTTGAAAATTGAGCAATGCAGTCTGAATAAACTATTTAAAGTTAGTCAGTAGGTATTGATTGGCAGCTGGAGGGCAAATAGGCCCGCACTGCGTCATTGGGGGTGCATAGTAAAGATTAGATGCAATCCCTTTCCTCAAATCATTTTCCTATTAAAGTATGGAACTGAGATATAATGTCTTCTGAGTAGAATAAAATACATTAGTGGATTGTTCCCCTTCATTTCTTTGAGCTTCCAGTTAGTCCTGAATTCTCTTAAAATGTGCATATAGAACGAGTCTATGCTGATTGGAGGACTAGCTTCTGAAGGCAGTGTTCCCGGGAAGCTGCCAGGGCTGATGTGCAAAATACATGCAAACAGGGAACCTTTAGCAAACACCAACAGCAATGCCAGTGGCAACGTTCTGTAGCCTCCCAGTCTTGATGGTGCCTTTTACTCTCATTCAGATTCTGTTTTGTGGGAATCAGTGAAACAATTGGACCACAGAGCTCAAATATTATCATCAGACTTCTGGGTGTTTCAGCCCACTCACTTGCTTTTCAGGTAGTTTCTCTGAATGAGGAAAACAAAGTTTTTTGTTGCTGCTCCCAGTAAATAGCCTCTATTCCATTCAGATGGAATTTTCTTCTTTCAAGAGTCTTTTTTAAAGTTACCAACTTTGTAGTTGTTAACCTGAAGGCAGCCTCAGAAATACAACAGTTACAGGGAATATTAAAGACTTTTAGAAGGAAGTAGCATTCTCAACTTGTGTTTTTTGTGTCCTGGACAAGTATTTGTTTTTTGCGAGCACAATTCGTTATGCCCCAAACTAAAAATTCTTATACACTCATGGTAAGAAGTGAAAATTCCACAGTAATAAATGGCAGTGAGTAAGCTGGCTATAGTGAGGAGAGGAAAAGAGTTTGAGTGAGTTTGAATCTCTGCTCTTTCCTTTCTCTGTGTTTGACAAAGTGTGTTAAAAGCAGTAATTTTGTGGTTGAGAGTCCGCCTGCCGATGCAGGGGATGCGGGTTCGTGCCCCGGTCTGGGAGGATCCCACATGCTGCGGAGCGACCGTGAGCCATGGCCGCTGAGCCTGTGGGTCCGGAGCCTGAGCTCTGCAATGGGAGAGGCCACAACGGTGAGAGGCCCACGTACAGCAAAAAAAAAAAAGCAGTAATTTTGTAATCTGGATGTTTGAAGGCTGGAAAAGGAAAGAGAACACAAATAATATAGAGAGGAAAAGGTTTCCAGCACTCTGATATTTTATCCTTACTGTATGTACTGGCCCAGCAAACGGGAATAATCCGTGAATTTTATTTTTTAATTTTTTAACTCTTATTGAGTTTTTAAAGTACTTATAGAAGTAAAATCATACTTTCGTTACTGTTGTAGGTATGTGGATCTATAAAAACAAATGGGAAAAAATTCTCACATGATTTTCTTATACACAGTATTGCAGTGGAACGGTTGGTGGTAGGAATGGTCTCAAAAGTTGGGGCTCCCAAGACTGTACACAATACCTTGCTGTTGGGCCAACCCCTAGCCTTTGTGGGGCCTGGTAAAGATTACAAATAGAGGCTCTCCTACCATATGTTTAAGTATTTTAAAGTTATAAATTCAGTTAATGACCTTCATAATTTTCTGAAAGGCCAGGTTTGCATTTACAGTTCTCAGGCTCCTTGGGAGTTCATTGCTAGATGACGTGGGCCTTCACATATTTTCTTGTAGATGCCCCAGCTCTCACGTCCAGCTTCATTACACCCCAGTGACCTCCTCGCGTCTAGGTATGCCCACACCAACAGTTACGTCTTGCCTCTGGGGGGCTCCAGGAAAAAGAACTGAGTTGACCCTGACTGTGAGCCTTTGGGCAGGAAATTTCAGGGTCCTGGTACCCAGCTCATGGTTTACAGGCGGGTAAGCAGAGGGTGTGGATGGGCACGTCCCCTTGGTCCTGAGGGAGGGGCTCTGCAGGATGAGGGCCGGGACCCAGGTCAGGCCCCTCTTATCAAGCTGTTTGGTTTGTCTATGATTTCACAAGCCTGTACATTTAAGAGGAAAGAAAGGGAAGTGGGAATTTGGAACTGTTACAACTCGAAGTAATTCTTTGTTAAATAAACATCAACATTTTATTCAAAATTAGGCCAGGAAATTGAGATTGTCAAATACAATCTGTGCTTTGTAGGTGGTTAACTACATGCTTTGTACTTTTTTTTTTTTTTAATAGAGGGTTGAACACAGAAGGGTTTGGTTTTTTTTAGAAGATGTTGGGGGTAGGAGTTTATTAATTAATTAATTTATTTTTGCTGTGTTGGGTCTTCGTTTCTGTGCGAGGGCTTTCTCTAGTTGTGGCAAGCGGGGGGCCACTCTTCATCGCGGTGCGCGGGCCTCTCACTATCGCGGCCTCTCTTGTTGCGGAGTGCAGGCTCAGTAGCTGTGACTCATGGGCCTAGTTGTTCCGGGGCATGTGGGATCTTCCCAGACCAGGGCTCGAACCCGTATCCCCTGCATTAGCAGGCAGATTCTCAACCAGTGCGCCACCAGGGAAGCCCCCACTTTGTACTTTTAAACTATGCTTTGTAGGTGGTTAACACGTGCCTAACTATGCTTTTAAAATACTCCATTAAAAATCATAAACGCATATCATACCTGTTCGCAGTGCATGAGAAAGGCAGGGGGAAACTTTTAAAGCTGAGGAAGGTAAAAGATAGTGGAGCACCGTAATTATGGGTTGCCCTGAACAGCCGAGTGGCTTTCCCCTGGGTCCCACCCACCCTGGTCTGGGCCACAGGGAAGCAAGCGTGGGCCTGTAGTGACAATGCCCAGCAAAGTTAGAGCTAAAAGGATTACTTGTCAAGACTCTGCTTTCTCAGACCAAAGATTATCACTTGGAAGTAACTTAGGTCATGATTTCTGTTTTCATCTGCTTTTGTCCCTTTCATGTGCTTCCATGGTTGGACAGCTGGAAGTGCCACAGAAATATTTGAAGAGCCCTGTTTAGTAGTTTACATGGAAAGTCGTTGAATAATTCACACAACAAATGATTAGACAAGCACTTGTCCATCTGACTGAATTATTCTACATGTTTGCTGAAGCAGGGAAGGAGGAGCACAGCGTTTCCTCCTTCAGAGGGTATACAGTGGCCGTATTGACCCATCTAGTTATTGGGTTTCAGCCTTTTGTTGACATTGTTGTAAATGAAAGCAGCCCTGACTGAGCTCAGAGCAGCTGGGCTGGATAATTGTGAAGGATTCATGCTTGTTGCTGTTACCCCCAGTGTTTGCAGTGGGTTGTTTGCTTTGACTTTTGTTGAACTGTTGACAAAAGCATTAGATACAAATGGGAACAAATAAAGTGGTGAGATGCCAGGAGGGCTTGGCAGTAGTAGTGGTTTTCATTCTGACTTAAATGGGGGATGTCAGAACTTATCTAGATGGGAAATGGAAGGTGGTGTGTGTGTGTGTAGAACTGTTTTCTTTACAGGTACCTGGAAAATAGTTTGCTGTTTGTGTACCTTGGCTCACAGAGGTGAGAGAATTAAGAGGCCACCATGTCTTTTAATCTTTAAAAAAAAGCCACATTGTACATATGCCCTTCAGGTGTGTTGCTGGCCAGGAATGCTATAACAGAAATGGTTTCTGGATTCCCCCTCCCCAGCTTAAAAAAATTTTTTTTAATAATGGAAGTATTTTGGATTGGGGAGATGACAGGCATGACGTTGAGGTAGGGAGGATTAAGGAAAACAGTATATATGCTAAAATAGTATAGCTAGCAAAATGGAAGTCATTTACTGGAACGCTTTTAATTTGCTTTAAACAGAATACTCTTTTGTATATTCAGATGGGGAGTAGCTCAGCTGTTGTGAAGCCAGAAAATTAATGGTATTTTTAGTGGAATAGCAAAAGCGTGTCAGCAACATGGCTGCAGATGATACTGCTGGCATTTTATTCGTGAGGACTTACCAGTGCAGGTTACTGGACAACATAGTGTGACTGAAAATGATGGAGTGTCAGAGAAGCCACTGTCCTTCTGCTCGATGATTTCATTTTGCATTTGGTCTTCCTCAGGCTTCATTTGTGCATATATTTTCCCTATCGCAAACCAAAATATAAGGTCTTCTTGGCTGAGAGTTGTATGCATATTTCCCCCCCTTAAAATGCATCCGAGTGAACGTTCTCCTTGAGTATTGACTGAAAGGCTGCAGAGGGTGTTTTCAGTGCACAGATGGTTAGTGGAGGTGGGTGGGCTTTGGAGAAAGGTCCCTCTGAAGAATTCATCTGAGTACGTCTCCGGGAGTTGTCTAAAAACACCAGCCAGAAACCTTACCACAATGCAGGAGGTGGATAACTGTCACAGAATGTGCCTTCCTGGCAAATAAAGGATTTGGAATACATAGTAAGGGCCAGAAAAATGTTTATAAAACATGGACAAGGATAGACAGAAACTATATTTAGGAAGTTGGAATACCCTTTGGGACAATGTGTTTCCGTGATATGATAATGGAAAGTTGACTGAAAATGTATTTGAGTGGTTCTGTTAAGCCATGTCTTTGTGTTTGGTCTCCAGTTTTGGTCCAGAGCACTCTGGGTGCCATCAGTAAGATGTTCTTTTGTCGGTACTGCTTCACCCGGTGTCAAGGGAGGGAGGTGGCGGGTGCTTCCTCTTCACTGTGTTCTGTTCTCCAACATTATCTGTCGGACTCTCCTCCTCTACCAGTGACAGAAAGAATAGACATACCTTTATGTAATTGTTTTTTGGTTCCAGTACCTCATATGACCAAATCTCAAGGAATTAAAGTGGAGAAGAATAGGAATTTACTGAGTTTATGTTAAAAGTGGGAATGTTAGATTGTTTTAATCTTTGCAGCATCTCTAGTCCTAGAGACTAGTAATCAGTTGGGAGGTGGGGGGTGACTTCATGGGCAAATTTGTTAAAAAGGACTGCAATCCAAATGCTCCCCAGGTAGCAACTTGGGGTGATATTTTGTTTATTTCATCACTAGGCAATCAGGTGTAGGGACCTAGATCTGAAGTTCATAAGGAAGAAATCCCTGAAAAGACTGTCCTGAGTGGGGGATAAATTCATCTGTGTGACCCAGTAGGTGATGTTTCTGACAGAGGTTAGTCTTCAAGGGAGGAAAGAGGTGGGGAAATCATACAAGTTAGAAAACGTGGAAAGACAGTAAGGCAAGAAGTTTTCATTGTTAACAAGCGAGAAGTGAGAGAGACTAAGACTCCACAGACTTGACTCAGCATGAATCCAAAATTATAAGAGACCTTGGGCAAAAATACAGTAAAAGGCTTACCAGTGAAAGGAATGAGTTCCAGAGAAATTCACTTAGGCCAAGACAAATAGATCGGCCCACTGCACCCCTCAGGCCATGGCCAGGGCCACAAGGATGAACATATCTTGGAAGAGACCGGTTTTACAGACAAATCTCTTCCCTCCTCCTTTCCCACTCACTACTGGAGCAGTATTCATGTTTGCTGTGCTCTTAAAGCTAAAATTAACACCCTTGTAAAGGGTGACTCAATGCGGCTCTTTGTACACTCAGTTTGAACCACACTTCTCAATATTGGGAAGCTGGTGGGTGTTGGGACCTGTCCACATCTGTGCACGTGACACGCTGTGAACCCCAGCCAGCCCGCAGGTGCAGGGCAGTGCAGGGATGCTGGCTAGAAACGCAAGCTCTGGAGTCGGGGTGGCCCGGGTTCAAACCCTGCATTCTTGCCATTCACCAGCTTTGTGGCTTCGGGCAAGCTACATCCCTCCTGTTCTGTTTTCTGTCAGCGGGGAGTGGTAAAGGTAAGTGTTCAAAGGTGCCTGACACTTAGTAAGTGCTCAATGAATCTTACTTTTTTTTTAGTGTACAGTATGGATAATTTGAAAGTAATTTGGTTCCATTCATTTTGGGGGGGGTTAATATTTAAACTAACTTGCATTCCACAGGCAAACACCAGGCTGATAGCAGAAAGCAGCAAATTAGAAATGTGCCAGGCTGTGGGGGAAATTATTCTGGGATTAAAATTTTGCTGCAGAAAACCTACAAAATGAATCTTGTACGTGCAGATGGTTGAGAATTAACTTTACCTGATCTGAGCACATATTTAAGTCCAAAGGGGATTTTGTGATTCCAGATACTTCAACCTCGGCTGAGAAACGTGCCTTTATGTTTCACAGCCAAAACCACTTGCCACTCAGAATAGTTGAAATTGGAGACCAAACAGGAAGAACCTTGTGGGTTCCTGTCAGCCCGTGTTCAGGCTTTAAAAGCCATTCCCCTGTTGTGGTGGGCTGTGTGCTTCTGCTGGTAGGAGAAGCTGCTAACTAGCCTGACGAGTGCCAAAGGAGTGGCCTGAGGACCGTGGCTCGCGCTTTACCTTGCGCTTGGCAGGGAGCCTCTTTTACTCTCATGTCAGATTATCTGTAAAATGGACTTCTCCCTCCAGGATCGTAAACCGTCACAATTCCGGCGTTCCTCTGATTGTTTGGGGAGAAGGATATACCCAACAGGTGCTTGTCGAACAGCCGAGATTCTCCGTGCTTTTCATTATCTTACTACTCGTGCACCTAATCCCTGTCAGTAAGGTTGGCTGTTTGGGGAAGGAGCATACATCCCTGCACGGTAATACTGCTTATCTGCAGCTCCTTCTCTTCGGGCTGAGTTCACAGAGCAGTCTCACGAGGTGAGAGTCAGTCTTGCGATGTCTGGGCTTTGGCAGGGGTGCATCTGAGGGGAAAAGGACACTTGCAACATCTGTGGTGCAGGGGGCGCACAGGCCTGGGTCCCGCGGGGCAGGCGGAGGACTGTGCCCCACCCCTGTTTGAGCGTGCTCTCCTGGAGGTGAATGTTGACAAAAGAAGTATTCTCTCAGAGTGCTACCTGTTTGCTGCGTTTCCAGTAGAGAGATTAGCCTCAGTTTCTCTATACAAATGTCAACCTGGAAGATTTCATACGGCCTATGCTTTTTGGGGTGATAAGTGTGCTGCCACAAAGCCATCTTCCAGAGCTTACAAAAATGAGGAACCCCTCCCATTGTGGGGAGAGGGTGCCCAGAATGCAGATTCAGATTACTCGAGGAGTCAGTACCAACAGGGTTCAAGCAAATTCCATATTTTCTTCATCGGAATGGAAGAAGGGCCAGAGTTCTGGAAATCAGGATAACACACGGGGCATAGGGTGGTGCTCGCCCTCCTGGGGAGAGTGCTGGCACCGCCAGGCTTGCCGTGGGGACTGGGCAGTGAGGGCCCCCTGTGCAGATAGGATTGCAGCAGCCCGTGGGGGCCAGGACCTGTCTGGCAAAGCCTTTGAGGGGTCTTTCGGATGACTCTGTTCTCTGAGAATTACTTCATCTGGATGTTCAGAGCCGTCTTCCCGGATGACCTGTTTCTCCGAGAGAGAGGACCTGAGAACCACAGGGGCTGTATTTGGGGCATCCCATTTTTACCGATCACCAAGCCTTTGTTTTTAGAAAAGTGACATCTCCACCGAAGGCACAAGAAGCTTTTGTGGGGTCAGCTATGCCTGAGAATTCTCAAGTCCTTGTTTCTTTTTTCTTTCTCCTACCTGAGACGCCACTTTGAGGGCACATTAGCTCAGGTTGGGAAACTCACATTTCTCTGGTTATCAAAACTAAACCCCAGCTGCTTCTTTGTAGAGATTTATTTTATTTAAAAGTTAAGGAAAAGGAATATACAGTTCTCTAGCTCAGAAAACCCTAAAAAGAAGGTCTGGATTAAGTGGAAAGTTTCTACAGCCACAATTAGAGTTCTGTGACAGAAACAAGTACAAGTGAGGGCAGGTGGGGTATAGAACACTCTCAGCCCAGGGACTCAATTAAAAATGCTTTAAAAATGTAATTCCAATCAATTTGGGTAGTCTTAGAACGTTGCAAGATGTGCGAAAACATGCCTTAAATGCCAGCAACCAGTGAAAAGGGCACAGTTTCAGAAACGCTGCTATAAATTATGTGCCTTTGGCTTTCAAAAATGTAGAGGATACATCACTGATATTGAGAATAAATATCAGAGAGAATTGTACAGTCTTTGCATCCTACAAGCAATGAAAGTTTTAAAGAGCTAGTTTTGTTTGGCCTAAGATCTGGAAATTTTTTTCTGGTTGTCACAACATTTGTTTTGGAAGATGTAGAAATCAAATCTGATTATAACAAATACCACTACAACAAAAAGATCCCTATAACCACACAGTTTCTAGACCCCAACCAAAAACCCACTTACTTAAAACAATATTGAATGTAACCCAATCTCATTAAGGCAAAATAATGTGGGTTAGTCTTGGAGGTTTTTCCTTCACGATTTACTTAACCTCCTGGAATCCATATACGTGGATTGGCAGTAAGTGATTTCAGAAATATTTGTTTACGTTTGGAATATATTATATGATTTTTAAAGTGTTGTTTCCTTTTCAAGTTATTTTCTGTAGAAGTCCATATTGAAGTATTTGCTTTTTAAAAATTTTTTTTTAATTTATTTTTCTTTTTATAAATTTAATTTATTGGCTGCGTTGGGTCTTTGTTGCTGCATGCAGACTTTCTCTAGCTGCGGCGATCGGGGGCTACTCATCATCGCGGTTCCCAGACTTCTCATTGTGGTGGCTTCTCTTGTTGCGGAGCATGGGCTCTGGGCATGCGGGCTCAGTACTTGTGGTGCACGGCCTTAGTTGCTCCCCCGCATGTGGGATCTTCCCGGACCAGGGCTCGAATCGGAGTCCCCTGCATTGGCAGGCAGATTCTTAACCGCTGTGCCACCAGGGAAGTCCCTGAAGGATTTGCTTTTAAGGTGGGAGGGATCCACCCCAAATGAAATGTTTCTGTCTGATTCCCTACTTTGCATATTTTAGTTTCTCTTATTTTTATATCTAGAAAGTTTTTCATGTATAACTTTCCCCGAAAATTAGATTAAAATTCGAGTATAATCTACATTTTACTTACTGTCAGCCACCAAAACCACAGGCTCAAAATATAGTTGTAGTGATTGGCCATTGTCGCCTGTGAGTAGTGCTTGCCTCTGAGCCCTGGTTGACAGTTGCTTCCAATCCTGGCTGTGTTGCCTTCCTCAGAGGGATGGCTTTGTAGACTGGGTAGTTCTGGTTGGCGGCTCCTGCTTCTGGCTGTCCCTGGGCCCAACACCCTGGAATCTTCCTCTTAATTGCCCTCACCTTGTGCAGTCCTCTTGTGTGACACATGCCTCAGACTTCCCTTCCCAGAGAAGAATTGAGAGGTGGTCTGCTGCTTTTCTGGACGTTGATGAAAATCGCTAGAAGGCAGCTTATATAGAGTGAAAACATGCACTTTGTAACCACTGTCGTCATGGGTTCTAGAGACAACTGTGCTACCTGCTAGCTTTGTGATCTTGGACAATAATAATAAAAATAATCAGCACAGAGGATGCATTTACTCTGTGCTGGCCAGGTCCTGTAGCCATCCTTCTGTTTAATCAAAACCTCCTACTAAGGTGGAGTTTACTAGTATCTCCAAGTTAGCTTGAGGAATGTGGGACTCAGTTGGCTAAATGACTTGCCCACGGTCACCCAGAAGGTGATCTGTCAGATGAGCTGATTAGAACCAAGTTAGTCCCTAGAGCCCATCCTCTTCATCTCTACCCTAGGGTCAGTGTAAATTCATCTGGATGTGTACCTTACTTGGTATAGGGTTTAAGAGTGAGGATGAGAGTCATGTATGAGGAGACCCACCAAAGTGTCTGCCACTCAGGAAATACACTTAATAAATTGTACATGAGCTTTTTATCTTCCTTGTCTGTCAAATTCACAAAAATCCAAACTCAGTAGATGCTGATTTTGTGTATCTGTAATGATGCTGTTGTGATGTGTTCCTTTGTGTGACTTACCTGTCACATGTCATGTGTCCTAAGCTCTTCACAGGGGGAGGTGTGTGTTTTTCATATTTCACATTGTGTGGACCTTCAAAATGATGATTCGAGGCCATTTTTATTTCACAGCATTTTGGAATGTCATCACACAGTCCTGTGTGTGTTTTTGTGTTAAATTTCTCATATCCAACAGTTGCATCCTTCTCCTCTTACAGCTCAAAATCTGTTGTCTGATTGATTAAAATTTATGCAGATGAAAAGTCTGACAAAGACTTTAATTTGCATCTTCATCCACTTGGCTGGAGGTTAATAAGAATACTCTTACAGTAACAGAATCCCCTAATTTGGGTTTTATAGTTTGATATCACTGTCATTTCCTGGAGAAGCAAGAGTGGGATTTTTGCTTTGTTATATTTATTTATTTTTTAATAAATTTATTTATTTATCTATGGCTGTGTTGGGTCTGTGTTGCTGTGCGCGGGCTTTCTCTAGTTACGGAGAACAGGAGCTACCCTTCGTTGCAGTGTGCGGGCTTCTCATTGCGGTGGCTTCTCACGTTGTGGAGCACGGGCTCTAGGCACGCAGGCTTCAGTAGTTGTGGCGCGTGGGCTCAGTAGTCGTGGCTCACGGCTCTAGAGTACAGGCTCAGTAGTTGTGGTGCATGGGCTTAGTTGCTCTGCAGCATGTGGCATCTTCCGGGACCAGGGATTGAACCCATGTCCCCTGCACTGGCAGGCGGATTCTAAACCACTGCGCCACCAGGGAAACCCCTGTTTGTTTTTTTATAATCACTGCATTTAGTGATAATACTTTCTAACTTAAGTGTCTGTAATCATTTATAATGTTTATGTCTGTTTATGCTTGCTGCTCTTCCTTAATTGATGAACAAACAAATGCTCATGCTTTCTGTGTTTTGGCTGTTGTTCCTATCAGCTGACTTTTGGAACTTTAGGAAGGGTTGAGGAGGGACCTCTTGTGTTTCATAACTCAGAGGCCCCTTTGGACTGTTCTGAGTTTTCCTTTCCAGTCCTTCCATTCCCTCCCTCTGCTGCTACCCCTCCCCCTCCAAAAAGGACAACTTATACCTTAGAAAAGAACAGATGGGGTAGTTGGGTGGGAATCACAGAGGAATGAATGCTTGATTCCAGTGCTCTGTCAATTTATTGAGTATAACCTGAAACTTAAGTTGAGGGCTGCATATCTTTTAGAATACCAAATTGAGGCCCACGGTTTGACAGAAACATTTTTGTGCTGATTTGTTAATCTACTTGAAAAGAATTAAGACATAGAAATTGAATCTCATTTATCCTACATTTAACAAAGCACTTTTATTTAAAACGAAAATAAAGCATGATATCAGGCTATCCTGTGAATTCAGAGTGTGTAGTCGTTAACAGCTGTTTGTAACTGGGGGCTTTAATCATTTTCAAGATCCCTCTTCCATTCACTAAGCAATGTCAGTGCCATCCTGATTAGTCATTTGCTTGTCTTTTAAGCAGAATTCTCAGCTTTACATTAGAGAGCTAAAGTGAGGTGAGAGAGATGGTATCTTAGACTCCTATACCAGCCACTTTGATCTGATTGGATCACAGGCATCATGCAAGATGCTTAAAGCTAGACTGCCCTGGTAGACTGGCAGGAAGGGGACACTATTTTATGCTCATTTTATTCTACTGTCATATTTGATAGTCTGTTAATTGCCACTGATGTTTGTTGCAGATAGTCTAGTCAACGGGACTCTACTGTTTTTGCTCCCCAAGGCCTTTCTAGCAAAGGACACAACAAAAAAAGTAAATCAATTATTGCTTTTGTTACCACAGAAGCTATTTTGGGTCAGTAGTCTAACTCATTGAGTGTTTTTTATTTTATTATTTTTTAAATGAAAATATATAGAAGGGGGGGGGAAGCCAACTAGGGATACAGTAGAAAGAGCACCAGATTCAGGAGATCTGGCAGCATCATCTGACCTTGGACATGCCCTCTATTCTCTCTGCGCCTCAGGTTTCTTATCAGATTGCTTGACCACTCAGGTTCTTCTGAACCTAGAGTTTATGGTATATTGTATGATACGCCCTATGAAGTATTTTGTTTATTTAATATTTAATAGCAGTACTTTAGTGTGCAAAAGCCTCGGTGTGTTATTGGAGCTAGGTGTTATTCTCCTATACCTTCAGGTATTCTAAGTGAAACGTTGGAGCTGCCTCAGTCTTAAGATCAGAGACTTGTTCAGTAGTTTAATTTACTTCCTATGTTTGAAGGTACATTTCCCACCCTAAATCCATGTGACAATGATGGTTTTAGCCATGAATCAAACAATGGTATAATGGAAGGAGGGTGGGTTTGAAATTGGATAGATCTAGGTTCAAATCAGAGTCTTTCTTAGACTAGCAAGTTTAACTCACTTTCTCCCAATTAGATTCTTCATAATAATAATAACAACAGTAATAATATTATCCATTTCATTGGGTTATTACAAGATTAAATGAGACAGTGTGTGTAAACTGCCTTGCAAAGTGCTTGGCTTCTAGTCAATTCTCAGTAAACGCTGGTATCTCGTATTCAAAATGGTATTCTGGCTAATTCAAAACACTGCTTGCATGCTACAGCTGTAGCGCCTAGAATTAATTAAGTTTGTTGCATCTTTTGAAAAATAACCACAGTGGAAATAATAGTAGTAGTTAGACCACTAGAGCATCTGGAGCACATGCTGTGGGTCAGCACTGGGTCCATGTTATTTCCATGCCTTTCCTCATTTTAGGGTGTCCTTTCCTTTTCCTTCAAGATGTTCATTTTAATTACCTGTAAGTACTGGACTGTGATAACAGCATGGGACAAGATGACATGGTAGGAACTTTTTAAATTGATAATCACAGGTCCTGATAACCTGTTGTATAGTTATATCTTCATTAGGCTTTTTGTAAGACCCTTCTGGATTTTGAATTTATATGTAACTAGTGATAGATTTAACTTTTTATTTCCTTTTCTGGAAACAAATTTACTTGGAGCCTGTACTATCCCAGAAGTTTACAGAATGAGGCACCCTTGTAATTATCCTGCTTCTGAGTTTTGTCATTAATTTCACACCTGTATAGTTGTAGTGCAATTATGGATGGTCTTTTGCCTGTAGAATCAGAAGTGGGCAATGTAAGAGGTTCCTTACATTTACCAAACTCAGAAATTTCAGAGGGAAGATTACTGAAAGATTAACCTAACCGGGTGCTCTTAGTAAAACTTCTCTTTTGAATTCCTGTTTGTGTATAAAGGTGAGTGTCGAATCAGTAACTTGTGAGCAAAGCAAGTAGTGAGGATGCAATTGTTATACAAGTTAGAGAACTGTTTTATACTGTATACAGTCCCTGTGTCTGTTATAGAAATTAGTAGGAAATATGTGAACTATATTGTGAGACACGTGAAAAATGAGGCAGAGAAGAAATCATGCACAGCCTTACCAAGGATCCAGGACGCTTAGGTCCAGGGATGATCACTTTCATCGACTTATGTGTGTGCACCTGGCTCTTTGATGATTAGAACCTTTGTTTCCTTATAATCCTGACTCTGTGCTCCTAATATAGTAAGGCCAAAAATAATATGTAGGCTTTAATCTGCATATGTATACATTGTCTTGGGTAAACATACTTATTTATCAGCAGAATTCCATTACAAACTTGAATTGGAAACCATCTGCAGACCTTGTTCTAATCCTAGCTTCTCCTCTTCCTAGCCGCAGGACCTCGGACAAGTCCCTCACCTGCTTTTTTACTTAGTGTTGACATCAAAGTAGTTGGACCAGGAGCTCTCCAAGCTTGTGCCTACATGTAAAAATTCAGATTTAATCTGGGGAAAATTATGTATTGATGAGTTAGAATGAGTCTTTAAGTACACTTTAGCCACTGTGGCGAAAGGAGCTCTCCATCTGCCAATCTGATAAACATTATATTGTTTTTCACGTTGAGGTGTACAAATGAAAATAGCTTTTGTATATTTGTTAGATTTTTAGGTATTTGTTAAAGCGCTTGCTTCATACAGGGTGCTGTAGCAGAAGCAAAGGTCAGTTGGGCACAGACTCTTTCCTCCAAGTGATAGGACATACACAAGAAGATCTCTAGCTTTCATATTATCAGGTGTTGGAGCATGTTCTCTTGGGAGTTAAAGATGTAATGTCCATGTTAAGGTGGCCCTTCTAAAAGCATATTGCCTTTTCTAGCCAGATAGCCACAGGTATTTAGTGACTTGATGGGTAATTTATTAAGAAAGTCATGCTGCATACTTTCCAAGGGTTCATTAACTGCCTACTAGGGATTTTTTTTTTTAATAAATTTATTTATTTATTTTTGCTGTGTTGGGTCTTCGTTTCTGTGCGAGGGCTTTCTCCAGTTGCGGGGAGCGGGGTCCACCGTTCATCGCGGTGCGCGGGCCTCTCACTGTCGCGGCCTCTCGTTGCGGAGCACGGGCTCCAGACGCGCAGGCTCAGTAGTTGTGGCTCACGGGCTTAGTCGCTCCGCGGCGTGTGGGATCTTCCCAAACCAGGGCCCGTACCCGTGTCCCCCGCATTGGCAGGCAGATTCCCAACCACTGCGCCACCAGGGAAGCCCCGGGATTATTTTATGTGTTTTTTAAATTTGATTTTTATATGACTTTTGGGTGGTATAAGAAAATGTTACTCAGTGTCAAATCTTGGTCAGCTTGAGTTCACCCCACCTGCGTCTCAGGTAACCTGTTGTTAAAGACCTGGTGCTGTACAGGGGGCCATCCTAGTGCAGCAGAAGTTGGCAGTTGCTTAGTTTGGATGGGGAAGCATCATATTCTATGGTTTTTCTTAAGTTAAAACTTTATTTTAAACAAAAGCGAAAGGTATAATGAACTTTCAGACTCTTGCACGATCAGGCAGGCCCACATTCCCCTGTCCACTACTCTGAAATCCAAAAATTTATGGAAATAAAGTGAGTTTTTGTTTTGGGGGTGTTTTGTTTGTTTGTTTTTTGGTATCTCGTTTGGTAACAACAGAATTGACTATGGAAATACTAATGTTTGATTATGGGGTGTTATCCCAGACCCTGCTACAGTCAATGTATCTTACTGCCTTTCTCAAATTCCCCAAATACTAAATTCCAAAGCACATCTGGCCCCGAAGAATCTTCTGACGTGCAGTCTCTAAGTGCAGCCTTGGAACTTGTGTACTTATCTTATCTCTGACTTTTTCATGGACAGAATGCTTTGAGGGCAAAGACCTTGTCCTTTTCAGCTTTGAACATTCCTATATTCCTGTCAGGGTGCCTCTGTTACAGTAGTCATTTGTTACACTCTAGAGTAAATCAGGGAAGGGAGAGAAGAATGTTCGGACAACTTCAGCCCATTCTCCTCCAAATCAGTCAGCTAGCAATTTCTTGTCGAGTGTCCTAGGCACAAGTTAAGTTGTGAAACTGAGCCGACTGATAACTGAAGTTATCAGATGACAGCGTATGACCTTTCTCTTGTATTTAAAATCATGACAGTTAAAACGCTCCAGCGTCTGAGAGTGGTGCACTGCCTCGCAGGTGGAACTGCACGCAGATCCCACCACGCAGACCCTCCTCTCTCCTCTCGCTGCTCCTGTTGAGTGCACCCTGAGGAGAGAATGCCGGAAACTTGATATGATGGTTGTGGTGATAGTCTTTAGATTATAAAAAATATGGGAATTCAGCACATTCTCTTGCAGTTATATAGACCAGACCTGAGGGGTTGGGCAAGCTCTTGCCCACAGGCCAAATCCATTTCCTGGTGTGTGTGTGTGTGTGTGTGTGTGTGTGTGTGTGTGTGTGTGTGTGTGTGTCCCGGCCTGTGAGCTAAGACTGGTATTTACATTTTAAAGGGTTGTAAACAAACAAAGAATATGCAGTAGACACCTTATGTGGCCTGCAAAGCCTAATAAATCATTGCTGTCAAGCCCTTTCCAGAAAAAGTTGACTAACCTTTGATATAGACCATTAGTTTAACTCCCAATTTACTTCTCCCTATCTGTAGGAAGAATTCTTTCCTTCTCTTCCCTATTCTCCCTTCATGCATCTACTGACTCCATGCTTGTTCTTCTAGGTCTGACATGGTACTTTTGTTATGAAATGATCACCTTTAAAGATGGTTTTTATCCCCCTTTTAAAATCTCCTCAGGAGGAAATTTAGATAAGCATAAATAAACATGAAGTTGAGAGTTGTTTTAATACTCACATGTGGAGAGAACCAATTACAGAGCTTCCATGGTGCCTGTCCCGACTAATTTCATGAAGGTATCAATTCTCTGGTCCTTTTATCTTCAAAATTCCTTTGATTCACAAAATTGTGTACATAATTTTTGTTTGTTTGTTTTTGTTTTTGGCGGTACGAGGGCCTCTCACTGCTGTGGCCTCTCCCGTTGCGGAGCACGGGCTCTGGACGCGCAGGCTCAGCAGCCATGGCTCACGGGCCCAGCCGCTCCGCGGCATGTGGGATCCCCCCGGACTGGGGTACGAACCCGTGTCCCCTGCATTGGCAGGCAGATTCCCAACCACTGCACCACCAGGGAAGCCCTGTGTACATAATTTGAATACCGAGAATGATTTCAAAAATATAGTTGGGAAAATATTGCTTTTTAAAGATATGATATTGTAAAAATAATGATATCTAAATTATGTAATACTGGAATATCAATGTAATTTAGGACTCAAACTGTGAGCCATCCTATTTGTTTCTAAATTATTGCAGTTACATCAATATACAGTTTTTTATATCTTGCCTTTTTACTCCATGAATTGATAAAGTGTGAGTAATCTCACTGACCTTGTCATAGTCTCCTTATTTTGGGTCAGAGTACTAGTGAAAATCATTTGAGGTCTCGAGTCAGAAGTCTTGTATTCTAATACCAGCTTTATTTCTCTATAGCGGTGTGACCTTAAGTAGTCACTTACCTTGCTCGAGTTCTATTTTCTCATCACTAACGTGGTGGTGTTAATACTATCCTAACAAAGTTTGGGGGAGGGCAGATACGATGATATAAGTAGAAATGATTTGAAAATTATAAAGTGCTTTTCATATGTTAGTGGGGCTGGTGAAGCAGTAACAAGTTTATGATAGTTTACTGTTTCTACATGTTGACTCATAAGCATTAGAAGTGATCAGGCTGAGAACCAGAAAGGAATGAGTTTGCTTTTTAATTTACATTATTTTCATGTATTCCTAATATGGGTGGCTTGAGAAGGGGAAGGCACATGTTTTCCTATAGTGCATATACTCAGTTAAATGATTATATCAGTTAGCAATTGCTGTGTAATAGACCTTCCAAAACTTAGTGGTATAAAGTGAAAACTATATGTTATATCTCATTAGTCTCTGTGTTGGCTACAGGGCTGGGGAGAGTTCTTCTACCTAAGCTGGGCTTGGCTGATCTTGGCTGAATTTGCTCATGTGTCTACAGTCGGCTGGGTAGTCTAGAATGTCTTTAGCTTAGGCGATCTGGCTCTTCCCCACGTATCTCTTGTACCCACCCCTCCGACAGGCTAAGGCTTGTTCATTTGGCAGCAGCAGAGTCCAAGAGAGCCTCTGTTTGCATTGAGTTTGCTACTGTACCGTTGGCCAAAGCAAGTCACATGACCAAATGTGGATACAGGGACATGTGAAAATTGTGGCCACTATTGTAGTCAGTCTACACAATGGCCTTAGAGGTAAAGGAAAATCAGCCCAAGTGGGAACCATATTGTAACCTGGCATGTGAGTCCTGGTGGTCCTCTGTTCTTGAAAACACCTTGCATAATTTCAGTACTTAACACACCCCCATTCCCCATCACTGTACCAGAACCATAGCAGCCTTACGATCTGCCTGTTTTGCAAGGAGTAGCCCACATGCAAATATGCACCTCTTGTGTTTTAAATAATACAAAGAATATTGTTTCCAAGACAACTTTGATGAAATGTCAGCTTTTTCTAGGTTCTAAACCCACATAAGAAGCATTGTTATCCTCATCTCTGCTGGGTAATTTGTATACTGCAGTAGTTTGTTTGAAAACATGCCTGTTTTTCTTTAAAATATGGATAATGCTAGATTAAAGAGCAGATTTTTTTTTTCTGTTTATGCAAGCTCATTTCTAAAGCATTTAAAATAAAGAGCTTGAGCATGTATGGTATTTAAAAACCCTTCACATGATGTTTTTAAAACAGATCAATTTCAGCATTAAAATGTTAGGAATTCAGCCAAGGAAAATTCAACTTGGATTGTATAGCTGGATGATAACATATTATAACCATCTTCTTTGAATGTGATTGTACCAGCAGAGTTGAACCTGGTGAATTACATAATTTAAGAGTGTTTGCCAGAACACTGTTGTAGGGTGATTATTCAAGCCTTTCCTAAACAACAGCAAAGCGAAGGATGGATTGTATTATGAGGTACTTAAATCACAAGAAGAGTCGTCACAAAATATCTAAAGATAACTCATTTGACTTGAACAGAAGGTCATATGTCTGAATGTCAGTTATCACACTTAACTACTTGGCAGAATATTAGGATGTAAGAGAGTGTGATTTCTGCTTTTTAGCTACTTTGGCTTGAATTTAAAATGTCTTGAGTTTGCTTATTACTTATCAAAAAGGTATTTTCAAGTTGGAAGTAACATCATGATGGAGACTTTTATTGATTTCAGATATGTACAGTTAAGGAAATGTATGTATCAGTCACATCTTTTAGGCATATCACTAACCTTTTAAAAACTTTTTCTTTTTTTTTTTTTTTTTTTAAAGAAAAAGTACATGTATTCTTAGTTCATCCCCATCCCAGTAGCCCTGTGTCTCAGGGGGCCATCCATTGCATAAGGTGTGTTTTTGTGGGTCTGTCACATCTTGTCTGCTGCTGCCCTCACTCATTCAAGGTCTTGAGTCAGAGAATGTTTTGGAGGGTCAGATTCATCATTTTGCATCATAAATATTACTCCTCTGGAGAAGTGCTACAGGTTGAATTCCTTAGTACTTCCAAAGGTGGGGATGAGGCAGGACTCTGAAAGAAATGAGAAGGGAGTGGGGGAACTTTTGTATGGAGATCCTAGCTTTAAAAAAGCCAGTGCCTCTTCCTTAACACTGAGGCCACATGGATGTGGTGGGAAGGTCATCTAGAAGAAATAGTTCCTGAGACACTCCAGTGATATTGTCATCATTATTGGGGCCAGGGAAGTACATACACTGAGAGAGAAAGAGAGGCCATGTAAAGACAGAAGCAGAGATTGGAGCTATGCTACCACAAACCGAGCAATACCAAGGATTGCCAGCAACCACCAGAAGCTGGAGAGGCAAGGAAGGATTCTTCCCTAGAGCCTTCAAAAGGAGCATGGCCCTGCCAACACCTTGATCTCAGACTTCAGCCTCCAGACCTGTGAGAGAATAAGTTTCCATTGTTTAAGCCACCTGGTTTGTGGGAATTTGTTTGGCAGCCCTAGGAAACTAATGTAGGTCCCAAGAGTTAAATTTATGTCAGTTCTGTTTCATCATCAGTGTCATTAGTAGTTGCTGTATGATGCTAAATACAGTGCCAATCTACATACAATAAGCCACAAAACTTACCTGTTAAATGTTTTTAAAATTTTGTTATTCGGTGGCTAGCCCAGTACAGGCACAGTACTTAGGCTCTGGGAATATAGTGGTGAACAGGACAAAAATGTCTGCCCTCCCGGGGCTCATATTTCATTGGGGGAGAGACATTTGTTACACGATTAACAATTCTGATGAAGTTGCTTCATTGGCTTTTATGTAGCCTACATTCTTTTTTTTTTTTTTCAATTTATTTATTTTGGCTGCGTTGGGTCTTCGTTGCTGCGCACGGGCTTCTCATTGCGGTGGCTTCTCTCGTCGCGGAGCACAGGTTCTAGGCACGCGGGCTTCAGTAGTTGTGGTGCACGGGCTTAGTTGCTCCGCGGCATGTGGGATCTTCCCAGACCAGGGCTTGAACCCGTGTCGCCTGCATTGGCAGGCAGATTCTTAACCACTGCGCCACCAGGGAAGTCGAGCCTACATTCTTGTTCCCCTTTTTTTGTCCTCCGGAATCCTAAATGACCTTTGGATCCAACCTTATGTGATCCAACAAGCCTGCCCATGCTTCTCACTTCCTTGTGGGCTTGGGTTAGCCTGGCCACGCATGGTTGTGCAGAAGTGCAATTTGTACTCCCTGGAGTTGTGCAGTCCACATCCTCTGCAGTCATATGTGGTGGCCCTGTAGATGCCACATTTCCTCTCTTGTTTTCCATCGCCCTTCAAAAAAATAAAGTGGAGACCTCAGAGCTTCTCCTTCTCTGGGTTTTGGGTTTTGTTTTGTTTTTACACGTTTTAATGTCCTTTTCATCTTTCCTATTTACAGAATTTGTAAGTTTTCACTTCATACGTGTTTGATGGAATTCTTGGCCTAAGTCATACAGGTTTTAAAGCCATCCAGATCTGTCAGACCTAATGAAGCAAGCCCCTTTGTCATTCCCTTGACCCCTTTTGTGTTCTCTTTTATTGATGATGCCTTGCTGCTCTGTATACAAGTTTGGTTTGTTTTCACAGTATGCAAGCATCATTTCCTGTGCCTCTTATTAAAATCAGAAGATCATCTTCTAGTATCTGCCCTGTATTAGCTTGCCCGAGTTACTTCAGCCCTCGGGATTCAGGTTTCTTCCTATATAAGTGAGATGGTTGAAGTAGACAGGTGCTTCTCAAGACTTGTAACGAGCATAAAAAGCACAGATGTTGGTTACAATGCAGGTTCTGATTCAGTAGGTGTGGGGTGGGCCTGAGACGCTGCATTTCTCACAAGCTCTCAGGAGATCTCACTGCTGCTGGACAGTGGACCATACCTTGAGTAACAGGGGACTGACTAGATGACTTCTCGGGTCCCTCCCAGCTCAAGATGGGAGCTTTCCTGCCTTGTTCAGGAGAGCCTGTTCGTACCTATGAGCTCACATCGAGAAGGCCACCGCTGATCTTGCCTCCCAGTATTCTTACCACCCCTGCACACTGTGTTCCGATGGAAAGGGCAAGGGACACACTCGGTGCAGTCTGGTAGTGCCTGAAAGGGCCTGATGTCTGCAGTTCTTGTTTATAGCTTGGCCCTTTTTTTTTTTTCTCAGACTGAAGATAAACCCACTATCTAATGCATAATTAGCATTAGCCTTCAGGTTGCATAGTTCCTTTTGTGGCTGTTTGCCTTGGGTTTCCCCCATTCCTTCCTCTCAGGGTAATGGTAGATTTATAACCGTCCACATAACTATGATTAAATGTCTCAGTTCCTTTGCTTTATGTGGCGTTCTTGGCCACTTAATTACACTACATTAAATGGTATGTTGCTGCTGTCAGTGCAGTTGGATTGCATTGTGGATAGCATCTTTGGATATTTTGAAAAATGTTCCTATCATACAATTTGAGCTTGTAAATAGAAGTGCTGAGCATGCATAAATGTGCTTTAAGAAACGATTTCTTTATTGCTGTTTAGTTGAACTGATGGTGACACTAAACATCGAGACTTTGATGTTTTATACGGCATTCTTTCCTACTGATTAACTTCATTAGTGCAGTTAATTACCGGGGAAGAATACTGTATAAAACTTCAAAGTGTTGATGTTTAATCACCGCTCGAGAAAGAAGTTTTATACTCTTCAGTTGTCAAACACATTTCAATTAACTGGAGTAAGGTCAGAAATTCTGTTTTCTCTCCTCTGGTCTTCAAAGCTTTTCCTGACTCTTTTCTGGTTGATGGTTGGTTACTGGTTATTTGAACCCAAGTACTAATCTAGACAAGCTGACAGCGGCAATGTGGAGGGTGAAATCTCTTCCCACAAGCTATAAACCGGCAGAACTGAGAGACTCGGTTTCTGCAAAAGGCAGTGAAGACTTCTGTAATCTGTTGATGAGGGAAATACAGAGAAATGGGTACTTGGTTCTCTCTTGTACTCTCTAATTTTGTTATTGATTTAGAGCCACTCCATTTTCCTATATGTTAACCATATATTGCCCTTCTGAGCCACTTCTCAAATGTCCGACAGGCATATTTCCTTAGTGAGCTACGACTGCAAAGCTGAGGACACATGCCTGTTTTAAAGGGATAGGGTGTAAGTGGAGGTGCTGAGAAGTTGATTATGTGAATTCTCAAATGACCGAGCGACATTGCAGCAGTCAAACGACAGGAACAATAAGAACCCCTTCTGAGGTCGTTTCCCTGTAGTATGTGCTATATCAGTTTTTATTGTTTTTTAAAAGTGAAGCGGGGTTTACAATAGCAATAATGTAATTCAGATAAGCAATTATTGTAATTGACCTCAGTGATGAGTATCCTTGGCTTTTACCACAGTTTGCTTAATACCTGAGGATGGCCAATTATCTCATAATGCACACTTTATTGAGATTACTGTTTTAATTACGGCACTCAAAATACATCACTTTGTCAGCATTGTAGAGCCGTGTGTGGGAACACCACACTCAGGCGATCAGAGATGTGTAGAGCATCTAGGTTCATCTAGTGACGTGGTCGTGGTCGCGGTTTTCCTCTCTCTCAACTCCAAACTATGATTTTGAAAGACATGGTTTTTTACAGTTAAATGTGGTTCTTCCTGGGGAGAACGGCCACAGGGAGATAAAGTCTGGGCTGCTGTCACTGCCGCTAATTTAATTGTGCTCTCTGAAAGGGCTGGAGGTGACTTGCACTAATAGGCAGGTGGGTCTAGTTGATTAGGAGTTTGGACCACAGGAGTAGCTGATTCTCTGAATATGCTGTAGGTCTCAACATTAGAATTACCTGGGGGCTTTTAAAATTGCCTAGTCCCCCCCACCCCCTGACGGAAGCTGCCTCATTGCTCTGGGGTGGGGCCCAGGCGGGGCTTTGTTTTTAAGCTCCACAGGTGATTCTGACACTGGTGATTGCAGCCAGGGTGGAGAACTGCTGTCCAGTCCTTGAATTGGTTGCTCCCTGACACTTGTCTCATCCCAGCCCATGACATCATCCCAGAGAAAGGACACCTTTTGGGGTCTTGGCTGCACTGTGCCTTGTTCTTTTCCATTTCCTCCCAGACTTGGCCTAATCTCCTCACATGCCTGAAATGGCCTCAGTGCAGATTTGGACCCTAACAGTGCTTATTCCTCCTTCCCAAGCAGTGCCTAGCCTACCGCTCCCATGGGACGTCTCCGTGGGTAAATCCCACCCCTTCTGAAACGGTCACTGTACTCTTATCATCCAGTGTTCTGATGATCACAGAAATGCGTCTTACCTTCCTTCCTTCTAAGTTTCTTTGAGTAAGAATCAGCATTTACTAAGTATTCGAAACATGGATAGTGCAACTTGGAAAGTTTAGCTTTAATTTTACTAATATAAATTTTTACATAGCCACATATGGCTTGTGGCTAACATGCTGACAGCACAAGGTGAGGTTTTTACGTGGCCATTGTACCCTGTCTTGAAATTTTCAAATAAATACGCCATCATGCCTTGTTTATTATTTAAGATTAAAGAACCCTTACAGGCTCCTTAGAGAGAATTTAAAAATACATAAAAATATAAAGAAAAAAACTAACTATAATACTTTTATCTAGGAACAGACATTACAAACATCTTGGATAAATTTTCCTAAATATTGTTTTAAGCACATTTTTACATGGCTAGGATAATATTGAAAATAAACCTTTGCATCCTGCTTTTCATAATTTAAAAAATAACATTTTTCAAAATGTTATAAATTTGAACAGGTAAATTTTTAAAACAGATAAAATTTATTGTATTTTTTTTTTTTTTGGACTCATGGGTTACTCAAATGTTTGTGTTTGAATTTGCATGCGATTGTTTCTGTAATAATTGTTATTGATTTAAATGATGATGCAATGACTTTGACCATCTTTTTGTTATTGATTTCAGTGACGATGCAATGATTCAACTGCATTTTAGAGAACATGATCTATATCTCATTGATTATTTGCTATCAGTGAGACTCGCCTTGAACTTACTTCAATTTTCATAAAGGTTCTATTTGTGTTTGAGAGTAATACCTTGGGTTATATATAAATCTATTAGAATAAGCTTGATAACCAGACTGGTAAGATGTTCTGCATACTTAGTGTTATATTTTCTGTGTAATTTTTTTTTTATATCTTTACTGGAGTATAATTGCTTTACAGTGATGTGTTAGTTTCTGCTTTATAACCAAGTGAATCAGTCATACATATACATATGTTCCCATATCTCTTCCCTCTTGCGTCTCCCTCCCTCCCACCTTCCCTTTCCCACCCCTCCAGGCGATCACAAAGCACATAGCTGATCTCTCTGTGCTATGCTGCTGCTTCCCACTAGCTAGCTATTTTACATTTGGTAGTGTATATATGTCCATGCCACTCTCTCACTTTGTCACAGCTTACCCTTCCCCCTCTCTGTATCCTCAAGTCCATTCTCTAGTAGGTCTGTGTCTTTATTCCTGACTTACCCCTAGGTTCTTCATGACCTTTTTTATTCTTAGATTCCATATATATGTGTTATCATACGGTATTTGTATTTCTCTTTCTGACTTACTTCACTCTGTATGACAGACTCTGGGTCCATCCACCTCACTACAAATAACTCAGTTTCGTTTCTTTTTATGGCTGAGTAATATTCCATTGTATATCTGTGCCACATCTTCTTTATCCATTCATCCGATGATGGACACTTAGGTTGTTTCCATCTCTGGGCTATTGTAAATAGAGCTGCAATGAACATTTTGGTACATGACTCTTTTTGAATTATGGTTTTCTTAAGGTATATGCCCAGTAGTGGGATTGCTGGGTCATATGGTACTTCTGTTTGTAGTTTTTTAAGGAACCTCCATACTGTTCTCCACAGTGGCTGTATCAATTTACATTCCCACCAACAGTGCAAGAGGGCTCCCTTTTCTCCACACCCTCTCCAGCATTTATTGTTTCTAGATTTTTTGATGATGGCCATTCTGACTGGTGTGAGATGATATCTCATTGTAGTTTTGATTTGCATTTCACTAATGATTAATGATGTTGAGCATTCTTTCATGTGTTTGTTGGCAGTCTATATATCTTCTTTGGAGAAATGTCTATTTAGGTCTTCTGCGCATTTTTGGATTGGGTTGTTTGTTTTTTTTTGACCTTGAGCTGCATGAGCTGCTTGTAAATTTTGTAGATGAATCCTTTGTCAGTTGCTTCATTTGCAAATATTTTCTCCCATTCTGAGGGTTGTCTTTTGGTCTTGTTTATGGTTTCCTTTGCTGTGCAAAAGCTTTGAAGTTTCATGAGGTCCCATTTGTTTATTTTTATTTCCATTTCTCTAGGAGGTGGGTCAAAAAGGATCTTGCTGTGATTTATGTCATAAAGTGTTCTGCCTATGTTTTCCTCTAAGAGTTTGATAGTTTCTGGCCTTACATTTAGGTCTTTAATCCATTTTGAGCTTATTTTTGTGTATGGTGTTAGGAAGTGTTCTAATCTCATACTTTTACATGTACCTGTCCAGTTTTCCCAGCACCACTTATTGAAGAGGCTGTCCTTTCTCCACTGTACATTCCTGCCTCCTTTATCAAAGATAAGGTGACCATATGTGCGTGGGGTTATCTCTGGGCTTTCCATCCTGTTCCATTGATCTATCTTTCTGTTTTTGTGCCAGTACCATACTGTCTTGATTACTGTCGCTCTGTAGTATAGTCCAAACTCAGGGAACCTGATTCCTCCAGCTCCGTTTTTCGTTCTCAAGATTGCTTTGGCTATTCGGGGTCTTTTGTGTTTCCATACAAATTGTGAAATTTTTTGTTCTGGTTCTGTGAAAAATGCCAGTGGTCGTTTGATAGGGATTGCATTGAATCTGTAGATTGCTTTGGGTAGTAGAGTCATTTTCACAATGTTGATTCTTCCAATCCAAGAACGTGGTGTATCTCTCCATCTATTTGTATCATCTTTAATTTCTTTTATCAGTGTCTTTTAATTTTCTGCATACAGGTCTTTTGTCTCCTTAGGTAGTTTTTTTCCTAGATATTTTATTCTTTTTGTTGCAATGGTAAATGGGAGTGTTTTCTTGATTTCACTTTCAGACTTTTCATCATTAGTGTATAGGAATGCCAGAGATTTCTGTGCGTTAATTTTGTATCCTGCTACTTTACCAAATTCATTGATCAGCTCTAGTAGTTTTCTGGCAGCATATTTAGGATTCTCTGTGTAGAGTATCATGTCATCTGCAAACAGTGACAGCTTTACTTCTTTTCCGATTTGGATTCCTTTTATTTCCTTTTGTTCTCTGATTGCTGTGGCTAAAACTTCCAAAACTATGTTGAATAAGAGTGGTGAGAGTGGGCAACCTTGTCTTGTTCCTGATCTTAGTGGAAATGCTTTCAGTTTTTCACCATTGAGGACGATGTTGGCTGTGGGTTTGTCATATATGGCCTTTATCGTGTTGAGGAAAGTTCCCTCTATGCCTACTTTCTCGAGGGTTTTTATCATAAATGGGTGTTGAATTTTGTCGAAAGCTTTCTCTGCATCTATTGAGATGATCGTATGGTTTTTCTCCTTCAATTTGTTAATATGGTTTATCACATTGATTGATTTGCATATATTGAAGAATCCTTGCATTCCTGGAATAAACCCAACTTGATCATGGTGTATGATCCTCTTAATGTGCTGTTGGATTCTGTTCAGCATTTATTCTTTAGCATCTGTCTTAAATACCTGATATGCCACCTTATAGGAATTTAGTTCTGGTTGATGAGATCAGTTGTTTCCAACCCTCTGCTCCCCGCCGTTCCGTGATAAGCCTGGAAGATGCTGTTCACACGAGCCACGCGGTCCCATGAGCCCCCTTAAGGTTAGGAGCATTCTTGTGGGATACCTAAGACTTACGCCTTTCTTTTTCCAGGAAAAACCTAGATCAGATTGCAGATGCATAAAGACGACACCAGTATGTTGACAATCTTGATTCCATTCTAATTATATACATGCATCTGTACCTACATACACTCAGGAATACATGCATCCTTATTTGCATGTGCGTGCGCACACACACACATATACACACATATATGTTAATATGAAGTAAGACACTGGGTTATACCTCTACATCTCTCTGAAATCCATCCTCTTTTTCCCTTCTCCAGCACTCCCTCCAGTCCGAGCCACCAGCATCTCCCCGTGGACCACTGTTTCCCCTCCAAAGCTCTACTCGCTGGCAGGCTCACTTAAGCCCATACTAACAGCACTAGAAAACAAGGACACCAAAAATGATGAAAGCTCAGCTTTGATGATCTGATTCAGAATTTTGCTCTTTTAAATTTAGCATTCATGTAAGGTTTATATTTTACTCTTAGTATTGTTTTCATTTTTAATTATCAAGGGTGGAAGTAGGCAACATAATCTTTTCTGTTCTTAGGTGCTTTTAAAAGTCTTAACTCTGACTCTGGCCCCCTCTAACATAGAACTTTTCAGGGATCTCCTGAACAATTTTTAGAACGTGTGTGCCATCTCATTACTCCCCTTCAAGGGCACTTAGAATAAAACACAGACTTCACCATGGCCTGCTGGGCCCGCACAGCCTGGCCCTCCCTCCTCCCAACATGGCCCCTTCACGCGCTCCCTCCCCAGCAGACACCCAGCCCTTCTGTTGCTTTTCGGGGCCTGTACATGTGCTCTTCTCCTTGTCTGCAGCAGTGTTCTCCTGGCTGTTCACATGGTGGGCTTCAGTTCCCATGTCGGCCTGAGGGTCCTCTCTTTGAAGAGGCTGTCCCTGAGCACCCTGTCATTAGTCTTAACATCCAGTTTATCTGTTTTGTAGCATGTTGCCATTTGCACTTATTATATTGTTGATTTATTAATTTCTTAATAATAACTTAATTTACTTTACTCTATGTCCCTTACTTGGAAAGAGTGCTGTCTGAGGATAGGGTCCTCATCCTCACTTTCTGTTGTGATCCAAGTCGCTGCCGTAGGGCCCAGCCGAGTACCTGGCACCTAGTTGGTACTCGAGTCAGTAGCTGATGGTATTCTGTTACTAACCAGGGGGTTTGTGCTGTGTTCCCACCACCCCGTTGGTCCTCACACCTCACTCACTGTAGAGTGGTTTGTGACGTTCCAGTGAAGTTGGTATGCAAGTCTAGTCTTCACTCTGTTACCCTGACTCAAGGCCATGCTGACACCTTTGGCATGAATTCTACAAATAAGGAAAAAGAGTAGAACATGTGAAGAGGGCACCAAGCCAAGGGGGCAGGTAGGTGCCCAGACTGGAGAATAGGCTGTCTGAAATGTTTGACTCCGGACAAATAGGGTGGCCTTTCCCCAGAATCTGAGGCTTGAGAAACTAACTGCCCATGACCCTCTTTCAAAGGAAGGCAAGAGGAGACTTGCCAGGATTGGGTTGCTGATAAAGGCTTGGCCTTCACCCTCTAGGGCAGATTCCAGAAATAAGTGTGAAAGAAAGGGCAGTATATACCTGCCACTTCTCCTAGTTAGCTCATCTAATCTCTGTTACAATCCTGTGGGACAGATACCCTTGTCGCCAGTTTTACAGGCATGAAAATTGAGGCCTGGAGGGGTTAAAGTGCTGGAATCACACACGTGTAGGATATGTGTGTGTTGGAGCTGAGACTTGAAACCAGAGCACTCTCACCCTGCAGCCTGTGATTATTTCATCCTCCCACCCCTTCCCTCCAGACTCCACTGCGCTGCAAAACGGTGCTTTATTCCCCTTGTGTCCCCACTGTCTAGAACAGCCAACACAGAGTAGCCAGTCAGCTCAAGTCATAGGATTGCGACGGAGTCGCAACACCAGGCCCTGCTTGCGAAGTCTTTGTTTAGCCCTCTGACAGAGGAGTAAAGCCTCCTTCCACCAGCTGGTGTTGAAAGCACTTCTGCTTCCAGTGGGGTCTGGCTGGCTCTGCCCCACTCTCCCTTCCCACTGGAAGGAGGCTCATGGCTGTGTGTTTGAGCAAAGCTTTTCAGTGGCTCAGAGGTCTGTGCCGTGACCTTTGATTAATCCCCTGCTCCTGGATGCTTTCTTGTACACACTAGATTGTGACATCTTCTGCATCTAGATTCCTGTGCCCTGGATGCTTACAAACCAAAAGACTAGCAGGATGATAGAGTGCTGGCTGTTAGCAGAGGGCTCTCCTGAGATGGACTTTGTGTGCTTGTGTGCGTACACGTGTGACGAGAGAGGCTGTCGGAGGGGAGACACTCATACCACAGAAGTCGTACCTACACTTTGAGTTAATTTGATCTTCATTCCTTCATTCAGCAAAAACTTTTCTGTAGTGTCCTTACATTGCAAAGTGCAGGATTCTTTCAAGCCGTATCTAGTATTAAATAGCAGAAGCATACTACTGAGCTCTAGGGTTCTTCCTTTTTAATACAATAGTGATAGATGGAATGGTATTCCCCTCATTTCTCAGGGTGATGAGGGAGAATATTTTCTTCCGGTATTCAGCATGCTGCTATTACCACACCATTTAGCTCGATGCCAAATTGCAGTTGGCTCCATCCAGTTCTGTTTACCCAAGTAGCGCTGTAGTGATTAAATGTCACTGGGTACACCGAGTATACAAAAGTAATTAACCTAAAAGGACATGTTAGAATAAGGGTCAACAACCTCTTTAGCCCGTAGTGCGACGGGGAAGACAGTATTGATGGAGATACTGCTGGCGGGGCAGGGCTGGGTGGTCAGGGAGGAGGAGGTCAGGAGGGAAGCGAGGTCAGCAGGAGCGCAGGGCAGCACTCAGTTGTCAGGGGCGGCAAGCAGAGCTCTGAGGCCTTTTCTGTAGTTGTCTTGTAATTTAGGTCTCCGACCTCTGATCATTTGAGATGGGGGACAGGGCGGGATTAGACTGTGACCGGAACCCCCTTTCAACATCTCAGCCCCAGTTAGTGGAATGCTGTTTTCCTGTTTAGCCTAGAGTAGTCTCAGCTTAGCTCATGCTTGTTCTTCCAGTATTTTACATATTTGATCAACCCTTGCATCTTTAGACCTAGTTGTCAAATAAAAGCCACTGCTTGAAATCACTTCTTTGGACAGATTTGAAATTGTGTCTCTGAGTATCTGTGTCTCATTTGTTTTTAGTCCTCAGTATACTGAAGTCACTTTCTTAAACTGACTGATATTAATATGCTTTACGTTGCTTTACGTACTAAAAATTTACATAAAGCTCGAGATAGTCATCTTTGACTTAAAAGTCAACCAGTGGGGCTTCCCTGGTGGCGCAGAGGTTGAGAGTCCGCCTGCCGATGCAGGGGACACGGGTTCGTGCCCCGGTCCGGGAAGATCCCACATGCCGCGGAGCGGCTGGGCCCGTGAGCCATGGCCGCTGAGCCTGCGCGTCCGGAGCCTGTGCTCCGCAACGGGAGAGGCCACAGCAGTGAGAGGCCCACGTACCGCAAAAAAAAAAAAAAATCAACCAATGTAAAGCTGTTTTTTAAAAAAACAAGTATGCTTTCTGTCTGCCCTATATTTGGCTTTTTCTTTCATCACCTGTGTGTGGTGACTTCGTCTCCGGAAAAAAAAGAAAAAATGGGAGCGCTAAGCATTTTTTTCCTTGACCATAACCTCCTTGGGAGATAAACATTTCAAGGAGATCCCCAGGGATCACTGTTCTCTGAATGAGTGGCCGCAGAAAGAACTGCTGACGCCTGCATTCTTCACTGGTGGGTCTGTGAGGCAGGGTTCATTTAGGTCCTGCCTTTTCAGTGGTCAGACTTGAGTAAGATTTGTTTCTCCCTGGCTGCAGACAGCTGCTGAGTACATGATGAGAGCCGAGGAAGAGGGGAGCCGGTTGAAAAATGTCTCCCTTATGCTGAAGATGTATCTCTTTTAGAATAAGAAAAATTGGTGGCTTTGATACATTTACAACAACAAATATTTCTTGCTTGCCCACCCAGAGGTCAAGCCTGGTGCTGACCTTGGGGGAGGGGGCCTGTGCCCTTGATTGGTTGGGGAGCAAACAGGGAAGAGGCACCGCCTTTGACCATATTCTCTGCCTGGCACCATTGTGACTTTTGTTTCCGTTGTATTTTTTACTCTGCTTCCTCTTGCTGTCTTTTTAACATTGTCCTGAAAATTGTCTTGTCACTACATCACTTTCCAAATTACCACTTTTGAGGGCTGCCCCCCTCCCTCCCTCCTTTGGATGTGCCTGCACCAGGCCTCCCACCCCCAACTCCAGCTGTTCTTCTGACCATGGTGGTCATCATATGGAGGGCTGAGAACACAAAGAAATACTTAGCCCAAGGGCATATGCCCTTTAGGAGTGAATAATCTCTACTGTCTAGATAGTAAAGATGTTATGGGAACAAGTAAGACATATACATGAGTATTGATACATGAGCAGATCAAGTTTTGTATTCATTCATTTGTACAGCAGCCCTTAACTGAGACAGCAGACCAAGTCTTCATAGAATTTCTAGTCAAGTAGAAGAGACTAGCAAATAATCAAAATAGTGGCCGTGGTAGAAATGCTAGGAAGGAAGTAAACAAGGGACTATGGTAGGGAGTCCCAGGAGGGATCACCTTGGATAGTGTCACGGACAAGATCTTTCTGCGAAGGTGGCATCTAAGCAGCTGAGGAATAAAAGGTGAAAAGATGCTAGCTGCTCAGAGGCTAGGGAAGGGCGTTCTTGGCAGAAGCCTGCACTGAGGGATGAAAGAGTGGGGGGTGTCCAGCACTCTGAGAAAGAGACTTTCACCTGGATTGGAGAAGGTAGACAGTGTCTGTAAAGTGTCAGATGCTTGTGTTAATTCCTGTTGATTCCTATTGTGACTTCAAGAAATTTTAGACCTGTGTCATCTAATATGGTAGCCAGACACCACATGTGGTTATTGAGCACCAGAAATGTAGCCAGTCCAAATTGAGATGTGCTGTAAGTGTAAAATGCAAACCAGATTTTAAAGACTCAGTACTTTAAAAAAATAAAATGTTTCATTAATAATTTTGATATTGATTATACATTGACACGACGCTTTTTGATACATTGGGTTAAATTAATATACAATTAAAATTCACCTTACCTGTTTCCTTTAAATTTTGTAAAAATCTGGCTACCAGAAAAAATTTATATTTTAATAATTTATAATTATAATTTATAAATTATTAATTTATAATTATGAATTATAATTTACATTATATTTATAATTATGAATTATAATTTACATTATATTTCAGTTTGTCAGTTCTGTTCTAGAATACAATTCACTTTGATATATTAATGAATGATAGTAACCAAATTGGCTAAGTGAACACTGAAAACTGTTTTGCCCTATTGAGGTGGTATGAAGAAGACCTAGAGTTTGCATTTCTGATTAGCGACATTAAAACTGTTAGGAAGCCTACCTTTATATTGGTACACTGTTGTTTCCTTCTCTGTTCCTGCTGAATTACCCTCTGATATTGTATAGAGTATACTTGTACACATAATGCATAAGAATATATATGAGGCTCTGTGGAGTTAACACTCTTGGGGAAAAAAATGTTTAGCCTTTCAAATAGATTAAAACAGTTTACTGGAAAAAAAAGAGCAACACGAAAAGATTTTCTTTTCCAATAAATTTTAATAGTTACTAAAATGAGGGTTCTGGTCCATTAAGATACAACTTCCCAAGTCTTAAAGCTGAGTCACTTTTTTCTCTGAGCACCTACCCTGCTTCAGCTTCTTTCCAAGCAGCTGTTTAGAAGTATGTTGATATTTTGATTCAAGAACAGATCACAGTACAAGAATGAGTCTAAAGCCAATTCACCCTTCCCAGGAAATGCAGGAAGGAAAATTTTGCCAGCCGCTTCCCCCCCATTTGTTTTTAGGGCAGTCAGCCTCAGTGTACCACATCTGATGTGTCAGTAAGACTTAGTAACATTGATTATAAGACATTAGGAGAATGAATGATTTAGGATATACTTTATAAGTACTGTACGGAAAAAAGAAATCTCAGAAGAAGGTGGCCGGTGCATGTGACTATAATTTACATAATGTCTGCATGTAAGATTTATAGAATCTGTAGAAATGAGGGGAAGGAAATTCTGGGTGGAGGACAAATGCACATAGGGATGTTAGGTCTTGCAAACTTTGAGGACAGTCATTGGACTGAAGGGCATGCAGTGACTTTGGGGTGATTAGACAGATTAAAAGATGTGTAAGTGACTTCTGTGCAACATTTGTGTGCACTTGGTAATTTTTATTACAGTTTCTGGGAGACTGTTCATACTGTGTCATCTCTGATGATCAGGAGTGAGGCTGCTTGATTAATTCAGCCTGTGCTTTGGGCTGTCTCCATCAGTGGTCATGGGATGTACATGCCCCCCCCACCCCCCCAGTTGCTTCCTCATGTGACCCACACTTTGGACCACATGCAGACAGTGGCTGTCAAGAGAGGATGCTCGGGTGCCTATGTAAGAAGCAAACCTGTACCTTTAGTGTCAAAGCATCATGCTCCAGCAGCTTAGCTTGCCAGCTAAAGGAGCTGTATTTAATGAAATTTCTGGGGTGGAGCCAACAGCTTTATTCCAGGAAGAGGAAATCACAGTCAAGAAACCTCAAGAGGACATTAAGATAATGTTCTAATTTAAAATCAATTTTATTGATACCTGATAAATTATTATGGCATTTTTTCCTGACCAAGTAATAGATAGCACTGAAGCCTTGGAAGCAAAACATGAATGACTAAATATTGAAGTGCTGTAGATACTGCATGAAGGAAAAAAGTGTGTAGGACTTTTGTGTATCCTAAGTATATTTAACTCATGGAGCCCTACTGGAGGGCAAGGGGTGCATTTCATTCATCTTTGTATTTCATACGTAGTGGGTACTTACCCATAAGTGGACTAGGGTTGTGTCGTGTTTTCCACATTAACCAAAGAGGTATAGCTCTTCATGGTGCTCCAGACTGTTCTTCACAACACGCACTCTCCTCTAATCCTCACAGCCACCTTCTAAGGAAGTACTCCTGTTGTCCTCGGTATCCACTGGAGAAATGGAAGCTTGGAGAGGTTCATTAACTTGTCCAAGGTCACAGAGCAGATGGTACAGACTGGTCTCGAACCCATAGCTCTTTGACTCGGGTACCCATAGCATGACCATTGTAGATACTTCCTCTCTCCTTAATCATTCCTCTGGCTTGATAGAATTTTGATTACTATCTGCAAAAGAAATTTATCTTGAACTGAGTTTTTCTTACCCAGAGAGAAGCAGTAAGACAAAGACGACAACAGACCATTTTAAAGAACATGTTGTTCACAAAATGTTATAGAAGGTGAAGCATTTATTAAGAACAGACTCATTGGGGCTTCCCTGGTGGCGCAGTGGTTGAGAATCTGCCTGCCAATGCAGGGGACACGGGTTCGAGCCCTGGTCTGGGAAGGTCCCACATGCCGCGGAGCATCTGGGCCCGTGAGCCATAATTACTGAGCCTGCGCGTCTGGAGCCTGTACTCTGCAACAACAGAGGCCGCGATAGTGAGAGGCCCGCGCACCGCGATGAAGAGTGGCCCCCGCTTGCCACAACTAGCGAAAGCCCACGCACAGAAACGAAGACCCAACACAGCCATAAAATAAATAAATAAATAAATAATCTTAAAAAAAAAAAAAAAAAAAAAAAGAACAGACTCATTGCTTTATATGGAGATTATATTAAATATTGTTTTATCAAGGGCAGGTCTTCAGAAAGCCCCAGTCATTTTTGAAGGTGAATTTCGATTTATGTTAATTTGAAAAAAGCAAGTTCTGTGAGGATTATATACAGATTGTGTTTTTAATGACTTCCTTAATCAAGCAGGTTATTTAAAAAAGAAAAAGTCTTACTGTAACGAGCAGTAAACTGACAACCAGTGACTGGCTCAGAGCCCTACCATATTCAGGCTTTTCACCACCAGCATGCTATAAATTTTAAGCTAATTTACATAAATTTGCATGCGTTATGAGTCAGTATGTAAGACGTGTGCATTTTGACCAAATAATTTTCATTTTAAAGTTTTTATACTTAATTTTCCCCAATTGAGGATTATTTTCTCCATCTCTCCTGGTTATTTCCTTATAAATGAGATAATAAATGTTAAAATGCTTTATTATAAAAAGAGCTCTGTGAACAGGAATGTAAACATTTTATGTAATGCTATACAGTAAAACCTTAATCAGAAATGCTCTGGGATGTGGTATGTTTAGTTTCGTATAGAAGTTTATTCAGAATATTACCTTTCCTTCAGAACCTGTTGAAAGTGTTTTACAGCCGTGAAATGCCCTGAGGACTAATGACTATAATTGAGTCCGGGTGACTCAGGAAGCTAGGGCTCCTCCTGAGTGCCCTCTGCTTGGAAGGAGGAGTGGGCTGGGTCCCTGGCTGATCTCCAGCTGTACCTTGTCCTTTCTGTATTCAAGAAAATCACCAATATCCATTTCTCTTCTAGATATCACTCTTTCGCAGAGGAAATGATGATTGAGGACTTTGATTATGGCATCAATAAAAGAGTCTACAGGGCTCTTGGGCCTGCCTTCGCTGTCTTCCCTGCCCCAACTGCCATAAACAAACCCCCCCTGAATTGTCCCTGACCCAGACTAATTCCTGTACTGAAAGAACTACAGTTAAGAGTAGCAGTATATTCATCTCCTAAAGTGGGCTGGTTTTGAGAGTGAAGAGACCTGGACAACAGGTGTGAAGTGGGGACAATCCGGAATTTGCAGTCACCCTGGCCAGATTTTCGTGGTGCCCTCTGCCCTGTCATTATCGTTTTTATCTGTTTGAAAATGGATTTACCCTTTGGTGCCAGGTGGATGGGGTGTCTGAAGGCCGCAGCTGATGAGCAATGAGTTTTAGAGTTCTTTTTTTTTTTTTTTTTAATTTTATTTATTTATTACTGGCTGTGTTGGGTCTTCGTTTCTGTGCGAGGGCTTTCTCTAGTTGCGGCAACCCTCATCGCGGTGCGCGGGCCTCTCACTATCGCGGCCTCTCTTGTTGCGGAGCACAGGCTCCAGACGCGCAGGCTCAGTAGTTGTGGCTCACGGGCCTAGTTGCTCCGCGGCATGTGGGATCTTCCCAGACCAGGGCTCGAACCCGTGTCCCCTGCATTGGCAGGCAGATTCTCAACCACTGCGCCACCAAGGGAAGCCCCAGTTTTAGAGTTCTTGATCATGGTTGTCCGCTCGACCTTTAGAGCGTATTCTTGCCGGTTGGGATCTTGTAAGTGGGCAGGGACATCTGAGCACTGCACCTGTGCCAGTGGAAAGCAGAGTTAGTTTGATGTGCATTTGAAATCAAGTTAGAAAGTCCAGCGTGGAGGTGGTATTTATAGTCTTGCCTGCAGTATTGAACCAAAGCCTTATTGTAATTGTTGAAAGGAGATGTGTTTTGGTGATAGCAGCCCATTGGCACCATTATTCTGGATTATCTGCATATCTGTGCTGAGGGGCAGTGCTACCCAAACACCTAGATTAGTCCTTATGTGAGGCTTAAAACAGAAGATGCACGCTAGCTGCGTGAGGAGGTAGTGTGCAGCACACAGTCACAGTGCTGAGTTGCTATTGCTGGGGCTCCGTTATTTGCCCAGGGCTGTGCCTTATACTTTATGTGGCTTCTTCCACTTAGCCCTCAGAGCAGCCTGGTTGACTCCAGACTCCACACTGATTGAGACTGAGCAACATCCTCAAGGCTACAGGGATATTAAGTGGAAGATTTTTAGCCCAGGCAGTCTGGACTCCAGAGAGATGCTCTTGCCTGCTGGTAAAATCTGTGCTACCTGTTGTTATAATTAGCTGATTGTAACAGCACTGCCTCTTTGGAGGCGGGAGAATGCTTTATGGAGCCCTTTCTCATACCTGGTCATCTTTGATCTTGAGGTGGCAGAAGAGTCACAGCAAAGGGGACGGTGGGGTCACCCGTTTAGATTGCTGGAGGGCTTTGGGTATGACATCAGTAAAGGGTCTTACAGGGCTTTAAGCCTGCCTTCTCCATCCTCCCCACCTCTACCACCATAAACAAACTCCCCCCGAGTGTCCCTGACCCGAACCACTTCCTGTACTGAGTGAATTACTGTTAGAGTAGCAGTTTTGCAGCTGACTTGATCAGTAGCCTTAGTCAAGTCCAGGTTGGATTTCAAACTAGGATCTAGAGTTTTTCTTATTTTGAGATAACATGATTTATAATGTTAGGAATTAACTGATTTTAAAGCTTATCTTTTATTACCAAAGCAATTAGGATTTCCATATAAGATTCATAAATATATATTATTTCTTTCTTATTTTCACTCTGTTTCCCTCTTTATCTTTTATTAGACATCTACCTTGTTTTTTCAGTATCCCAATACGTGTTTATTTTTAAAAAATACAGAACATTTTGTTTTTTAATTCTAGGTTATTACTTTATTTGGGAGAGGTTTTTACCAGCAATTCACATTTAAGGTATTTTGCCCTTTCCACATCGGCCACCACTTTCTGATTGTGACTCTTCGTTCATAACAGATTTGCTAGTGTATTTACATGATCAAAGTGTAATGAGAAGGATCTATGTTTAATGTTTCTGAGTTTGTAGATTTCTAAGGAGTAATAATGCAGCTCCAGTAAGTCTCTTACGTAATAAGTTAGGGAAATATCTAACCTAGCTAAGCTTTTAAAGTAACAATAGAGAAATAAAAATCAGCTTTTCTTGTAAAAGCGTGACTTTATCAGTATTTAATTCCTACTGTTTACATGTCTAGCAACGATCCAAATGGCCTTCCAGTGGCAGAATGGTGAACTTGTAAGATTCATGATGAGAGTCCGGGCCAAGTCCAATTTGATTCTAGAGCAATTATGTTATTAGAACATTGCTGATTGCCCCAGTGCCTATTGTGCAGCTTAACCTTTAAATGCTAGTGATAATTAACTACTTGATCATTCTACCAGGAAACTCCAACGTGCAGCTCTGTTCTGCAGTAAAATTCACAAGTAAAATACTGTCCACGGTGCCTGAAACAGCCGGCTTAAAAAGAAAAAGCTCTTTGTACATGTGTGCCAATTAATAAGCATTACCATTCAGTATTAAGTTTTAAGGAAGTATTTTGTCATCATTTAAAAATCAGTTTTCCTGACTTCGTCCCAGCTTACCCTTCCCCCTTGACATGTACACACTACCAAATGTAAAATAGCTAGTGGGAAGCAGCTGCATAGCAGCACAGGGAGACCAGCTCAGTGCTTTGTGACCACTTAGAGGGGTGGGGGAGGGAGACGCAAGAGGGAGGGGATATGGGGATGTATGTATATGTATAGCTCATTCACTTTGTTATACAGCAGAAACTAGCACACCACTGTAAAGCAATTATACTCCAATAAAGATGTTTAAAAAAAATCAGTTTTCCTTTTAGACAGAGTGAAAATAACGTTAAGTGTGTAGTATCAGTAATCATACACATGTACACACAGTTTTTCTTCTTTTTGTAAAATATCACAGTAGTAGGATGAAGGCATGTGGAAGGAGGTAGAGGATTAAGGTGAAGAAGGGGGCAGAGCTGCCAAGTTGCCAGATCCCAGGAATGCCACGCCTCAGGTCCTACCCTGGTTGAAGGGTTTCCTGTGGATTTGTTTGGCCAAGAGGCCCTCTGAAAAGGAATGTATCACATGAATCTTGGATTAAGATTGAGGAGAGCCCGAGGGGTTGTTCAGTCATTTAAGTTTGAAAAAAATTCCTGGCAGTTCTGTGCCACTCACTGTGCTGGGTGGGTGCCCCCGCCCCCAGGAACCCACAGCCTGGAGTGGGAAGCACCTTGTAAACAAACAGCTGTCATTTGATTGGGAGCGCTCGCTCATTGGGTGAACAAAATGTTAAGGGAACAAAGAGTGATTAATTCTGCCTGACAGTGTCAGAGAGCTTTGAACAGTGACGTTTAGAGCTAGTTCTTAAGAATGGTGAGGGAGGATTTCAAAAGGAGGATACTGAGGGAAAGGGCATTCTTGAAAGCCAGGAAGAAAGGCTGCCAATGCAATGAAAATAGATGGCGCACCAGGGAGCAACAAGCCCCAGAGCTCTGAGACGAGGCCCAGGCCCTGGATTGGGGCAGCGAGTGAAGGGCTTTGGAAAACAGCTATACTCAGAAGTTTGGTCTTTTTTTCCTATGGACGATGGGACACCATTTGTCATTTTTAAGGAAGGGTGAGAATCTCTGTTTGGGAAATGAATCCCAGAAATGTGGAGGATAGACTGGAGAGGGGAGAAACTAGATACAGGCTCTGGCATTAAATATGTTAGGTAGTAGCTCACAGATGGTGTTTGTGTGCATGCTTTCAAAGAGGTAATGGTTGTAAAAACCTGATCGCATTGGGTCATGGTAGGAAAGCAAAGCAGAAGCATTGACTCAAGTCTTATGGCTTGGGAATGAGGATTGGAACTCAGCGGACATATATGAAAGTCGAGAAGCAATCAATGCACTTTTTAAGATTGTTTGGCTTCTAGTGCTTTGCTTCAGTCTGCAGCCTTAATGAATAACGCCTGCCATCTTTCCTGCCACCAAACATAAGAGTGTATGTTTGAGTAGGGATAGTTAGAGGGCTTGGTGCCTACATTAAAGGGACTGATACAGGAAGGAAGCGTTTGGGGTTTTCCAGCCTCTCTCAGTGGGAACTCAACTGATCCTTCTCAGTCTTCCTCCTCCTCCAAACTCCCTCCCTGCACCCCGCCCTGCCTTGGAGCTAGTGGAGGAGTTGCCATCACCACGGCTGACCACTAGGGGGTGATCTTTTGGTAGCTATACCGACACAGGGGTGGAAAAAAGACTGTTAATTATTGCTAACAGACTAATAAGGTAAAGAAAAAAAGTACAAGGAGTAAATTTTTTTTTTTTTTCTCGGAACGCGGGCCTCTCACTGTTGTGGCCTCTCCCGTTGCGGAGCACAGGCTCTGGACGCGCAGGCTCAGCGGCCATGGCTCACGGGTCTAGCTGCTCTGCGGCATGTGGGATCTTCCCGGACCGGGGCACGAACCCGTGTCCCCTGCATCGGCAGGTTGACTCTCACCCACTGCGTCACCAGGGAAGCCCCAATAAGATGAGTGAAGCTCTAAATGAGGAAAAGCTTTACTGAACAGTTGTCTGAATTAATTTGGATGCCAGGCAGAGATTCTGGTGGTGATGCTTCGTTCTTCCTAGAACTTTTTCCCCATCTCTCCAAGTTTCCTTGCCTCCGCCCTCCAAGGTCAGCCCTTTCCCACCCCACCTGGGTTACTCTAGTACTCGGGAGTGCTGCCCCGGAACCCCCCCTGAGGGACTTGGCTCTTCAGGCCTTCAGTTCACCCTCAACAGGTCAGCCCTGCACCCTCTCCGTATACCTCCCCTGTAGTTTAGAGCTTCTCCTTGGTCTGTGTGGGACTGAGTCACTAGCCAATCCTTGAAGTTAGTGACAGTTTTCATCAGTGCTCTCTTCTTCATCTATGGTTTTAAGCTGTCCTATCATCTCACTGTGCCCAGTAACCACCTGACCTCGGTGGCAGACTCATTCTCTGTGCTTCAGAGAATTTCTCTGTCACTGCTGTTTGTTTTCTGTGTGTGGTACTCCTCCAGCTGAGAGCTCTTTGGAAGAGCAGAGATGACAGACATGGCCTGAGCCCAAACAGATCACCCCCAACTGTGATTCTAAGAGGGGGGCACCATCTTTCTATTCCCTGGCCCTAATGGGGTTCCTGGATTTCCAGAGGTTAAAGAAAAGAGCAGATCATGGAAACTCTAGGAGTCAGAAAAATAATAAAGTGCATTTTTGTAGGTGTGGTTTTGTTGTTGTCGTGTTGTTGTTGTTTTACCTGCCACTCTGCATCTCCCAGGCCCTTAAGTTGCGGGACTAAAGCAAAATTCTGTAAGTATGACCTTTGTGTCACCATATTTGGGTGCTTAAATCCCCAAGGAGTACCCCTCTTTTTTCACTGAAGAGTTAGTGACTATCTCTCAAGGTGGACTCTAATTTATTCAGTTTCTCTCTAGAGGCTTGAAATACTGGCTTCTCATCAGCTGGCAAATTAAGGGTGGGCGGGGGGCTGCCTTTTCTTTCTCCTCTTTCTCTTGTATCTGCTTCCTCTCTCGATAAAATATAAACTTCTCCTTTAGACCAAACTCCCTTTGCCTTTTGCGTTTAACCTATTCCCTGCCCCCTCTTTTTATTCCTCTGCTCCCTCTGTCCCATCTCTACTTCTTCTGTCTTATTCTTTCATTTTTCCCCTTTTCTTTTTTCTCTATACCTTTGTTCTCATCTTCGTTTCACCTCCTCCCCTTTCTGCTGTCTCCTCTTAACAGCTCTGTGAGCGTGTACTAAAGAATGAAAACGAAATAAAGTCTCAAGTGATTAAAAAAATGACATTGTTGGGCTTTTCTGGTGGCACAGTGGTTGAGAGTCCGCCTGCCGATGCAGGGGACACATGTTCGTGCCCCGGTCCGGGAAGATCCCACATGCCGCAGAGCGGCTGGGCCCGTGAGCCATGGCCGCTGAGCCTGCACGTCCGGAGCTTGTGCTCTGCAACGGGAGAGGCCACAACAGTGAGAGGCCCGCATACCGCAAAAAAAAAAAGAAAAAAAAATGACGTTGTTGAATGGCTGGTCATCTCTCAATCCCACTTCCCTTTCTAATTCCAGAGCTCTTCGGTATCCCCGTCAGCCAGTTTCCGAGGTGCTGAGAAGCACAGAAACTCCACAGACTACTCCTCTGATAGCAAAAAGCAGAAAACTGAAGAAAAGGAGATCGCAGCTCGTTATGTAGGTTCACTCACCTTTGCTTTGGGGGAGGCAGTTTACCTTGCTTTTTAATCAGCGGCCTTTTTACCCTCTTGCTATTACCAACCAAAACTAGAACACAAGATAACGACATCCTAGGAGAGGAAAATAATTATTGCAGTTCTAGCTGTGTCTCAAGTGGCTGGCTGAAGGTCTGTGTTTGCAAGTGAGTGCACATGTGTCTGTGAGCCGCAGAACAGTCCTTTATCCTGCAACCGATAGAAGACTTGTGTTCCATATTATTTCTATTAGATGTGTTTACTTCCCTCCATAAATTTCAAGGTGGTCGAATTTTCTGTGGCCAGCTAGAAATGTTAAGGAAAAAGGTAAAATCACAGACAACCTGTTAAAATGTCTAGATGACCTCCTCTGCTGAGGAATGTAGCACGTTTTGTGGAATATAACTTGCAGACACATCCAGATGTGTCCCTGGCATGAGTTGAAGCTCATTTTCCTTTGGTGGCTGGTTCTTCAGATCACACAGTGAAGGGAGCAAGTGGGATGGGACTCACTGGTGTGGAGGCAGGCTGACTCCACCCCACTTCCTCTGGTGGTGCCCTGCAAGACTGCAGGCCTACGAAAGAAGCTGAGAACTTGAAATTTCATGTGAAACCTCCCAATTTAAAAATTGTGGCTCTTTATCCAGTCTTTGAAAGACACTGACAGAACAAATCCCACCCTTCTGTAGGCTGGATTACGTAGCGTGGGCCTGCCAGTTGGCACCTGATACTAGAGTAATAAGCCATAAACTTCAATTTTTTAAACTACAATGGAATCATCCTTTTCCTATTACCTACCTCATAACATCGTCATGAAGATTAAAGAACACAGTTCACTGTAGAGTGTTTAGCACTGTTTGGTGCAGTTCATTTTTATAAAATGTGAGGAGTTAGTGACTCTGGACTTACGTAGGGTAAATCTGGCTGCCTTTTTTGTTTGTTTTTCTTTTTTTGGCCGGGGGAGGAGATAATGCTTCTCAATTGTCAATGCAGGACAGCGATGGTGAGAAGAGTGATGACAACTTGGTGGTTGACGTTTCCAATGAGGTATGTTTGTGGCTTATTTGACTTCCTGCTCTTAACCAGTTATAACAATGATTAGTGTCCCAACAACTAGTATCCACAGTGTTTCCTTAATTTCTGAGGGGGTCCACGTTTTATTTACCTGAAAACTTGATATTACTGATCCTTTTTTATTGCTCCTCTACTCTGTGGAGTGCAAATGTGTTGTTACCACCATGAATGCACACACCTTGGCAAGTGACCTGCAAATTTGTAGAGTTTTGATTTTTGTTTCTGTTTTAAATAAATACTATAAATTTTGTAGTATTTTCATTGACCTCTATACTGAATATTTTCTTCAGCAATTTGATGAATCTTATGATCTATTCCAGAACATTTTTTGCTTCTAAGCTGTTGAAGACTTTTGGCTAGAAACGTCCACACCAAGTGCTCTAGCACTGTGAACGCGCTGTGCTGCGTTTGATACCCTTGATGTTCCTTTGTAGGATCCATCCTCACCTCGAGGGAGCCCTGCACATTCCCCAAGAGAGAATGGTCTGGACAAGACACGCCTTCTCAAGAAAGATGCCCCCATCAGTCCAGCCTCGATCGCATCCTCCAGCAGTACTCCTTCCTCCAAATCCAAAGAACTTAGCCTTGTAAGCAGTTCCTCACCATCTTTCTTAGCGTTGCCCGTTTCCAGATGGTTAGGTTAAATTATTTTAAAATTTTTGTATTTTTCCATAGGACTTTTACCACCAAGCATATGTGTATGTTCAGTATTCAAGCTGAATTGACAAAAGTACTTTTGGAACAGAGCAGGTTCACTGACTTTGTTGGTGATGGATGTTTGGTTTGTGAGTCTTTTTGCAAGGATAGGGGAGGGACATGAGGAAATTGAGTGAAACGAGTCTCAGCGAAGATAAAGAAATATATACTGGGGTTACAGAGATGGTTTTGTCACCTATGGTTTATGGTAAATTTAGTTTTTGGCTTGGATGTGATTTTGTTGCTAGCTTTGTTGGAATTACCAAGCTATATATGATTGCAATAATTTTCCCTTCCTGTCTAATAATCTGTCATTTATAAAAGTCTACCTTGACTCACACCACAAATCAGAAATGCACAAATAAAACTGCTTGCAAGTCAGGGTAATCTCCCCATACCCCCTTCCTCTGTGGCTGTGTAGTTAATTGCATTTTTATGTAGTGTGCCTTCCTTTTTCCTCACCAGTTGTGTCCCTGTAACATAGCATTAAAAAAAAAAAAAAAAAAGACGAATTCCATTTTCAAATAACCTTTTGAATTCACAGCTGAGGGAAAGAAAATTCCTCAGTTTGTCTGCAGTTTTGGAGAATGTGTCTGGCACAGGGCTGGATAAAGTTTTTTTCTGCTGTTTCTCTTGGCCTTCGGCCTTGTAATGGCAGCTCCTCTGTGCTGATCTCTTGTGATGATTCAGGCTTGGATCTTTTTTAATGGGACCTGTTAACCAGGGGAGCCTCTTGTGGCACGAACAATCCATCAGGAACCCAACTCAAACCACTCAGTATTAAAGCAGCCAGCAAGTGGCCAGTCACATCGGGACGTCATGATTTGTCAGTGTCTGTGTAACTCAGACCAGTTTCCTGGAAATGGTCTGCTCTGCCCCAAGTTCAGCTTTGATTTATGTCCTCTTGAACATTGGTTTTGTGGTCTCAGGAAACACTTTTTGTTTCTTTGATAGCTCTTTTTAACTAATGAAAAGAGAGGCCCATGCTAAAGAATCTTTTCCATTTCTTTGTCCTTTTCTTTTACTCTACCTTTTCAAATGTTTAACATAATTGTTAAAATTGTGTTCTAACTAGCAGTGTATATTCCATTGCATCTCTTGTTAGAATGAAAAATCTACCACTCCTGTGTCGAAGTCCAATACCCCTACTCCACGAAGCGATGCACCCACCCCAGGCAGTAATTCCACTCCCGGATTGAGGCCTGTCCCCGGAAAACCGCCAGGAGTCGACCCCTTGGGTTAGTGAGAAAAAAGTTTCTCTACTTATTTATGCTTCCTGTTTTAAAGAAATCAAAGCAATTTAAAGAGTGTAATACATTAAGAGTACTAACGACCGGCGTCGACTGGCTGTAAGTTCTGTGATCCAAATCGAGCGCCCGGCACTTGCCATGTCTGACACATAGTAGGTGTTCAGTAAAATAAGGGGAAGACATGAACCCTGATGAAGGCGTGAATGACCCTTGAGAATATTAAAATACGCTTATTTGAGCTATAGATCCTACTTTTTAACATACGTAAGAACGTGTTGCTCCTGATTCTCATTGTACTTCATGATTGTCTCACGTGTGTATCATTGGTTTTTCTCCTTCCTTCCATTTGGGTCTGTAGCCTCGAGCCTGAGGACCCCAATGGCAGTACCTTGTCCATATCCGACCCCCTTTGGGATCGTACCGCACGCTGGGATGAATGGGGAGCTGACCAGCCCCGGAGCTGCCTACGCGGGGCTGCACAACATCTCCCCGCAGATGAGCGCCGCCGCGGCCGCTGCAGCCGCGGCCGCGGCCTACGGGAGATCGCCAGTGGTATGTTGGTGCGCTTTTACAGCATAAAAGTGTTCCAGAGTGCAGAGGGTTGCCACATGTATTTTTATTTTTTAAGGAAGTTTATGAAATTTGAGGGATTTATAGAGGGACCTGTGTGTATTTATAAATTAAACTGCATGTAATCGTACTGTGAGATTCATTTTCTTTTGTAAGGTGAGGGAATTATTTTATGTTCCTTTTTAAAAGAAATTTTTAAACCTACAGAAGTAGAGTAAATAATATAGTGAAGCTTCATTTCCATCATGAGCTTCAATAATAATACTGTTTTTTTCATGTTTGTTCCACCCCCAAGTATGTTACCGTGAAATCATGAACATCCTATCATTTCATCAATCAGTACTTGTGTATTTATCTCTGAAATCACATTTTTAAAGCATGTATTCTCCTAGGATTTGGAAAGATACTGAGTAGGATGAAATGAGTCAATGTAACCATGTTTGTTTTGTTGTCTTGCTTGGGAAAAATTTTAGGTTGGATTGACCCACACCATCACATGCGTGTGCCAGCAATACCTCCAAACCTGACAGGCATTCCAGGAGGAAAACCGTGAGTACCCGCCTCTGTGCTTTGTGCTCACTGTGTGTCTGGGCCCTCGCTGGCCCTTTGGACTCTGAGCACTGCTAGACAGTGTTGGCAAGTTCCTGCGGCTTGTGGGGTGGTTCTGTTTTCTTTTTTGCAAAGTATTTTCCATTTCTCTTAGGACAAGGGAAGAGGTAATGAGGTGGGGTTTGTATTTTCAATTTAAAATCCTCAAGCTTCTAATATGGAAATGCAGATTGCTGAGGCATCTCCAGCAGTCAGGTCTTCTCTACATCTGTTACTGATTGCAAGACAATTCTTTTTGTTGCCTTGGAAAGAAGAAGTCGTCTTATGTGCAAACCTAGATGCTCAAAATTTGAGCATGTTAGGAAAAGACGTGCCAAACTTCAAAGGCTGAAAGGAAAGAAGTGTGGTCTTTTGTGTTTCTGGAAAAAGTGGCTTGCTCAGTTGGCTTCTTGTCCTGTAAGCTGGGTATTTGGAGCCTCTGTTTTCATGACCCCCTAGAGCTATGAAGGCAAGACAGACGCATCAGTTGTTCCAGACTCTTCTTGTACGTTCTCACCTCTCCCCGTATGTCATTCCTCATCATTCATTTTAATCCCGTGCACCTTATTACTACCTGTGCACAGTTCTCTGGGCTCTCTGGCTTCATCTTCACAATTGGTGCTCACAGTTTATGCTTGTTCAGTGAATGAATGAACACATGTGCCGATCTCTCCCTTCACTGACCTCCCATTGCTTAGTTATTTACTGCTATACACTCAGGCACTCAGTTGTCACCCTGTTGTTTCCTGTGTGTCTTCTTTGTTCCCCATGTTGCTGGCTCCACAGTGTTAAACATGCCTGACCTTGACCCTTCCTTCACTTTCCACCTGATAGATCATGTTCTTGGCCCTTCCTTCTGTAACTTCTCTACACACTCTACCCTAAACTTCCATGTTGCATCAAACACAGTGTGGTCTCAGTAAGTATCTGACTGATTAATAAGGGAGGCAAGGCAAATTAGACTTTGAGTTCCTTGAGAGCTGAAGGTATAAATATCAATTACCGTAAAATTCTGTGTACTTGTGTGTGTTCTGCAAATAGTTGTTGACTGGCAAGTCTTGTTGACCAAGAACCCTGGTGTACTTGAAGGTAAAAGTTAGGTCTGTTTCAAGCAGTGACTGAATAACAAGGCCATAGGATTAATCAAATAAACTGGATACCTACAAGTACCATATGAACCTGTGGGGATGGAGAGGTTCCTTGAGGGAAGTGGTACCATCCCGTTTTCAGGTACTGTAGAGTTACCACTTAGTTAACCAGCAGTTGCACCCAGAACTATAGTGTAACCACTACCAAATGAGGTGGTGCTTCTCGTCTCTCCTGCTGCCCAGAGGCCCTGAGGGGTGAAAGTGTGTTAGGTGTATCTAAAGAAGCAGTAACAGTCTCAGTGTGGGGATTTGGGCCAGTTGAACCACTGTAAAATCCCAGCTGGTCCGATTCAAGAGGCACTTCTGAGCCTTGAGCTGGGCCCCCTTCCTCGCCCCCGTCTTGACACATAGCATTATAAAATTGTTGAGATCCTTTTGGGAGGAGCGTTGGTGGGTTTCAGGATGGCTGAGAAATTTAGAATTTTTTTATACAGCAGGTTCTTATTAGTCATCCATTTTATACACATCAGCGTATACATGTCAATCCCAATCTCCCACTTCATCCCACCACCACCACCACCACCACCCACCACCACTTTCCCCACTTGGTGTCCATACATTTGTTCTCTACATCTGTGTCTCTATTTCTGCCCTGCACACCGGTTCATCTGTACCATTTTTCTAGGTTCCACATGTATGCGTTAATATATGATATTTGTTTTTCACTTTCTGACTTACTTCACTCTGCATGACAGTCTCTAGATCCATCCACATCTCTGCAAATGACCCATTTTTGTTCCTTTTTATGGCCGAGTAATATTCCATTGTGTATATGTACCACATTTTCTTTATCCATTCGTCTGTTGATGGGCATTTAGCTTGCTTCCATGACCTGGCTATTGTAAGTAGAGCTGCAATGAACATTCTGGTACATGACTCTTTGAATTATGGTTTTCTCTCAGTATAAGCCCAGTAGTGGGATTGCTGGGTCGTATGATAGTTCTATTTTTAGCTTTTTAAGGAACCTCCATACTGTTCTGTATAGTGGCTGTTATCAATTTACATTCCCACCCACCAGGAAAGAGGGTTCCCTTTTCTCCACACCCTCTCCAGCATTTGTTGTTTGTAGAATTTCTGATGATGCCCATTCTAACTGGTATGAGGTGATACCTCATTATAGTTTTGATTTGCATTTCTCTAATGATTAGTGATGTTGAGCAGCTTTTCATGTGCTTCTTGGCCATGTGTATGTCTTCTTGGGAGAAATGTCTATTTTGGTTTCCTGCCCATTTTTTGACTGGGTTGTTTGTTTTTTTAATATTGAGCTGCATGAGCTGTTTATATATTTTGGAGATTAATTCTTTGTCCGTTGATTCATTTGCAAATATTTCCTCCTATTCTGAGGGTTGTCTTTTCGTCTTCTTTATGGTTTCCTTTGCTGTGCAAACGTTTTTAAGTTTCATTAGGTCCCATTTGTTTGTTTTTATTTCCATTACTCTAGGAGGTGGGTGAAAAAAGATCTTGCTGTGATTTATGTCAAAGAGTGTTCTTCCTATGTTTTCCTCTAAGAGTTTTATAGTGACCGGTCTTACATTTAGGTCTTTAATCCATTTTGAGTTTACTTTTGTGTATGGTGTTAGGGAGTGTTCTAATTTTATTCTTTTACATGTAGCTGTCCAGTTTTCCCAGCACCACTTATTGAAGAGGCTGTCTTTTCTCAATTGTATATTCTTGCCTGCTTTTTCAGAAGTAAGGTGACCATATGTGCATGGGTTTATCTCTGGGCTTTCTATCCTGTTCTGTTGATCTATATTTCTGTTTTTGTGCCAGTACCATATTGTCTTCATTACTGTAGCTTTGTAGTACAGTCTGAAGTCAGGGAGTCGGATTTCTCCAGCTACCTTTTTTTCCCTCAAGACTGCTCTGGCTATTCTCCATACAATTTTAAGATTTTTTTTTTTGTTCTAGTTCTGTAAAAAAAAATGCCATTGGTAATTTGATAGGGATTGCATTGAGTATGTAGATTGCTTTGCGTAGTATAGTCATTTTCACAATATTGATCCTTCCAGTCCAGGAACAGGTATATCTCTCCATCTGTTGGTATCATCTTTAATTTCTTTCATCAGTGTCTTACAGTTTTCTGCATACAGGTCTTTTGTCTCCCTAGGTAGGTTTATTCCTAGGTATTTTATTCTTTTTGTTGCAGTGGTAAATGGGAGTGTTTCCATAATTTCTCGTTCAGATTTTTCATCATTAGTGTATAGGAATGCAAGAGATTTCTGTGCATTAATTTTGTATCCTGCACCTTTACCAAATTCATTGATTAGCTCTAGTAGTTTTCTGATGGCATCTTTAGCATTCTGTATGTATAGTATCACATCATCTGCAAACAGTGACTGTTTTACTTCTTCTTTTCCAATTTGTATTCCTTTTATTTCTTTTTCTTCTCTGATTGCCACGGCTAGGACTTCCAAGACTGTGTTGAATAATAGTGGCGAGAGTGGACATCCTTGTCTTGTTCCAGATCTTAGAGGAAATGCTTTCAGTTTTTCACCATTAAGAATGACGTCTGCTGTGGGTTTGTCTTATGTGGCCTTTATTATGTTGAGGTAGGTTCCCTCTGTGCCCACTTTCTGGACAGTTTTTATCATAAATGGGTGTAGAATTTTGTCAAAAGTTTTTTCTGCATCTATTGAGATGATCATATGATTTTCTTCAATTTATTAATATGGTATGTCACATTGATTTATTTGCATATATTGAAGAATCCTTGCATCCCTGGGATAAATCCCACTCGATCATGGTATATAATCCTTTTAATGTGTTGTTGGATTCTGTTTGCTAGTATTTTGTTGAGGATTTTTGCATCTATATTCATCAGTGGTATTGGTCTGTAATTTTCTTTTTTTGTAGTATTTTTGTCTGGTTTTGGTATCAGGGTGATGGTGGCCTCGTAGAATGAGTTTGGGAGTGTTCCTTCCTCTGCAGTTTTTTTGGAAGAGGTTGAGAAGGATGGGTGTTAGCTCTTCTCTAAATGTTTGATCGAATTCACCTGTGAAGTGTCTAGTCCTGGACTTTTGTTTGTTGGAAGATTTTCAATCACAGTTTCAATTTCATTACTTGTGATTGGTCTGTTCATATTTTCTATTTCTTCCTGGTTCAGTCTTGGAAGGTTATACCTTTCTAACAATTTGTCCATTTCTTCCAGGTTGTCCATGTTATTGGCATAGAGTTGCTTGTAATAGTCTGTGAGGATGCTTTGTATTTCTGTGGTGTCTGTTGTAACTTCTCCTTTTTCATTTCTAATTTTATTGATTGGAGTCCTCTCCCTCTTTTTCTTGATGAGTCTGGCTAATGGTTTATCAATTTTGTTTATCTTCTCGAAGAACCAGCTTTTAGTTTTATTGATCTTTGCTATTGTTTTCTTTGTTTCTATTTCATTTATTTCTGCTCTGATCTTTATGATTTCTTTCCTTCTACTAACTTTGGGTTTTCTTTGTTCTTCTTTCTCTAGTTCCTTTAGGTGTAAGGTTAGATTGTTTATTTCACATTTTTCTTGTTTCTTGAGGTAGGCTTGTATTCCTATAAACTTCGCTCTTAGAACTGCTTTTGCTGCATCCCATAGGTTTTGGATCATCATGTTTTCATTGTCATTTGTCTCTAGGTTTTGTTTTGTTTTGTTTTTTGTTTTTTTTTTTCGGTACACGGGCCGCTCACTGTTGTGGCCTCTCCCGTTGCGGAGCACAGGCTCTGGACACTCAGGCTCAGCAGCCATGGCTCACGGGCCCAGCCACTCCGCGGCATGTGGGATCTTCCTGGACTGGGGCACAAACCCGTGTCCCCTGCATTGGCAGGCGGACTCTCAACCACTGCACCACCAAGGAAGCCCTGTCTCTAGGTATTTTTTGTTTTCTTCAGCGGTCTCTTGGTCATTTAGTAACGTTTTGTTTAGCCTCTGTGTGTTTATGTTTTTTACGTTTTCTTCCCCCTGTAATTGATTTCTAATCTCATAGGGTTGTGGTCAGAAAAGATGCTTGATACGATTTCAATTTTTTTAAATTTACTGAGGCTTGATTTGTGACCCAAGATGTGATCTCTCCTGGAGAATGTTCCGTGCACACTTGAGAAGAAAGTTGAATCTGCTGTTTTTGGATGGAATGTCCTATAAATATCAATTAAATCTATCTGGTCTGTTGTGTCATTTGAAGCTTGTGTTTCCTTATTAATTTTCTGTTTGGATGACCTGTCCAAACAGAACAACCTCACTTGGTGTAAGTGAGGTTGTAAGTCCCCCACTATTATTGTGTTACTGTCAATCTCCTCTTTTATAGCCGTTAGCAGTTGCCTTATGTATTGAGGTGCTCCTATGTTGGGTGCATATATGTTTATATTTGTTATATCTTTTTCTTGGATTGATCCCTTGATCATTGTGTAGTGTCCTTCCTTGTCTCTTGTAACATTCATTATTTTAAAGTCTATTTTATCTGATATGAATATTGCTACTCCAGCTTTCTTTTGATTTGCATTTGCATGGAATATGTTTTCCCTCCCCTCACTTTCAGTCTGTATGTGTCCCTAGGTTTGAAGTGGGTCTCTTATAGACAGCATATATACGGGTCTTGTTTTTGTATCCATTCAGTGAGCCTGTGTCTTTTGTTTGGAGCATTTAATCCATTCACAATTAAGGTAATTATCGATATGTATATTCCTATTATCATTTTGTTAATTGTTATGGGTTTGTTTTTGTAGGTCCTTTTCTTCTCTTGTGTTCCCCTCTTAGAGAAGTTCCTTTAGCATTTGTTGCAGAACTGGTTTGGTGGTGCTGAATTCTCTTAGCTTTTGCTTGTCTGTAAAGCTTTTGATTTCTCTGTCGAATCTGAGTGAGATCCCTGCAGGGTAATCTTGGTTGTAGGTTCTTCCCCTTCATCACTTTAAATATATCATGCCACTCCCTTCTATCTTGTAGAGTTTCTGCTGAGATCAGCTGTTAACCCTATGGGAGTTTCCTTGTATTTTATTTGTTGTTTTTTCCCTGTTGCTTTCAGTAATTTTTCTTTGTCTTTTATTTTTGTCAGTTTGATTACTATGTGTCTCGGCGTGTTTCTCTTTGGGTTTCTCCTGCCTGGGACTATCTGTGCTTCCTGGACTTGGGTGGCTGTTTCCTTTCCCATGTTAGGGAAGTTTTCGACTGTAATCTCTTCAGATATTTTCTCAGGTCCTTTCTCTCTTCTTCTGGGACCCCTATAATGTGAATGTTGTTACATTTAATGTTGTCCCAGAGGTCTCTTAGGCTGTTTTTATTTCTTTGCATTCTTTGTTCTTTATTCTGTTCCACAGCAGTGAATTCCACTATTCTGTCTTCCAGGTCACTTACCGTTCTTCTGCTGTTGATTCTTTCTAGTGTATTTTTCATTTCAGTTATTGTATTGTTCATCCCTGTTTGTTTGTTCTTTAATTCTTCTAGGTCTTTGTTAAACGTTTCTTGCATCTTCTCGATCTTTGCCTCCACTGTTTTTCCGAGGTCCTGGATCATCTTCACTATCATTATTCTGAATTCTTTTTCTGGAAGGTTGCCTATCTCCACTTCATTTAGTTGTTTTTCTGGGGTTTTATCTTGTTCCTTCATCTGGGACATAGCACTCTGCCTTTTCATCTTGTCTGTCTTTCTGTGAATGTGGTTTTTGTTCCACAGGCTGCAGGATTGTAGTTCTTGCTTCTGCTGTCTGCCCTCTGGTGGATGAGGCTATCCAAGAGGCTTGTGCAAGTTTCCTGGTGGGAGGGACTGGTGGTGGGTAGAGCTGGCTGTTGCTCTGGTGGGCAGAGCTCAGTAAAACTTTAATCTACTTGTCTGCTGATGGGTGGGGCTGGGTTCCCTCCCTGTTGGTTGTTTTGCCTGAGGCAACCCAACACTGCAGCCTACCCGAGCTCTTTGGTGGGGCTAATGGTGGACTCTGGGAGGGCTCACTCCAAGGAGTACTTCCCAGAACTTCTGCTGACAGTGTCCTTGTCCTCACGGTGAGACACAGCCATCCCCCGCCTCTGTAGGAGACCCTCCAACACTAGCAGGTAGGTCTGGTTCAGTCTCCTATGGGGTCACTGCTCCTTCCCCTGGGTCCCGATGAGCACACTACTTTGTGTGTGCCCTCCAAGAGTGGAGCCTCTGTTTCCCTTAGTCCTCTCAAAGTCCTGCAATCAAATCCCTCTAGCTTTGAAAGTCTGATTCTCTAGGAATTCCTCCTCCCGTTGCCGGCCCCCCAGGTTGGGAAGCCTGATGTGGGGCTCAGAACCTTCACTCCAGTGGGTGGACTTCTGTGGTATAAGTGTTCTCCAGTTTGTGAGTCACCCACCCAGCAGTTATGGGATTTGATTTTACTGTGATTGCGCTCCTCCTACCGTGTCATTGTGGCTTCTCCTTTGTCTTTGGATGTGGGGTATCATTTTTGGTGAGTTCCAGTGTCTTTCTGTCGATGATTGTTCAGCCGTTAGTGGTGATTTCAGTGCTCTCGCAAGAGGGAGTGAGCGCACGTCCTTCTAATCTGCCATCTTGAACCAATCTCCGTGACTGAGAATTTTTGTTCCTGGAGTGACACACGCCAAATGCAATTGGCAAATGACATCAAGAACCCCAAAGAGAGCGCGGTGTGTTCAACAGAATATGAATCCTGGAGTGTGACAGGTGCAAGTTTGGATTCTGACTCTGCCAGTTGACACTGGGAAGGAAGTGACTTTATCAGGAGCTTCAGTTGGCTCACCTTTACCGCAGGGCTGGCACCTCCCTGATAAGGAGGGCATGAGGATGCGATGATATGGTATATGTTTAGCACAGTGTTTGCTATGCAGTGGCTCTTGAGTCAACTGCAGCATCGTTTCCCCTTGAGCTTTGCCCAGGTTATTACCGTTCTTCCAGTTGCTCATGCAGTAGAACTTGGTGGGAGGCAGAGGTGGCCCAAGGAGATTAGACTGAGTAAGTTAGACTCCCCGTTCCTGTCATTGGTATGTCTTTACCAAGGCACCAAGGCCTATAAATTCACACTCATTTATGCATATAGAGAGAAATACTTTCATTAAAGATTTTTACAAAGTTATGAAACTTGTACGTGTTTTTCAACAGGAAAACTATTTTTTGTGCTAGAACATAAAACATAATAAATCACCTAAAGGCCTCCCTCACCACACACACAAAGTAACTGCCTTTCTCTAGAAAGACAAGTCGCGCATCTCTGTCCTAATTATTTTTACAGAATAATTGCTAGATATTATCAAAAATTATAATTAAATGCATGTTCCAAACTAATTAGTAAAATAGCATTTATTTGATAATTCACATTGGGTCCAGTTGCTTATGCTGGTGAATTAGCAAAGGTTCCACTCAATAACTAACTAGAATGACAGCAGAGTTTAATTTCAACATAAGCCAAAAGTGGACTTTTTTCCTCACTTGCTACTTACATGAGACTTTTATAAATAGCGTAAAAGTATTTGTTTAAAACCATTGCACTAAATATATTATGGGAAATGACATGTGATTTCAGCCATAACAAAAAATCTCAGATTTATGGGTTTTAGGCTGCTCAGAATTCAGAAATTATTCTCTGTTGTTGTTTTTATTTGTTTTTATAAAGCAAGATTTTTAAAAATAGGAACAATTCCTGACACACAGCCAACCCTCAAGTATTTGTGGGCTGGCTAACCTGCTAGTGGGTTCACATGCTACTAGAACCCAGTCTTCTGTCCTCCTGCATGAAGTATCAGTACAACAGCCAGACCTTTCATTGTGAATTCAAGGTCTAGTTCTACCTCGTGAGACGTTGGAAACTTGGGCAAGGTGTCGCAAAGCGTGGAACTGATGAGTATGGCATTACTGAAGTGGGCCTCTCATAGAGGGAGGTGGAGGTGGGAAGGCCAAGGATCTTCTCGACTATGCTGGAGTTTCATCAAAAGATGATGATCCAAATAAAACAGCAACTTCGATACACGTTTTAAACAGGTAGATTTGCAGATGTCTGAATTGTTTGAAGTATAGTTCTGTCAGAAAGTCCAAACTTCCTTTCTTTTCACCATCTCCCTTGGAGATCACTCTTAGCTTTTAGTTGCTTTGCCTCCCAAGAGAGAATTTCTCTGTCTCCCTGCCCCTATTCCTTCCAGCCCCGTATTTTTAGTTCTTTGTTGGACATCTCAGCTAGACATCTTGAGAGTGTATTACTTGCACTACAAATTCATCATATTCACAAAATGCTTCCCCAGACTAGATGTTCCTCCCGATTGCCTGGTTTTCAGAGTACTCTGTTCCTTGTTCCCTGAGCTCAGAAACTCAGTTATTATTGGCTTCTTCCTCACATCTCATTAGTTGAGTCCTACACAGTTTCATATCCAGTTACTTCTAGTGTGTCATCCTTCTCCTTGCCCAGTTCAGGTCCCCCCTTGCCTCTCGTCTAGATTATTCAAATAATTGTCTCTTATTCCTCCTATCCATTGTACTCCTTGCTACCAAATTTATTCTATGAGTGGCTTTGCCCCAGTAATGTCCCACTCCTCCTCCTCCTCAAAACGCTCTTCAGTAAATTCTGTTTGTGAAATTCTCAGGCCGACCTTCTAGGCCCTCCCTCTTATACATTGTGTGTGTGTGTGTGTGTGTGTGTGTGCGTGTGTGTGTGTGTGCGCGCGCGCATGCAGTGTATTTTATCAGGCTGTACTCGGGCCAGCTCCTTCAAGTACTTACTGTGTTGGGTCATTGTTGAGTAAGTGAATTCCCCAATTAAAACCAATCCAGGACTTTCCCAGATCATTTTACCTCTTCCTTTTAGAGCTGCTCCCTCCACCTGGGATGGTTTTTCCATCTTCCTCCCTCTTTGGAAAAATCCTTCCATTCTCTAAAACCCATCTCCAGTACCATGTCTCTCATGAAACATAAGCTTTATTTTTGGTTTTTGAACTACCACAGAACTTCATCCTTCCCATCTTGCACCTGGTATTGTAATCACTTCTGTACTTTTCCCATCATGCTTCCTAGATTACAAGCCACTTATGGGCAAGGCAAGTGTCTTACCTGATACTGTATCTCAGCATGACATCTAAATCAGAATATGTGGATAAGGAGTATTGATGCATTTAATTAGGTAGAAAAAGAAAAGGTTTTCAAGCCTGGGCCTCCCTAATTTCTAGGAAGGTTGGCTTTCATTACACATTCCAGTACTCTTTGCTAGCTACACATCAAAGAGTTTGTTGAAATCTGATGATAAGTATGTACTAGAGCTTTCTTTCTTCCAGTTTTGAGTGTCTTATATAAATAGTAAACACGGGGCTATGTTATATCCTTAATGCAATTAGACTCTTGAAATTCTTAATAAGGGAGTTCCAGGAACATAGTAGGTGCTCACAGAGTGGTTGTGGTTGAGTTGAATAATGTCATATTGAAAACTTCAAGAGAAACGGTGTGCCTGATTTCTTAACTATTTTAAATTCTCAAGGCTCTTTAAAAACCATTTAGTTATTCTAGAGGGGAGAGAAGGGATGTCTTTTCGAGGAGATTATCATTAAGAATGTATAACACCATCTCTAAACTTGGAATAATCTTCCTTTTTCTTTCTTTAAGATTTAGTCGTCATGACCTCTTAATTGCTAAATCAGTTAGCCTTTGTCTCCATTGTCATCCCTCAGAATCTCAGCCTTTCTCTACAAGCATTACTGCCTTCCCCTCCTTGCCTGAATGGATGCCTGGCTCACTCCCGAGGGGACCCCTTCACCTGCAGCCCTCCAAAGGGTGCCCTTTCATTCACTTCACATCAGCAGTCGGAGCCAGTGGCAGGGCTGATAAAGGCTGTGGTTGATTCCCTCCCCCACCTCCTGTTCCTTTCCAGTCTCTTCCGGAACTGAACTCCTTCTACCTTCTTGTGAAAACCCAACCCCTTTCAGGCCTGTGCCGTGGGTCTCTACCCCCTCCTCAGCCTTGCTGGGAGATTTCCCAGTTAATTAAAAACTTGACACTTGGTCCACTCAGAGCCTGCCATCATCCTGGGTGTCACTGCTGTTCACAAGGTCAGGCCCCCAGTAACATTGTCTCAGGGCTTGGGCCACATCACCTCTAGTGAACCTCTGCCCTTCTCGACTTCAGTTACCTACTTACAGACCCCAAAGAAGACCTTGTCATCAGCCCTCACTGTCACCTCCAGGATCCACACGTGCCATCCAGTACAGCCTTCTCTGCCTCTACCCAGAGAAATCTGGAA